>NC_091799.1:83184242-83487272 GCF_041296235.1 Equus asinus
TAACTCATAAAAATGTTTTTCTGGAGAGTTATAAATTAAAAAAGATAATCTAAAATACTGAAAGATAGGTTAGATTTTGTTCATTAACTTGTTTATTCACATATTTTCCATCTCCATGCAGAAAGGATGCAAGACTGCTACGGTGGGCGGACCCTAAGGTGACCCCAATGATCTCTGCCTCTGGTGTTCATGCTTTTGTATAATCCCTTCCTCTTGAGTGTGGGCTGAAACTAATGACTGTTTCTAACCAATAGAATATGGCAACAGTGATGAGATGTCATTCCTGTGATTGTGGTACATTATATAAAATTCCATTATGCTAGCAAATTCACGCTAGAGATTCTCCTTGTTGGCTTGAAGTAAGCTGCTGTAGGGGAGGAAGACATTTCCTCTACCCTCTCTGGGTTCATCTGGCTGGAGAATGAATTAAATTCACATGAGACAGAATAGCAGGAGATAATTAAACAAAGCTTTATAACATGTATACATAGGAGAGGCTCAGGCAAGCTGAGCAACTCACCAAAATGGCTGAAGCCCCCACCTTAAATATCATATCCAGCTAAAGACAAAGGAGGATGTTGGGGGTGGGGGGTGTCAGTTACAGGAGGTTACCAGAAACAGGAATAAGATTATTATGCAGATTTAAGTCCTTGCCTTTGGCATTGATTAAGAGTTTCTAGAGAGAAGGTCATCCCCTTTCTTCTTCCTGGTACAGAGAGGGAGATATATTTATAGATGGAGATTTCCTTTACAATGTAAATGTCTCCTAACAAAGGGCAAGCAAGTTCCACCCCTCAGAGCCTCCTTCCCTGTCCCAGTTTATTAAAAGCAATCAGCCCCAAATAATCATCATGCCAAAGAAGCATATCTTGGGGTGGCCAATTCCAGGCCCCCACACTGCCATGTTGAAGAAGCCCATTTGTCAAGAAACTGTGTGCAGCCTCTAGGAGCTGAGGGTGGCCTTCAGCCAACAATCAATAAGAAACAGAAACCATCATTCTACAACCACAGGAAACGGGTTCTGCCAATAACCTGAGCCAGCTTGGGAGCCAGTTCTCTCCCAGCTGAGCCTCCAGATGAGAATGCAGCTCAGTTGACATCTTGACTGCATCCTTGTGAGTCCCAGAGCAGAGGGTCCACCTAAGCTGTGCCCGATGCCTGCCCCACAGAAACCGTGAGATAATAAATGTATGCCATTTGTTCCACAGCCTAGAAAACTAATACAGACATTCAGGAAGCTTCGGCATTCAATCCTGTGACAGGAAAACAACCTTTGTTCATAGAAGGAAAATTTGTGGTTTGTGAAAAGAGGAAGACATTCCACAGCTTTAGAAGGTCAATTCTTTCTCATCACACCATGATTTATTTAAAATTCTGGACAGGAGGGCATTTATTTTCATGGTTGACTCAGGAAGTAAGAATCATTCGCTCAGAGAAGGCGGGACAAGGAACAAATTAAATTTGTATACATGTGTAAGGGGTTATTTTGTAGGTAACGATGAGTAAGCTAGTCAATTTCCATTGAGCGGAGAAAAAGAGAAGGGACTTAACTGCAGCCAAAGGAAAGGTTTAGCCAAAGCCTAAATCTGAAGTAAATTCCAAGAAGATGGCTTTGGCATAAAACTTCCAATCATAGTAGAGACCCTTTCTTATAAGTCAGGAGATGCCTGATCTACACGTCAGTTGCTTTCCACATCCTGCCTCAAATAGACTAATAATTAAGGATTTATCTTAGATGTTTAGAAGACTTCCTGATGACCGTGGTGGAAAGACACTAAACTTTATCTTGTAAAAACATGAAATCTTGCCTCTCGAGACTTCTCGGAAAAATGAACAGGCAGTTGGTAAAGTTTCAGAATTGTGAATAGTTTGATCTTGTCGACACAGAATAACCAATAACCATTCTATAGATGAGAGAGAGAGAATATGAGTTTTACTTGAGCCATCATGAGGATTATAACCCAAGAAGGCAGTTTCCACAAAGGAAGAAAGCGTTTCAGGGAAGCATGGTTTTCAGTACAGTCATACCTTTTAGAACAAAGAACATACATTAAACACGCCCAGGACACATGTTCATCAAAGTTTCAAAGAGGCATTCAGTTCCAAATTAGCAGGTCAACATGACCCTGATGTTGGGGAAAAGGACTAATAGGGGCATTATGGATAGGGCATTTACTGACGTAGAGGGGAAGTCTGCATTCTCATCTTAAGAGTGCATTCTTTACGTTATTGGATAAGCAGATGTACAATGTATGTTTGACAAGCCACAAGTCAGCCTTCTTTAGTTCAAAGCTGAATCAGTTTTGAAACAGAATAGTTACCCCATATACCTCAATCCTCAAAATGTGAAAATCTCTTGTCAATCTTTTTTCAAATTTTATTTATTTTTTGAGGAAGATTAGCCCTGAGCTAACATCTGCCACCAATTCTCCTCTTTTTGTTGAGGAAGGCTGGCCCTGAGCTAACATCTGTGCCCATCTTCCTCTACTTTATATGTGGGACGCCTGCCACAGCATGGCTTGATAATCGGTATGTAGGTCTGCGCCTGGGATCTGAACCGGCAAACCTTGGGCAACCAAAGGGGAGTGCGCAAACTTAATTGCTGCGCCACCCGGCCAGCCTCTCTTGTCAATCTCTTGAGAGCTCTTTAAACAATATAATTCTAGAATTTGGGTGACAGACTGCTATGTAAACAAAGAACTAAAATCATTTTTATAGCTTATCTAATCTGTGTATTCCTTTGATGTTTATATTATTTGTTTTCTCACAATAATCTTCAATTAAGATAAATAAAAACATTTTGTTCTATTTTGTTTAAAATTGTAAATCCTGGTCCAAATTTTTTCTTTAAAAAAAATATGAGGGCCCGCCCAGTGGCGCAGTGGTTGGGTTCACAGGTTCTGCTTCAGCGGCCTGGGGTTCACCGGTTCAGATCCCGGGCACGGACCTACACTCCACTTGTCAAGCCATGCTGTGGCAGGCATCCCACATATGAAAATAGAGGAAGATGGGCACGGATGTTAGCGCAGGGCTAATCTTCCTCAAAAAAAAAAAAAAATACCAGTATGTTTTATACCTGAAAGTATGTCTGTTTTTCATCACCTCTCTATGAGCAAAACTTATTCAAAACATTTTAACCTAAAAATTAAAAGCACATGTTACAAAAAGTACACTTTTTAAAATCCAAATCTTTTTTTCTCAATAATATAGTATCTTGGGACATGCTCCTAGCTAAACCTAATTCAAAGATCCATAATTTTTGTTAATAACAGGTTTATTGAAGTATAATTTATATACCATACAACATTTTAAGGTATATAACGCAATGGTTTTTAGTATGTTCACAGGGTTGTGCAACTGTCACCACAATCAATTTTAGAACATTCTCATCACCCCAAAAAGAAACTCTGGACCCATTAACAGTCGGTTCCCACGCCCCCTCAACCTCCCCAGCCCTAAGCAATTACTAATCTACCTTCTGTTTCTGTAGATTTGCTTATCCTGGACATTTCATATAAACAGAATTGCACAGAAGCCGGCTGGTGGCGAATGTTCCACTTCGGTGGCCTGGGGTTCAACAGTTAGGATCCTGGGTGTGGACATGGCACTACTTGGCAAGCTATGCTGTGGCAGGCATCCCACATATAAAGTAGAGGAAGATGGGCATGATGTTAGCTCAGGGCCAGTCTTCCTCAGCAAAAAGAGGAGGATTGGCAGCAGATGTTAGCTCAGGGCTAATCTTTCTCAAAAAGAACCCAAACAAACAGAATTGCACAATACGTGGTATTTTGTGATCAACTTCTTCCACTTAGTGTAATGTTTTCAAGGTCTTCATGCATCAGTACCTCATTCCTTTTCATTGCGCAGTAATATTTCATGGTATGGCTATACCACATTTTATTCATCCATTTCCTAGTTGATGGATGTTTGAGTTGTTTCCACTTTTTCATTATTACGTATAATACTGCTGTGAATATTCATGTCCAATTTTTTGTGAAAACATATGTTTTCATTTATCTTGGGTATATAAGTAGACATGGAATTGCTGAGTCACATGGTAACACTATGTTTAAATGTCATGAGGAACTGCCAAACTGTTTTCCACAGCGGTGCGCTGTTGTACGTTCCCACAAGGACTGTATGAGGGCTCCAACTTCTCTGCGTTGTCAGCAACACTTGTTAAGATCTTTCTGTTTTATTATAGCCATTCTCTTGGGGATGAAGTGATATCTCACTGTGATTTTGATTTGTTTCCTCTCATGCTGTTAAGCATTTTATCATGTGCTTATTGGCCATTTCTTTATATTTTTTAGAAAAATGTCTATTCATAGACTTTGTCTATTTTTAAATTGGGTTGTGTTTTTAATATTAAGTTATGAGTTCTTTATATATTCTAGATACAAGCCCTTTATCAGACACATGATTTACAAAAATTTTCTCCTATTACATGGGTTGTCTTTTCACTTTCTTCGTGGTGTCCTTTAAAGCACATTTCCATAATGGTGTTCTTTTAAAGATGTTCAATTTATCTCTTTTTTTATATCTTTTTTTCTTTTGTCACTTGTGTTTTTCGTGTCATATCTAAGAAACTACTGCCTAATCGAAGGTCATTAAGATTTATTTCTCTGTTTTCTTGTAAACATTTCATATTTTTCAGCTCTTACATTTAGATCTTTGATCCATTTTGAGTCGATTTTTGTGTATGGTATAAAGTATATAAAGTATATAAGGTACAAGGTGTATGGACTTCAGCTTTTCGCATGTGAATAAACAGTTGCCCCTGCACCGTTTGTTAAAAAGACTATTCTCTCCCCGTTGAATTGTTTTGGCAACTTTGTTGAAAAGCAATTGACCATAAATGTGAGAATGTATTTCTAGTACCGTTTTTTCGGTTTAAAGTCTACTTTGTCTGATATTAATATAGCCACTCCAGCTTTTTTATGGTTGCTGTTTGCATGATATATATTTTTTCATCCTTTATTTTCAACCTGTTTGCATCTATGGCATAACAAATTACTACAAGTTCAGTGGCTTAAAACAATGCACATTTATTATCTCATAGTTTCCATTGGTCAGGAGTCTCTCGTAGTTTAACTCAATCCTCTGCTCAGGGTCTCACAGGTTGTAATCAAAGTGTTGGCTGGGCTATGTTCTCATCTGGAGTTTGGGGTCCTCTTCCAAGCTCGTACATGTTGCTGGCATAACTCAGTCGCTGTGTTTCTAAAACTGAGACTATCGGCTCTTAGAGGCTACCTCTCTCCACAGGCAGTTCACAGTATGGCTGTTTTCTTCTTCAAGAGAGTGTCTTGAGAGCCATCAAGGGAGTGTCTTAGCTGACTCAAGTCTCTCTCATTAGGGAAGGGTTGGATCTGCTTTCAAGGAACTCCTGATTATGCCAGGCCCACCCAGGATAATCTCCCTTTTGATTCACTCAAAGTGAATTTATTAGGGGCCTTAATTACATCTGCACTCTCCCCTCCCTTTTTGCCAGATTCTAGTAGTTAGAAGCAAGTCACAAATTCCGTCTGCACTCAGGGAGAGGGGATTACACAAAAGTTTAGATACCAGGGCAGCAAGAATCATGAAGGCCATGCTAGAA
This sequence comes from Equus asinus, assembly GCF_041296235.1. NCBI lineage: Eukaryota > Metazoa > Chordata > Mammalia > Perissodactyla > Equidae > Equus > Equus asinus. Next base: position 83,189,842 of record NC_091799.1, read on the forward strand.
TTATGCCTATGACACTTGGGGACATGGGTAGAAGCGTAACTTCTCAGTGTAAATGTCTTTTATTGTTTTGATTTTTGAAGTATATAAATTTATTACCCATTCAAAAATAAAATCTTAAATCTTTGAAACTTTGCAGTTGTCTAATTGGACTTTTATGTTTTTTATGACAAAGACCACTTTGTGTAGTTGTTTTTACCCTAAAATCATTGAGTCATTATGAGGTCCTGGTTAAGAGCATGGACTCTGGAGCCAGCTGTGGAACTTTAGGCAAGATATTTAATTTTTTTTGCCTCAGTTTCCTTTTCTGTAAAGTGGGCCTAATTATAGCACATAATCAGGATATTGTGAGAACTAAGTGAGCTAATATATTAGTATCACTCAGATGCTGCTGCTTGCTAACATGAAATCTTAGTGGCCTACAACAATGAGCATTTATTTCAACAATCGTGGGGTGACTAGAATGGCCCTGCTGATCTCAGCTAGACTTGGCTAGCTTGGCTCCAGGCTGTGCAATTGCTTCTGTCTGCTCCATTTCATTCTTCTGAGACTAGCAGACTACACAGAGGAAGTGTTTTCATGGCTGAGAAAGAATCTCTTCTCATGGCAGTAGCCAAAAGCACAAGCAGACAAGCACATATACATACGCCTACTGCACACCTCTGTTTGCATATCAGCTAACATCCTATTTTCCAAAGACAGTCACATGGCCAACCCCAAAGTCAAGGCTTGGACCAAGCTCAATGTCAAGGGGTCATGATGTATACTCCATCCACTACAAGGCCTTGGCAAGGATGTGGATGTATAATATGACTATGGGGTAGTGAAGAGTAGTGACCTACACAGTTCAGTCTAAAATTAACATGTAAGACTCTTGCATAGTAAATGCTCAATAAATCTTTGCTATCATTGTACTAGATTTAAAAAAAAAAGAAGAAATATTGTTGAATGCTTCTGAAAGTTTTGCTAGTTATTTCAATAGTATGGTTGTGCTTCTGAATAAGCTGGGATAGGAATGTAAAATGGTACAGAAAGTCTAGGAAAGAGTTTGGCAGTTTCTTAAAAAGCTAAACATATACTTACCATATGACCCTAATTGCACTCCTGGGTATTTATCTCAGAGAAATGAAAACTTACGTCCACACCAAAACACGTACATGAATGTTCATAGCAGCTTTATTTGTAATAGATCCAAATTGGAAACAGCCCAAAAATCCTTTAATGGGTGAACGGGTAAACAAATTGTGGAACATCCATACTGTGGAATACTACTCAGCAATAAAAAAGGAACAAGCTGTTGATACACATGATTTGGATGGATCTCAAGGGAATTATGCTGAGTGAAAAAAGCCAGTCTCAAAGGGCTACATAGTACATGATTCCATTTATATAGCATTCTCAAATGACACAATTATAGAAATGGAGAACAGATTAGTGGCTGCCAAGGGTTAAACATGAAGTGGGGGGGTAGAGTGGGAGGTGGGAGTGACTATAAACAGGTAACATGAAGGATCGTTGTGGTGATAGAAAAATGTTGTACGGGGGCTGGCCCTGTGGCTGAGTGGTTAGGTTTGTACACGCTGCTTCAGTGGCCCAGGATTTCACTGGTTCAGATCCTGGGTGCGGACATGGCACTGCTCGTTGGGCCACGCTGGGGCAGCGTCCCACATGCTACAGCTAGAGGGACCCAGAGCTAGGGTGTACGGCTGTGTACTGGGGGGATTTGGGGAGAAAAAGCAAAAAAAAAGATTGGCAACAGTTATTAGCTTGGGTGTTAGTCTTTAAAAAAAACAAAAGTAGGGCCAGCCCCGTGGCTGAGTGGTTAAGTTCATGTGCTCTGCTTCTGCGGCCCAGGGTTTCACAGGTTCAGATCCTGGGCATGAGCATGACACTGTTCATAAAGCCATGCTGAGGCAGCATCCCACATGCCACAACTAGAAGGACCCACAACTAAATATACACAACCATGTACCGGGGGGCTTTGGGAAGGAAAAGGAAAAATAAAATTAAAAAAAAAGGTTAAAAAAAAGAAAAATGTTGTATGGATCTTGATTGTGGTGTTGGTTACACAAATCTACACATGTGGTAAAATTGCACAGAACTACACACACACAAATAGGTGCACATAAAACCTGTGAAATCTGAATAATGTCTGTGGATTGCACCAATATTCCTTTTCTGGGTTTGGTATTGTACTATGGTTATATAAGATGTTACCATTGTGGGATGCACAAGACCTCCCTATATTAATTTTGTAACTTCCTGTGAATCTATAATTATTTCAAAATTTTTATCGGATTTTGAGTCATGGTGAGAAAGGCTTCTCCTCTCCAAGGTTATAGAAGAGTTCACTCTTAGTTTTCTTCTGGTACTTTTATAGTTTCTCATTCTAGGTGTTTTGAAAGTTTTATCAGATTAAAACAGAAAGCTCTTGTACACCCAACTACCTACACATCTCCTCTTGGAAGTTTCACATGCTTCTGAAAAACTCAACTGAGATAAACTCGTGCAAACTTGGTCAGTGTTCAGTGGTCCCTGTCTCAGTGAATGGCTCTCCCGTCCACTCTTATACAAGCCAGAGGTGGAGAGTCAACCTTGAAAAACTCTCTCCCTTATACTCCACCAATTCCATAGTCAATCTTCCATTGATTCATGTCAATTTTACTTCCTGTGTCTCTTGAAACCATTCACTCCTGTCTCTTCTTCCATGATCATAGTTAAGTTATCATCATGTCCTGTGGGACTACTGCAAAAACTAACTGGCTCGTGTATTCCTTGTGACTACCTCCTTGGTATATCCAGTGAGCTTTTCAAAATGCAAATCTGATATTATACACCCACCCATTCCATCTTTCCCCACACAGGCCATTTAAAAGCACCTTTAATGGCTTCTCATTGTGTTGGTTGAAAACAGACGGAAATTTTAAAATGGCTTCACAGCACTGCATTATTTGACCATTGTCTGTGACTGTTGCTTTTGATGACGTTCTCCCCTGCAGCCCAGCCAAAATGTTTCCAAACTATCATATCCTTCTTGTCTTCCTGCCTTCTCTCTTTGTCTTTGTTTCCAGACAAGGTGATTTTGAAGTCTACCTTGTGGATAACAAGCAAGGAAAAAAATGCCAGGAAAACTCTGGGGAAAAAAAAAAAGAGAAGAGCAACGAAGTTGCGTAAAGTCTCAATAACTTGAAGAGTGTGGTACTTGTGAGGAGACAGACCACGAGCATACATTTTGGTGGACAAAAACATATGTGGCTATTCATTATATTTTTATATATATGTATACATATATTTTGTTTTTTGAGGAATATTAGCCCTGAGCTAACATCTGCTACCAATCCTCCTCTTTTTGCTGAGGAAGACTGGCCCTGAGCTAACATCCGTGCCCATCTTCCTCTACTTTATATGTGGGATGCCTACCACAGCATGGCTTGCCAAGCTGTGCCTCGTCCGCACCCGGGATCTGAACCGATAAACCCCGGGCCACTGAAGCAGAACGTGTGAACTCAACTGCCACGCCACCAGGCTGGCCCCTATGGATTTTTTTCTAAAGATTGGCACCTGAGCTAACAATTGTTGGTAATCTTCTTTTTTTTCCTGCTTTTTCACCCCAAATCCCCCGAGTACATAGTTGTATATTTTTAGTTGTGAGTCCTTCTAGTTGTGGCATGTGGGATGCCGCCTCAGCATGGCCTGATGAGCGGTGCCATGTCTGCACCCAGGATCCGAGCCAGTGAAACCCTGAAGCGGAGTTGGCCACTGAAGTGGAGTCCGAACTTAACTACTTGGCCACAGGGCCGGCCCCATATTTATATTTTTTAAGAGAAATAAGGTGAGTTTTACTTGAGCCAAGGTGAGGATTATAATCCAGAAAGGCCTTTTTCAGAAAGGAAGAAAGTGTTCCCCATTATATTTATATAGCATTGTTTGTAATAGCAAAGGATTGGAAACAACCTAAGTGTACATCAATAGGGGATTGACCAAAAAAAAAAGTTATGGTACGTTTATAGAACAGAATATGATGCAGCTGAAACAAAGCATGAAAAGCTCTTAAGTATTGATATAGAAAGCTCTCCAACATCAATTATATAAAACATCAAGATACAAAACAATGTGTATAATGTGCTATTATTTGTATAAAAAGGGAAGAAAAATATATTTTCATATTTGCTTGAATATACATTAAAAAAATCTCTGGAAAGATAGCCAGGAAAATAGTATTAGTTCTCACCTATTTGTGTGTGGATGAGCCCAAGTATTTCGGTATCTATTTACTGCATAATAAATGACCCCAAACTTAGCAGCTTAAGACAACAGGTGTTTATTATGTCACAGGTTTTGTAACTCAGAAGTTCAGGAATGGCTTAGCTGGGTGGTACAACAGTGGGTTTGCCTCCCGGCAAGTTAAATCAGACTCTCCACCAGAAGTAGTTGTCTCACAAAGCAAAAGTATATAAGCAGCAAATAGGAGACCGTGGGCAAATCATTTCCAAAGTCATGGCGTCCCCAAACAAAGGGAAGCAGGGATATTTATTTCGGATGGGGAATGAATATTCGAAAGGGAGAGGTGGGGATTCGCTTGCGCAGGCTCAGTTGGAAAACATGCTTCCACACACACTGCAGGTTATGGTAATAAGGCCTAAGCTCCTCTTGGAGAGATTTTAGCATTAAAAACAAGGCAAAGGGGGCCTGCCCGGTGCTGCAGCGGTTAAGTTCACATCTTCCGCTTTGGCGGCCCGGGGTTCGCCAGTTCGGATCCTGGGTGCAGACATGGCACAGCTTGGCACGCCATGACGTGGTAGGCGTCCCACATAGAAAGTAGAGGAAGATGGGCACGGATGTTAGCTCAGGGCCAGGCTTCCTCAGCAAAAAGAGGTGGATTGGCAGTAGTTAGCTCAGGGCTAATCTTCCTCAAAAAAAAAAAAAAAAGAAAAAAAGAAGGCAAAGGTCATAGGGGTAGCTCTTGTGGTGAGGCTTGGGCCGGTTCAAGGTGGTTGGTGATAGCATCTCCTTAACACAACAAAAAGGAATAAAAAACATTTTGGAAAAAGAGTTAAATGCTTCCAAACCCACCCTCGAGTTCCTCCGGGCAATTAGTCAGGTGACAGAACTGGCTCAGAATCTCAGGAGGTTGTAATCAAGATGTTAACTAAAGGCTTCACTGGAGAAGGGGGATCGGCTTCCAAGATGGCTCACTCACTCACATGACTGTGGGCAGGAGGCCTTAGTTCCTTCCCAAATGGACCTCTCAAAAGGCTGCTTGAATGTCTTCATGATATGGCAGCCGGCCTCCCCCAAAGTGAATGATCTGAGAGAGAGAGAGAGAGAAAAGAGAGAGGGAGAGAGAGGAGTGGGGAGAGGGAGATTAAGGAAGAAGCTGGAAAGACTTTTATGACCTAGGCACACCTGCCACATTCTATTCATTTAAAGAGAGTCACTAAATCTGGCCCACACTCAAGGAGAGGGGAACGAGGCTTCACCTTTTGGGAGGAGTATCCGAGGATTGTTGGCATATTGTAAAACCCCCGGGGGAGGGAAGGGGACGGGGAGAACAACTGGTTGAACAGGGGCAGGGCTGGCAGATTTTCACTACATCTATCTGTACGCTCCTTGAACTATGTATCTGACTATGTATGAATCAAATAATAAATTAATTACAATTCTTTTAGGAATGTAATTAAAGAAACATACTTTAGGCTATTTGGGAAAGAACTGGCAGAGACATGAAAGAAAAAAAGTTGAACAGGATGTGAATGGGAGAAATTGTTGAGGTGAAATTGAACTTTGCCCATAAAACAGGAAAAAAGGAGGGACTACTTTGTGCTCACCCTGCCCCCTCCTCCCTCCTCTAGATGTATCGGTCTCAATTCCCGGGGTGTGGGGTGGGCATGGTGAGCCGCCCGGAGGAGTTCTGGATAATGGGTTTGAGGAGGGGAAGAACAGTAGCCAGAATCTTCTATGGGACAGTTTCACGGTGGGCGTTTATCATTTAATTTCTCATTTATTAGGACTTAAGTCCTGTTTACGATATATTTCTCCTATCTAAACTATTCTGTAGCCACAGCCTGTGGTCTTTGTTGACTTTAAATATTAAGATGGCATACAATGTTATTTCTGGATAATGTTAAACGCACCACCCTTCTGGCCCTCCAAACCCCGCTCCCTGGTTTGCCGTCTCCCCTTTAACATAACTTGCACAAACTGTCAAGCACGCCAAGAGGATTTAACCTAGGAAATTGAGAGAGATTAACGTGTACAAAGACGTGGCATGCAACCCCACAGGTTTACTGTGTCTATAAAGTTTGTTCAGGTCGCGCGCACTGACGTGGGCAGCACTAACTGTACTCACGGCGCCCCGGTCACCTGACGAGTCAGGAGGCGAGGAAAAAAGTTTTAAGAACGAAACCATTCAATGTGTTCCAGCCTTTCTTTTCACGCAGTAATACACCTAGGAAATACTCAAAGTCCACTTTCAAGACACCGAAATGCAGCCGCTCCTTCCGAAGGGGCACAGAGCCCAGCGCCGGCTCCGAGGATGCCGGGGTCTGGGGTGCTAACGACACAGCTCGAGGCCGAGCGGGGTCCACCCTCGCGAGGCCACGGCTGCCCCGACTCGTGGCGGCCCCGCCAGTCTCTGGCTGCAGCCCGGGTCTGGAGGTGCGAATGGGGAGCGGACGGAGGGAGGACACGTCACCAGAGGGAGGGAGGCGGGACGGGCGGCGAAGGCACGCGGAAGAACGGGCGAGCGCCGGCTGAGACCCCGGCTCGGGAGGGGGTCGCCGGCGGCAGGCCTTCGCCCCCCGCCCCGCCTGCCGCTTCCGGCGCCCCGGCCCCGCCCCACGCCGGCGGTGCCACATCCTCCGGTGACGTCAGCCTGCGCCGCCATATTGGAAAGGCGCCGCCGCTGCTGCTGCCGCCGCCGCCGCCGCCGCCGCCGCCGCCGTCGTCTAGAAGCTCGGGCTGCCTTGGGGGCCGCGGTCGCAGCAAAGAAGGGTCCCTCCGGCGCCCGGCTCGCCCGCCTCGCCGCCGCCCGCCTCCCCATGCCTGCCCCCGGCCCCGCTGCCGACAGCGCCCGGATTTAACACGGAAGCCCGCGTCCGGGGCCGAGGAGGGAGACCCGGTAGGTCCCGCGTCCCTCTCGGCCCGGCGCGGCGCCTCGGCCGGAGCCATGACCTCGCTGACCCAGCGCAGCTCGGGCCTGGTGCAGCGGCGCACCGAGGCCTCCCGCAGCGCCGCCGACAAGGAGCGGGCGGCGGGCGGCGGCGGCGGCGGCGGCGAGGACGACGCGCAGAGCCGCCGTGACGAGCAGGACGACGACGACAAGGGCGACTCCAAGGAAACGCGGCTGACCCTGATGGAGGAGGTGCTCCTACTGGGCCTCAAGGACCGAGAGGTGCGGGCGCGGCGGGCGGGCGGGCGGGGGTGGCGGGAGCCCGGCCTCCAAGGATCCGAGCTCCGCGCGCGGCCGGCCCGGCGCGTCCAGGTCCTCCCGCCCGGGTGCTCGGATGTGTCCTCTCACCTTTCACAGTCACTCCTTTCCTTTGGACTCCCGGGCAGTCTGCTGCCTGCTCGCTGTTCCTGCGCGTTTGACCTGTGTAGACCGCAGGGTACCGTTCCCACCTGGAGCCTGCCCGTTAGAGTACATCCCCTGGAGCCACCAGCGCCCTGAGCTCCTGGCTTCTGCAGGTTTGAGGACCTGGGAAGGCTCTACGGATCTGATTCTTGAGGGCTTTAAAGGAAAAACTTAAGGTGTACTGTTTGGAACTTTGAAAAATTTCAGTGCCGTGGTATTTGAGGCAAAAGTTTTACTGATCAAAGTGAAACAAAATTCTTATGAAACCTCCTGGAAAATGACTTTCTAGGCAAACTTGCTTTGGGTGAGAGATTGTTTTTAGAATCGGTTTGTATTTTATCAGTTGGCTCTTCCCGAGAAAGTCTGGCCATCTTAAGGAAGGGTTTTTCGAGGGATGCTTGAAATGCTAGGTTTGTGATTTCGTGAAAGGCCTCACAGCTTTAGATGGGTTAAAGTTGGGATAGCTGTTCTTTGTGTTCTGACTTTGAAAACGATTATTTTCACCCCAATGTCTTGTGAGAGTTTTCACACATAGAGAAGTTGAAAACAAAAGCTACCGTGGACCACAATGTACTCACCTCCTAGGTTCTATAATTAATATTTTGCTGTAGTTGCTTTAGCACTTATCTGTCCAGCTACAAAAATGATTATTTTTAAAGACAGACTTGTGGACAGTCATAAAGATGGATGGATATTCTGTAAATCAGGTACGGTGAGGTGGTTTTGGAACTTGTTATCCTAGCGTGGAAAGTACAGACAGTACATTTTGAGTCAGACACAGAAATCTCAGTGTTATTTGTCTTGATTTTTAGGAGGGCTTTCCCAACTCATGAAGGTGGGCAAAAAACATTTCATCCTCGTGAAACAACTGATCTTATTTCACTGAAACTTGTCAGATATTAAAGTTTATCTTGATTAGAAATGTCTAGAGCATTTGCAATATCTGGGTTTCCCATTTGTTCAGATTTTAATAATGATCACTTTGAAAAAAGTGTAGGTCCCTCTGGCCTTGAGAGGGGCCCATTATCTGTCTATTAAATATTGAGTTATGATGAAAGCAGGCTGTATGTGAAATTACTTTTTGTTCTTTGGATGAAAAAGCAAACTAGATGTATAGTGTCTTAGAAATGTGGCTTTAGAAAGATTTCATTTGCCTTTTTAGGCTTCACTATTTAGAATCTTGGTAGTAAACATTTTTCTTTAAGTCCTTATTTTTCTCCTTTGGGGCAAAAGTTACGTTTTAGAAAATTAAAAAAAGAAGGAAAATGAAGAAAACAAGTCATTCGTGTTTTTGAGTGAACATTTTGGCTTATAGTTTTGAGACTTTTCTATATGGATATGTACTGTGTGTAAAACTAAAACTTAAAAAACAAACAGAACCTAAAACTAAAACTAGCTTTTGGCTTTCTGAGTCACACTAAGTGAGGAATTATTGTGAGAAAGTACCTTTTTGCTTTTCCAAGTATGTGTTTACGTTAAAGCATATTAACGTGGTATTTTTCTGTGATTGGTTTTCTTGAAGATAATCTAAAGAATTTATTTGTTGAAGCTTAATGGTACTTACAAAGTTCAGACAATTTAAGATTTTTTGGTGGCAGATAATTGAAGCCATCTGTTGTATTTATTTTGTGTCATGGTTCACTGTACTTGGCCATGTCATATCCAAGGTCCAGACACTAGCTAATTCTAAACAATTTTTGCTGATTTCAACAACCACATAGAGAAATTTTTTTTTCCTCCTTTTGCAAGCAATTCAGGGAGTTGGAGTAGAGAGGGGTGAAGTTGAGATTTTGCACTGCTTTAGATTTTGGTTTTAGGGATTAGCCTATATATGTTTTCCTGTCCTTAAACATCTTAACAACCAGCCTGTCAGCTCATCCATTCTTGTTTTTCTCCTTGGCAGGTTTCCCTCCCCTGTCTTCAACTAATATCACTTTTTTCAGGGGCAGGAATTACTCTCTTACCTAGAGTCTGGGCATTTAGGCTTGTTAATAGTAGATTTTAACTTAATTTGCTATTAAGTAGTTCTAAACTTTAGCTGTAATATGTAGCTTAAAAAATTCACTGCTTTAACTTTTTATTATTTTAACTTAGCGTTCATATTTGTAATATCTGGGTACTTTTAAAATATTTAAAAGCTAAACTTTAAGGTTAGGTAGGTCATTAATGATGGACACATTTTATATATATGTGTGAACTAACCTTATTTGAAATCAAAACAAGAAAAAATTTTAAGATATTGTGAAATGGTGAAATTAATTTTACTGTGATTTTTTGAAAAAGCTGAGACTATGGTTTTTTAAAAATATTTTTTGTTGAGTAGTAAACCTGAAGAAAAGTGCACATATCAGTGTGGTGAATTTTCACAAACTGAACACACTTGTGAAATCAGCGCCTCGAGCCGGAAACAAATGGCCAGCTCTCCCGAAGCCCCGCTTGATCTCCTTGCCAGTCACTGCCCAGTCCTTGAGGACCAGCTTGACTTCAGAATTCGGCATAGAATAATTTTGCCCATTTTTGTACTTTCATTTGTGTCTTGCTTTTGTTCAGCATTGTTTGTGAGGTTCATCCATATTGTGTGAAGTTGTCATTCGTTCATTCTTACTGTCTTATCAACCTGCTTACTTTTGAAGAAGATTAGCCCTGAGCTAACATCTGCCGCCAATCCTCCTCTTTTTTGCTGAGGAAGTCTGGCCCTGAGCTAACATCCATGCCCATCTTCCTCTACTTTATCTGTGGGACGCCTGCCACAGCATGGCTTGATAAGCGGTGTGTAGGTCTAACCTGGGATCCAAACCGGCAAACCCTGGGCCGCCGAAGGGGAACGTGCAAACTTAAGCGCTGTGCCACAGGGCTGGCCCATATTTATTTATTTATTCAGAAAAGATTTTATTTTTCCTTTTACTCTCCAAAGCCCCCAATACGTAGTTGCATATATATTTTAGCTATGGGTCCTTCTAGTTGTGGTACTTGGGACGCTGCCTCAGCATGGCCTGATGAGCGGTGCCATGTCCACGCCCAGGATCCGAACTGACGAAACACTGGGCTGCTGAAGCAGAGCGCTAGAACTCAACCATTTGGCCATGGGGCTGGCCCCTATTTATTTTTTTAAGATTGGCACCTGAGCTAACATCTGTTGCCAATCTTTTTTTTAAAATTTATTTTATTTTTGTTCTCCCCAAAGGGCCCCACAGTGCATAGTTGTATATTCTAGTTGTAGGTCCTTCTGGCTCTGCTGTGTGGGACGCTGCCTCAGCATGGCTTGATGAGCAGTGCCATGTCGACGTCCAGGATCCAAACCAGTGAAACCCTGGGCTGCTGAAGCAGAACGCATGAACTTAATCTCTTGGCTGTGGGGCTGGCCGCTCTTACTGTGCCTAATTTATAAATTGAACTTAATTAGAGGTATGTATGTACAGTTGTCCCTCGGTATCTGAGAGGGATTGGTTTCAAGACTCTCCGAATCTGCCAGATGCTCAAGTCCCACATAGAAAATGATGTAGTATTTGCATATAACCTACGCACATCCTCCTGTATGCTTTAGATCATCTCCAGATTACTTATAATACCTAATACAATGTAAATGCTTTGTAAGTAATTAGTACAGTGTATTGTTTAGGGGAAAATGACAAGAAAAAAAGGCTATACCTGTTGAGTACAGTCAGCCATCATAGGCCTCTTGATCTGCAGTTGTTGAATCTGTGGATGCGGAACCTTTGGATGTGGGGGGGCCTGACTGTATGGGAAAGAACATAGTATATATAGAGTTCAGTACTGTTAGGTTTCAGGCATCCACTGGGGGTCTTGGAATGTATCCCCTGAGGATAAGGGGGGACTACTGTAGTGTCACTGTGGATCAGACTGTTTTCTGACATGGTTCTTTGAGCTTTTTTCTCCCTAGCCTGTTGGTGCTGTCTTTTCCATCCTGATTTTTGAGGCACTTCAATTTTGTAAGCTTCAAGAGCTGTCAGGTAAAGTCCCTTTTTAAAGATAGTTGGAGTTGCTTACTAATGTTTCTAATGCTTATAGATAAGAACCCCAATGCAATAATTTCACTGTGTATTTTGAAAAATAAGTGCATGCTTGAGCTGGATAATACACACTTAGGATAAAATAGTTAAGTTTAACTAAAATGATGGAACTGACTTTTTTTTTTTGCTGAGGAAGATTAGCCTTGAATGAACATCTGTGCTGGTCTTCCTCTACTTTTTTATGTGGGTTGCTGCCCCAGCTTGGTGTAGGTCAATGCCCAGGATCTGAACCCATGAACCTGGGCCGCTGAAGCAGAACACACTGAACTTAAACACTATGACGGGGCTGGCCCTGGAACTGACTTTTACGTGGCTTTTAAACTAGCTCCGAAGATTGATCCCAAAGATGTGTTCCATTTTCGGAATAAGTTTCCCAAGGTTACTACTTTGAAATACAATGCTTATCAAGATGTATAACTTCATTTTTTCAAAAGTTCTCTTTTCTATACATGCAGCAGAATGCATCATCTCTGGATATCAAATCTATTAATGAGGGACCGGCCCCGTGGCCAAGTGGTTAAGTTCTCACGCTCCGCTTTGGCGGCCTAGGGTTTTGCCAGTTCAAATCCTGGGCGCAGACATGGCACCACTCATCAAGCCGTGCTGAGGTGGCGTCCCACATGCCACAACTAGGACCCACAACTAAAAATATATACAATTATGTATGGGGGGGCTTTGAGGAGAAAAAAGGAAAAATAAAATCTTAAAAAAAAAAAAATCTGTTAATGAAAAATTCACTCAACATTCAAAATTTCGAGATGTGCTAAGCTTTTAGTAATTTAAAGTACAGTAAAGGCTTCTGAGTTTTGGAATTTTGTGATTCCTTTACTAATACAAATAATATTCCCTTTATATTTTTTAAAGATTTGATTTTTCTTTTTTTTTTTTTTTTGGAGGAACATTAGCCCTGAGCTAACATCTGCTGCCAATCCTCCTCTTTTTGCTGAGGAAGACTGGCCCTGAGCTAACATCTGTGCTCGTCTTCCTTCACTTTATATGTAGGACGCCTACCACAGCATGGCTTGCCAAGTGGTGCCATGTCCTCACCCAGGATCCTAACCGTTGAACCCTGGGCCACTGAAGCAGAACGTGTGAACTTAACCACTGCGCCACCAGGCCGGCCCTCAAGTGTATTTTTTTTTTTAAGATTTTATTTTTCCTTTTTCTCCCCAAAGCCCCCCGGTGCATGGTTGTATATTTTTAGTTGTGGGTCCTTCTAGTTGTGGCATGTGGGATGCCACCTCAAGGTGGCCTGACGAGTGGTGCCATGTCTGTTTCCAGGATCTGAACTGGTGAAACCCTGGGCTGCCAAAGCGGAGTGCGCAAACTTAACCACTTGGCCACAGGGCCGGCCCCCCTCAAGTGTATTTTTGAGAGTAGGCACACAAGTATGAAATACATAGGATCTCAAAAATTAGTTTTTGGGGTTCATTAAACTGTTTGTACCTTTAAAACAAGATTTTATACTATTGAAATCACTTCAGTGCGTCGGGTTTCTTTCACAGCATGGTCAAAATATTTGCTGATTTATCTTTGTCATGCTAATATTTGATATTTATTAATTTTAAGGTATCTGAGTGTTCCTCTGTGGGTCATTTGAGATTATCTTTTAGAATTATATTTTGAAATTACTTTAATCAAATTTTGAAATATTTAGGGAATTTTTCTGACATTTAAAGAAAGAAATTATTATAGTAAGTGTCAGCTTATATGTGAGTCTTAAAACCCCTAAATGCATCATGCTTGACTTGTTATGTCGTGTTAAATTTTAAGCCCAACTCTCCTTTATGACCAGGCAAACTTTCCCTGCTTTCTATCAGCATAACTTTTCTGCTATTAATCAGGATAAATGATATCATTCAAAGTTGCTATAGTCTTTGTTTAGGGAGTTTTGTTTTCACGCGAGCCTCCTTTTGAAGCAGCACAGAGAGACTGTGCTTGTCCCCATGTTTCTTCCAGTTAGTAAGTGTAGTGACAAGTGCCAAAGGTGAGAACCCTGCTTCATTTTGAAATTGATGTTTGTGGCTTTAGCTTTCTCTAGTCAAAGCTTGAAAGACTGCAACCTGTTTCAGTAGCATTGCACAGTATTGTAATGTACTCTAGAAAATATTGAGGCTTTAATTTAGGTATTACAGGTATATATAGAAAATAGGCCCTTTCTCAGTTGTTTGGTAAACCTCTGATCTGCAAGAATACGATTGATATTAAAGTACATTACATTACCAGAAGGAATGCTTCTGGTAGATATATTTTGAAGCTTAAAAACACATTTTAAGGGCCAGCCATGTGGCCTAGTGGTTAAGTTTGCATGCTCTGCTTTGGTGGCCCCGGGTTCACTGGTTTGGATCCCGGGTGCAGACCTCCACACCGCTCATCAAACCATGCTGTGGCAGGTGTCCCACATAGAAAATAGACGATGATGGACATGGATGTTAGCTGAGGGCCAGTCTTCCTCAGGAAAAAAAGAGAAGGATTGGTGGCAGATGTTAGCTCCAGGCTAATCTTCCTTAAAAAAACCAAACCAAAACAAAAGAAAAAATGTATTTTAAGCTTAAATTAAAACTTTAATTTTTAAGCTTAATAAATTATATTTGGTTTTCATATTCTTTTATTGGAGAAGTTCTTAAATTGGAGTCAACAGATGGAGTTTAGAAACTCTGTGAATGCTCTGCAATTGTGTGTGTTGTATTTTCCTGGAGAAAGAGGACATGGCTTTCATCAAATACTGAAAGCATTTAGTGAAACAGAAGGTTAAAAGTTACTGAATAGGAACTGTTTCTTTGTTTTTTGTTTTTACTTTGTTTACTTTTGTCCTTTTTTTCCTCCTGGAAATTGACTACAGAAAATTCAAGGTTTCAGGGTTGCAGTTTGCAATTGGAATTTGCGTTCTCTGAGATTTGAGATATGAAACCAGCGTTTTTGTAGCCTGGTCATCTTGCTAAATGACGTTTACAAGCTGTGTAATTACCGCATCTAGAATTCTAACGATTTCCATCCATTCATCAAATGTTTATTGAACCAGGCCCTTGACGAGGTACAAACGCTAGGAAGAAGGTCTCTATCTTTTAGTCCACTTCATTGTGGTTTTGTGGGTCAAAACGCATACAGTAAACTACAGCCTTCCTCTTTTTGTTTGAGGGAGATTGTCACTGAGCTAACATTTGTGCTAATCTTCCTCAGTTTTATGTGGGATGCTGCCACAGCGTGGCTTGAGTGGTGCTAGGTCCATGCCTCGGATCCAAACCTGCGAACCCTGGGCCACTGAAGCAGAGTGTGTGCACTTAACCACTATGCCACCAGGCCAGCCCCTAGAATTTTTTGATAGTGAATATCTTAGCCTGGCATATAGCTGCCACTCAGTAAATATTTATTTAAGTAAATCATGTATTTTCGATGAGGGCAATGTCATCTGTCCCTAAGGGAGTGAAAATTGGTTTTGGGAGTGGTGGTGAAAAAAATCTTTCTCCTTTCATATATAAAGCATAGATAAACATGCAGTATATAAACAGACATGCAGTGTAACCATCTTATTAAAATCTCATGGGGGAGGGAGTGATTAGGGAAAAAAGAATCTAAAAAAGCTCTTAGGGAGCAATAATGAAAAAAAAGTTGAGAAACACTGAAATAGTGCTTAGCTGAGTTTTAGAAATCTTTTTCTCTGATAGGAATTTTTTTTTTTGGAAGATTAGCCCTGAGCCAACTACTGCCAATCCTCTTTTTTCTGAGGAAGACTGGCCCTGAGCTAACATCCATGCCCATCTTCCTCTACTTTATACGTGGGACGCCTACCACAGCATGGCTTTTGCCAAGCGGTGCCATGTCCACACCTGGGATCTGAACTGGCTAACCCTGGGCCTCTGAGAAGCAGAATGTGCGAACTTAACCCCTGCGCCACCAGGCCGGCCCCTCTGATAGGAATTTTTATTGAGATAGGATTTAGCTTGTAGTTCAGTATTAGGAGGACCAATTTTAGCTGGTCTGTACCGTAGGAGGTTGAGTTAAATTTTTTTAAATTCATCCTTTTCTTGTATTTTGTTTCACAATGTGCATAATATATTAGTACACATACGCAATTTAAATATATATACACACAGTAGTACAAGTGTCTAATATATACATATTTAATCGTAAACTTTCCCTGATGGTGTAAATCTCCTGTGTCTGTATTCTTCATCTTCTGAAGACCTCTCTCTCAGCCTTCTAACCTGAGTCACTCTGGGTTGCTGGCTGTCTAGGTTTGCTGCATACCTGTGACATTTGGTTTCCTCTTGGCCCCGCCATCTTGAGACTTGCTGTTGCTTCTCTCTTCTCTTGGTTCATCTGCTTCCTGGATCTCTTGTCTGTCTTTTTCTGGGTACACTTCTGGTGTGTCTAGCTTCTGAGAGCTTCCAGTAGCTTGGTGAGAAAAGGTAAAAGAAAAGTAAGTCTTTAAAGACCGTGTATATCTGAAAATGTCTTTAGTATACTTTCACAATTAATTGATAATTTGGCTGGATATGGAAATCACTTTCCCTCAGAAATTAATTTAAAAGAAACTTGGAAGATTTTCTCCACACCTTCCCTCCAAAGAGGAACCACCATGCTGACTTCTAACACTGTAACCTTTTTTTGAGAACATTATATAGGTGGAACCACAGAATATGTATTTATTTTATGTCTGGCTTATTTTTTTTTATTCATTAAATTTTAAGGTCCAGGTTTTTCTTGTTGGTTCATGATGTGTTAGGTAAACTTTTGTCTTCCTCATCCACCACCCTCTGGAAGGGACTGGAAATTCAAGGACTGCATATAAATTGTAATGGCTAGTTTTACTCTGGTTTCATTTTCTGGTTCCAGTTTCTTAAATGCAACGGTTTAACAGTTTTATATCATGTTAACAAAATAAGCTCAGAAATAACGTTTAAGACTTTATCTTAAATTTTAGTTCAGTCACTGAATTGGGCTTGTCATTTAATTTTTGTATCTGTATCCTGTTGTTTAAAGTGGAAACAGAGGTTTAGTGTCCATATGTTCAGTTCATCCAGCTATTGAGCACCTTTGTGCCAGTCTCTTTGCCAGGTGCTAAGGTTACAAAGAAAAGTTTTTTACCCTCAAGGAGCTTCCAGTCTATGTAGAAGGTAGGTTTGCAAATGACTTCAATAAAATAAATTGCTGCCTTTAACAGAAGTACATGTTAAGTGCACTAGGGACACAGAAGGGATGCCTTGGATCAAGAGCCAAAAAAGACCGTGCCGTGTTCTTGACTCCCCGCCTTGCCCTGGACTGGCTAGAAGAACTAGGACAAGTGATTTGAATTCTTAGAACCTGAGTTTACCCCGGGAAAAATGGGCCTACATTTGTGGGCTGCCCCATAACCTTTCATTGTAGGGATCTGATGAATTGGCATGTGTGCAAGCACTTTGAAAACTCAAGGTACGGAGCAAATGAAGATGAGTAATTACATAGCCTAGAGAAGTGAATGAAAATCTATAGTGGTCTTGACAAGTGTTTGATATTTCCACTGTTTTTGTTACTTCCTCACCCTCCTGTGCTTTATCTGCTGGGCTTAGTGAACATTCCATTCAGATGCAGTTGCTTATCCATATGTTTGTCCTGAACCTCCAACCTCTTTTGTTTTGGGTAGTCTCTGGCCAGCTGGGCTGGGAAATCTGGAAACCGGAAGTACATACCACTTGAATTCTTATTCTTAGGCCAAGTCGTCCTTGAACAATTCTTACAGATACTCTTAACTCTCCACAGATACCGGGAGCCTTCGAACCTCCAAAATGATAAATGACACTAACGATAATTGAATAAAATAACACAGTAAAGTGCCCAGCATAATTGGTGCACGATAAATATTGTTTCCTTATGTCTTAAGCCTCCAAATCAGAAATCTTCAAAAAGTCCCTGACCTTCTAGCCCCTGTGATCACCATTTCTTCCCACCTTTTGATGTTCCTACCTTCTGTTTTTGATGCCCCCCCTTTTTTGGAGGAGGGGGTGTCCTTCCTGCCTGAGTTCAAGGCCAGGATCTTTGAAGTTAGGGCTGGGTCCCCTGGAGAAGGTATGGCCCACAACCCTTTCTGTTTTATCTTATTTGATTGAATTTTTTTTCCTCTTTTCTCCTTATCTTTTAATTTACTTTTTATTTTTCTCCTTCTGTGTAGGTCCTTTGGCTACCAAGGCCCCTTCCCTGAGGAGATTGGGAGTGGGGAAAGATGTGGGAACAACAATTTCAAAATTGCACCAAATTATAAAGTTGTACTTTGTGCAAGGCTTTTTGTTAAATGAGTCTAGGAATTAAAATCACAAGAAAAGTTCTAGTCTTCACAAGTTTATAGTCTAGTAGTTGGGAGGCAAGACATGAGAACTAACGTAACTGTAAAGTAGCCCTATCCTAAGTGCCACGTGGGTCATGGAGACAGTGCATTTTCGGTTCAGACGAAGCAGTAGTGACTTAGGCTGCGGCTGTCCAGGAGAGGGTCAGGAGCAGAGGGGAGTTGAGCAGGGCATTGCACCATCTATAAAAGGATGGGCGTTCCATTCTAGGGGAGTGAGGGAGCCAGGGCTTAGAACAGAACCTCCAGGGCATTCTCTTACAAAGTAGTTTGAAGCTGATTGGAAATTGGTTTTGAGATTAACTTCCATTTGACTGTAATCAAGAAGTTTTTTAAGACTATGAAATTTTGAATTAAAATTAGAACATTGTTTTAACATACATTTTAGTGATTTTTACAAAATGTTAGAAAGTATTTTTTGTAAATTTTGAACTTGTTATATTCTGTCCATCCATCCATCCATCCATCTATCCATCTCTCATTTGTCCTCAAATAGTTGAGGATCTTTTATGATCTGGGCAGTGTCCCAAGTGCTGGGCTAGAAACATTAAAACAGTTGGTTCCCTTCCATAGTCTCCATAATCTTAATTGTGACTCATAGGACTAAAAGAGTAAAAGGAAAACCGTGAGTTTTTTATTTTTAAATTTTTTATTGTGATAAAATGTATACAACAAAATTTACAATTTCAGCCTTTTTTTTTTGGTGAGGAAGATTGTCCCTGAGCTAACATCTATGTCAGTCTTTCTCTGTTTTGTGCGTGGGACACTACCACAGCATGGCTTGATGAATAGTGTGTAGGTCTGTGCCCAGCAAAACTCAGGCTGCCGAAGTGGACTGCACAAAGTCAACCACTATGCCACTGGGCTGGCCCCCATTTCAGCCATTTTAAAATGTACAATTCAGTGGCATTAAGGACAATCACGTTGTTGTGAATATTGCAGCCATCACCACTCTCCATCTCTAAAACTTTTTCATCATTCCAAGCTGAAATTGTACCCATTAAACACCCATTCTTGGTTTCACCCTCCCCCCTAGCTGCTGGTAACCATTATTCTACTTTCTATGTCTGTAAATTTGAACATTGTAGGTACCTTATACAAGTAGAATCATACATTTGTCCTTTTGTGTCTGTTTTACTTAGCATAATGTTTTCAAGGTTCATTCATATTATAGTGTGTGTGAGAATTTCATTCCTCTTTAAGAATGAATAATATTCCATTAGTTGATCCATTCATCTGTTGATGGACATTTTGGTTGTTTCTGTGTTTGAGCTATTATGGATAAGGCTGCGCTGAGCATTGTTGTACAAGTATTTCTTTGAGTCCCTGCTTCAGTTCTTTTGGATACCTAGAAGTGGGATTGCTGGGTCGTATGATAATTCTGTTTAGTTTTTTGAGGAACTACCATACTGTTTTCCACAGTGGCTGAACCATTTTATATTCCCAGCAGAAAGCACAAAGATTGCAGTTTCTCCACATCCTGGCCAATACGTCTTACTTTCTGTTCTGTTTTTTTTTTTTTTTTTTTTTTAAAGATTGGCACCTGAGCTAACCACAGTTGCCAATCTTTTTTCTTCTTCTTCTCCCCAAAGCCCCCAGTACATAGTTGTATATTCTAGTTGTAGATCGTTCTGGTTGTGCTGTGTGGGACACTGCCTCAGCATGGCATGATGAGCAGTGCTAGGTCCGTCCCCAGGAGCCAAATCGGTGAAGCCCTGGGCTGCCAAAGTGGAGCTCATGTACTTAAACTCAGCCACGGGGCCGGTCCCAATTTTTTTTTTTTAAATACCATTCTAACAGGTGTGACGTGGTATCTCATTGTGGTTTTGATTTGCATTTCTCTAATTACTGATGTTGAATACCTTTGCATGTGCTTATTGGCTATTTGTATATCTTCTTTGGAAAAATGTCTATTCAGGTCATTTGCTATTTTAAAAATCATTTTGTTGTTGTTGAGTTTTAGAAGTTCTGTATATATTCTGGATATTAATCCCTTATCAGAGATATGATTTGCAAATATTTTCTCCCATTCTGTGGGTTGTGTTTTCACTCTGTTGGTAGTGTTCTTTGATTCAAAAAAGCTTTTAATTTTTTTTTTTAAAGATTTTATTTTTTTCCTTTTTCTCCCCAAAGCCCTCCCTGGTACACAGTTGTATATTCTTAGTTGTGGGTCCTTCCAGCTGTGGGATGCGGGACGCCGCCTCAGCGTGGCTGGATGAGCGGTGCCATGTCCTTGCCCAGGATTCGAACCGACGAAACACTGGGCTGCCTGCAGTGGAGCGTGAGAACTTAACCACTCGGCCACAGGGCCGGACCCCCAAAAAGCTTTTAATTTTGATGAAGCCTATTTTTTTCTTTTGTTGCCTATGCTTTTGGTGTCATATCCAAGACTTAATTTCCAAATTCTCTGCCATGTTTTCTTCTATGAATTTTATAGTTTTAACTCTTATGTTTAGGTATTTGATCCATTTTGGGTTAGTTTTTGTGTATGGTGAAAGGTAAGGGTCCACCTTCATTCTTTTGCGTGTGGATGGGTATCCAGTTTTCCTAGCACCATTTGCTGAAAAGACTGTCCTTTCTCCATTGAATGGTCTTGGCACCATTATTGAAAATCATATGACTGTACATGCAAGGGTTTATTTCTGGGCTCTCTAAGCTATTCATTGGTTTATATATCAGTCTTTATGCCAGTACCGCATTGTTCTTATTACTGTAGCTTTGTAATAAGTTTTGAAATCAGGAAGTGTGAATCCTCCGACTTTGTTCAAGCTCTAAGTTTTGAAAATGGAATTAAATATTAAGAAAGTTATCGGGGCTGGCCCCATGGCCGAGTGATTAAGTTCGCGTGCTCCGCTGCAGGCGGCCCAGTGTTTCGTTGGTTCGAATCCTGGGCGCGGACATGGCACTGCTCATCAAACCACGCTGAGGCAGCGTCCCACATGCCACAACTAGAGGCCCACAATGAAGAATATACAACTATGTACCAGGGGGCTTTGGGGAGAAAAAGGAAAAAATAAAATCTTTAACAAAAAAAAAGAAAGTTATCCATCTGCCTAAAAGGTTAGAGCCCTTTAAAAGAGCTCAGAACTCTCATTCAGTCTCTGTTTAAGCTGTCTGTCTGCTGATTTGTCCTGGGTTGTAAGTGCCTTTAGGAAATTCAGAAGGTGAGGTCCAGTAACCAGTTCATTTATACCTAACCTTGATGCTTCAGTTGGCAGTTGCCAGTAAAGGTGTCTGACTGGAATTGGAGGTTTGGGAGTGGCATCTTTCCTCTGAGGTGGTCTCTGCCCTCCTTGTCGGAGCCCATTCCCCTCCAGCCACACCGCTGCTTAGATCAGACTTTACAGTCTTCTCTCTCTCTCACCACCCACATCCAGCAGGTAACTGAGTCTGCATTCTCTGTATTAATTCTTTGAATTTCTCGTCTCTTCTCCATTTTCAGGGCCTCTGCCTTAGTTCAGGTCCTCAGTTATTCTCCCCGGATTGATTTTCCCCAGTGACTGTTTAAAATACTCACCATTCTCTTGAAGTCTCTTGTTTTACTCCTTTCTTGCTGTGAGCCTATAAATGGCACCACCCATCTTCTCGTTTACCTTTATCTACAACTCCTTCCTTTAAGTTACAGGGAAGTGGCTTCCCCTTGAGGCTGCCCCCCTGCCCCCAGCCGCCCCCGCCCCCCCCCCCCCCCCCCCCCCCCCCGGCGTACTCTGTCTGCTGCTTTGGGGATCTTGCTCCCTCAACTCTTGTGTCTTCTTTTCCTCCATCCATCCATCCATCTCTCCCAGTAACCACACACTACTGTTTGAGGCTTTGTCATCATGACCTTACCTTCCACCTTACCTTTGTGGATGTGTTCTGATTATAAACTTTGTTGTTAGAAGCTTTCTCTTCACTAGAATTGGTTTTGAAGGTTTAGGTTTGTCTTTTTTATGTGATTTCTTTCACTGGTTGGGGAGGTGACTCTTCTTTCACCTCCAGATCTTAGACCACATTTTGGCTGATGATTTTCCCTGGTCTGTGGAACAATGCCAGACTTTTCCTATTCTTTCTTTTCTTTTCTTTTCTTTTCTTTTCTTTTCTTTTCTTTCTTTCTTTTTTTAAGGAAGATTGGCTCTGAACTAACATTTTTGCCAACCTTCTCTTGTTACTTGAGGAAGATTGTGGCTGAACATCTGTGCCAATCTTCCTCCATTTTATGTGGGATACCGCCACAGTGTACCTTGGCTAGTGGTGCTGGGTCTGTGCCCGGGATCCAAACTGCCAACCCTGGGTCGCTGAAGTGGAGCATGTGAACTTAACCACTATGCCACCGGGCTGGCTCCCAGACTTTTTCTGTTCCTGTGCAATTCAGGGGAAATTTTTTAATCATCTTAATAACTGGTAAGAAAAGAGAATTTCTCTGAAGGGAGCGTATCCTTGTGTGGGCTCTCGTTCAGATCTCATGAGGAAGGGAAAAGTGGTTCTGTCGTGGGTGACGGAGTGGGTAGGAATGCTGAGTGCTGTGGGGAGTGGGGTAAAGAAGACCTGCAGTTGGGAGTGTGGCCGGAGAGGAGCATTGGAAATGGTAGGGAACACTTTAGGGAGGTAAGTTTTGAGCAGGTTTTTGAGTGAGATGCGGCATATGACTTGACAGGAAACTAGCATTTTAGATAGGATATATGATGACGGGAAATATATGAAAATAAGTATATGGGAAAGTTATTAGCCTTCTAAAAATGTTATTTTACACAGCTGGAGAAGAAAATCTGAGTTGTCTAATAACGAGAACTAAGTTACGAGGGAGATTGTGTGTGGACTAGGGAAAATAAAAAAAATATTAGTACCTTAGGACCTTTAAGCATAAGTTGGAAATGATATTGAAGGCTGCTGTAGGTTTTAAAGATAGCGGTCATACTGTAAACTGGATGTTTAGAAAGACGCTTCTTTTAGGAGAAGAATGGATGGTAGATGGAGAAGCTGGGGGCAGGAAGATTGGTAGCAGGCTTGACATTATTAGAATGTGTGAAATTTGGTGCCTGGGTCTTGGTTAAAGAGGGAGCAGGATTGATCAGAAAGATGATTTTTATAGAAGAATTTTTAAGATTTATTTACTAAAGCTTAGAGAGAGGCGAGAAGATGATTGGTTTGAGTTTAAAGAACCAGTAGGATAGTAATACTGTCTTAATGATTTTCTTATACAATCTATGCTTATTGTAGAAGAAGATTTAGAAAATACAGATTACAAATGAGAAAAATAAAATCCACAATTCAACTGTTATTCCTTGAACAAATGTTTATGGAGAGTCTACTATATGCTGGACACTGTACTAGGAAAGACGGATACATGTATAAAGACATAAACATGCATATGTATGTGTCTAGTTACAAATTGTGATCATTACTATGAAGGAAAATGAGAGGGTGCTGTGTGAGAATGGGCGTGTTGGGGGAGGGCACAGGGAAGAACTTGCCAAGGAAATGATATTTAGGCTGAGACCCACAGAATGAGTAGGAGCCTCTTCTAGTGAGGACAGACTAGTACACTCCAAGCCCCTGAGGCGAGAAAGAGCTTGGCTTGGTTTGAGGAACTGGAAGATGGTTTAGGCAGGAGTGGAGCCATGGGGAGAAAGGCCTGAGATGATAACAGACAAGGCCAGAACACACAGGGCCTCACAAGTCAGCTTATGGGTTTTGTATATTGTACTGGGTGCAATTGGGAAACCATTGAAGGATTTTGGGGAGTGATATACCCAATCATCATTTAAAAAAAGAAGACTTCTATGTGGAAAATGGATTGAACAAAGGCAAGTAATGGAAATTGGGCAGTAACATTTTGGTATTATATTCTTCCAGTCTTATTTTAAACAAATTTGCCCATGTTCATTTTTTTATTTAAAAAAAGATCTCTTTCCAGTACTGTTGTGTAACCTTTTTTCTCTTAATGATATATAGTGACCACCTTTCCATGTTAGTAAATGCGAATTTTCATGATTGTGCTCATGGAAAAAAATTCAAATGGCACAAGAGAAATAAGGCGTCCCATTATTTGTAGTGACTGCACGATAGAACATATTATTTGATGTACCATTATTCACAGCTGTGTTTTATAAATACGGTCATGTCGTGGACCTTGATTTATTTTTCTCTCTAATGGCCTGGAAGTCACATTACTTTTACATTAAACCTAAACCTTCATGTTTGTGTTAGCAGATTCTTCTATATAAGTTCGTCCTTTCTCTACTTGGCAGCCGATTCTTATGCATCTCTCTCTCTCTCTCTTTTTTAAAGATTTTATTTTTCCTTTTTCTCCTTAAAGCCCCCCAGTACGTAGTTGTATATTTTTAGTTGTGGGTCCTTCTAGTTCTGCCACCTCAGCATGGCCTGATGAGCGGTGCCATGTCCGTGCCCAGGATCCGAACCGGCGAAACCCTGGGCCGCTGAAGTGGAGTGGGCGAACTTAATCACTCAGCCATGGGGCTGCCCCCTCTTTATGTATCTCTTGATGTGCAGCTGAAACTCTTTTCACCTTGTTGTAACCCCCTAGGCAATGTTAGTCACTCTCACATCCCTTTTGCTTATCATTGTGTATCTAGCACCTAGAACAGTGCCTAATACGCTGTAGGTATTTATGCATGTGTGTAAGTCTCCTGGGGCTGCAATAATAAAATACTAACAGAATTGGTTTAAACAATAGAAATTTGTTTTCTCTCAGTTCTGGAGGCTGGAACTCAGATCAGGGTGCCTGTGTGGTTGAGTTCTGGTGTGGTTTCTTTTGCTATGTCCTCACATGGCAGAGACAGACAGCAAAATCTCTGGTGTCCCTTCCTGGAAGGGCACTGATCTCATCATGAGAACACCACCCTCATGACTTCATCTCAACTTGATTATCTCCCAAAGGCTCTGTCTCCAAATACCATCACCCGAGCATTAGGGCTTCAACACATGAGTTTATGGGAGACAGAATTCAGTTCATGAGCAGCATGTTTTTGGAATGAAGGAATGAATGGATGCCCTTTTATTCGTATAAGTATTATATTTATCACATGGAATTATATTCTTTTCATTCCATTCCTTGTATTTTACTCATTATCACCTCTGCTTAGCATGCAATAGATGTTTAGCATGCATTATCTTGGCATGCAATAGATGTTTAGTGAATTTAAATTATATTATTTCAAGAATTTCAAAAATTATGTGTTGTAATTTATGCCTCTGCCTCTCAAATGGGATCGGTTTTCTGCTAGAAAATCATGCAGAGGCCAATATCTAATAAACAAACTGAGTTAGAGTGGCTTGATAGAAAACTTACATGCTTTCATTATTCTGTATACATTTCAAAATGTCCTCCACTTAAAATAGTGACAATGTGATGTAATGGTGAAAGCACTGTATCTAGAGTCACAGCACTGTGGTGTGAGATACGATGCTGATTCTGGAGTGTTGAGTGTGGTCATATTTCTTAACTTCTCTAAACTTCAGATTCTTCAAATGTAAAATGATAATAATGTTTTACTGGGTTATTGTGAGACGAGGTGATAATTGAGATAACCTATGTATGTGAAAATGACTTTACAAACTGAAATGTTACTGTGTTTTATTAAGTAAACTTTCTTTTCTAGAGAAGAACTATGGGATTATAGTTAGGTCTTGTTAAGAAGATGCTGTTAAATATACTTTTCAAAGCTTCATTAGTCAGGGTGTACATTTTGCCACAAATCCTTTAAAAAATTCGTTTGCTTGAGAGGAAGTCGGTTTCAGCTCATGCTTTGTGCTCTCTGCAGTGACCTGATCAGTGGCAGGTATGGAAAGAAAAATGAGTAATGCCCCCTTCCATTTTCACAGGGCTGAAAGGAAGCACACGTAGATCAGCCATTAAACTAAAAGGTCTTGGAAGGCAGGCAGTAATAGACCCAGAGCCTTGGAGCTAGGGAGACCGGTTTCAGTTCCAGCTTTGCCAGTCAGTAACTGTGGCAGCTCGCTTGATTCCCTTGAGCCTCAGTTTCATTCTCTTTTGAAAATGGAAGAATCCTACCCACTTTACAAGGTCTTCTAAGGATTAGACATGGTGTACATCAAATGCTTAGCCCAGTTTTAACGTATAGTAGGTACTCGGTGTATGGCCAACTATGGCCGTGCACGTTGAAAGAAAAAAAGGATTCGGGACGATATGTTCCAAATGTTAATAGAAGTTACCCTTGAAGGACTGGGTGATGGATGGAGGGGACTTTAGTTTTCTCTCATACACGTCTATTTAAAAAATTTTTTTAGACAAGTGAGAATGATTGAGCTGTCTCAAGAAGAGTGTATAAATGAGATAAGAAAAGACCACTGTAAATGCCTGAGCAGGAGCTGCCCAGGAAAACAGAAGGATGGTCTTAGGCAAGCCAGGAGAGGAGGAGGGAATGTCAACAGCATCAGATGTTGTGGGACAGTTACCTAAGGCTTGTCAAGAACTGTATCAGATTGCATGGGTTGAGAATGAAAGGAAAGTGGTGGAGACTTGTTATTTTGACTGTACTTTCAAGGAGTTTGTGGTGAATGGGAGGGAGAGAGTGCAGTGTTGGTCTGTGTCTGTCTCTTTGTCATAGTGGGCAAACTTGAGGATGTTTGAATGTTACTAGGAAGGTACTAGTATATATGCGAGAGGTTTAAGATGTCTTAGGAGGGCAGCAGTTTGAGCAAAGCTTCTTGAGGTGGAAGAAAATGGGTAGAAGGATTAACCTTATGCTGTTTTCCTATTGTAACTAGACAAAAGAACCTGTTTGGATAAATTGAGTTTATTGGTGTGGTTCATTGCCGAATGCTGAGGCTGTTCCTATCTGAAGGTATTTACTTCCTATAAAGTCATCTGCTGGGAGGGAACTGAACTCAGAGATTTGGGGAGAATGGAATTTTGAAATAGCTGCTGTAGAGAGTGGGAAGAGCTTTGACTACGGAAACAGAAGGATTTGCCAGGTATCCTTGGGGGCTTAGTTTAATTTGTACTGCGATTGCCAGATTTTTTTTTTCTACCAGCAGTTCAGAAGCACATGCACAGAAAAGGAAAAATTGGACAGTTGGATTGATCTGGGGTTGGAGTTTTGCTAGGTGAATGCAATGGGAGAAAAATAGAAAATGCATTTAGGAAATTAGCAAGATTGTTAGTTGAAGCGGTGTACTTTGGGCTTATTTTCTGTTTTCTTGAATTGAGAATGATGATGAAGGTTGCTATGAAGATTTAACTGAACTACTACAGGTTTGGTACTTAGAACTGTCATTGGCACATAGTGAATCTCAGTAAATGACAGTCGTGCTGGCTGGAGATAAGGGTAAGAGTGGAGGGGACTGATGCAAAGAAAGGAGAGAGGCTTGGGATTGGCGTCTCCCCAGAATTGGGGAAGAATTGTACATGAATTGAATTGATTACTTGGATTGGGTTCTAATAGGTTCTTGGTTTGAGGCTGGTATCCAAGTTCCCAGGGAGTGGAGGTTCTTAGCCTGGAGTCAGTGGTAGAATTCAGGGTAAAACACTTGGGTGGGAAAAATAGTTTGTTTTTAACGGTAATGGCCTGTAACTGACAGTTAATCTCTGCTTCAGTTATGAATGTAGGCAGCAAGCCAAGGAACGATTAGTAGTCCCTGTGAGTTTGTCACCAGTAGAAACCAGAGAGAGTTTCGTGTCACATCACAATTAAGGTGGACACCTCACGTGCGTGCTCATCACTGCATTGAAATTACCGTAGTTACCAGACTTGCCACTAGAATTTGTTGTTTAATGTGCTCATAAAGAAGAGCATTTATTATTATTATCATCACAAATTTAGTTTTACTATTGTAGTAACTTTCAATGATTTGGTTTCTTTGGTAATCTTATGCATTCTATTTTATGCGCTTAACAGGCAGGATAAATACTTAATTTTCTTTTAAATGTTCAGTTTTAGAGTTAGGAGTTAGTGTTCTAGTTACTTCCAGTGAGGTGTGGGCTTTTTTGTTTTTTAAAACTATGACTTGTGGTTTTTTTATATATTCATTGTGTTTCAGTCACTTGTGTTAGTCTTTTTGATGTTCAGATTGTCCTACCTTTGGCCTGTGGGAATTCCTTTTCTGTTGGCTTCAGTGTTTTTTGATATGACCCATTAACCTTTGATGACTTCTTGCTTTCTGGTCAACACCAACAAATCTCCCAGGCTCGTCTTGTACATATCCTGCTTCAGACCTGGCCTCAGTCATTCCTTCAGGGAATCCGAGTTCCTGTTAGTGGGGAATGGACTGCAGTCTGGGTACCAGGTGTGCTCAGTGTTACTGGGTTGTCTTTGCTTTTAGGGCTTCTCAGGAAACAGATATAGACTATATTTTCTTCAAGAACAGAGCTATCAAACATTTTTTGAGAGGAAAAAGAAATCAGTTTACATGGTTTTTGGTTCAAATTTAATGTTATGGATTTTCGTTTCACTTACTGGATTTTATACTTCTATCTCTTTTTCTCTTACTGAAAAATCTTAGTTCCTAAAATAGTAACTTAATTTGCTTTGGCTTACTATATGTATTAAAATAGTTTCAGTATAATGGTAATGTCTGGGGCTGGCCTGCTGGCGAAGTGGTTAAGTTCGCATGCTCTGCTTCTGAGGCCCAGGGTTTGCCAGTTCGGATCCTGGGTGTGGACCTACACACCGCTGATGAAGTCATGCCATGGCAGGCATCCCACATATAAAGGAGAGGAAGATGGGCATGGATGTTAGCTCAGGGCCAGTCTTCTTCAGCAAAAAGAGGAGGATTGGCAGCAGATGTTAGCTCCGGGGCTAATCTTCCTAAAATATAAAAATAAATAATAGATATAAAAAATTAAAAGAAATGTCAATATTACTAATTAACTGTTGAGTTCAGCCTAAAATTTCCTTTTAGTACTTTACTGAGGATATACAGTTAAAATACTGTACTCTAAAGTCAGTTAAAATAGTTTTTCTTTGTGATTGGATTACTGAGTAGTATAGAGTTAAGTTAGTTCATTTGTTTCTGTTCTGTAAGCATGTTTTTTCTGATTAGAATATATGTAACTATACTACAAGTTAGAACTCTCATTTACATCATTGTTCCTTTTGTCTTGTTCCTTCCTTCCTCTATTGGTAGTTTTTAAAAAGTTAGTTTGGGCTTTATCTTTCTGTTGTTTCTTAGCAAAATTATATATATATTCATTCTTGTCCCTTTCCTCTATATACAAAAGGTAGCCTACTATATGTGCTGTTTGGCATCTTACTTTTTCCATGTTGTAGCCTGAAGATTGTTCCACATCGTTCTATAGAGATCTGGATGGCTCTTTAGTATTATTCCATTACGTGTATATATCTTTGTATATTCATCCAGCCTCTTACTGATGATTTATGGGTTGTGTGCAAGCTTTTGCTACTTCAGATTTAATAACCATATGAATATATATTTTCATGTTTATGGGTATTTTTTTTTAGAGTAGTTTCCTAAAAGTAGGATTATCAAGTTAAAGGGTATGTGTGATTTTTCTAGATTTCCAAATTCCCTGCAGTAGGAGTGCTGTCGTTTTTGCATTCCCGTCACAGTGTATGAGAATGCTTATTGCTCTCATCTTTGCCAGCAGAATGTGCTGTCAGATTTTTGGGTTTTTGCCAGTCTTGATAAGTAAGCATTGTCTCATACAGTTTTTAAAATTGTGGTAAAATATGAATAACAAAATTTACTATTTTAACCATTTTTTATTTTTTAAAGATTTTATTTTTTCCTTTTTCTCCCCAAAGCCCCCCCCTCCCCCCCGGTACATAGTTGTATATTCTTCGTTGTGGGTCCTTCTAGTTGTGGCACGTGGGACGCTGCCTCAGCGTGGTTTGATGAGCAGTGCCATGTCTGCGCCCAGGATTCGAACCAACGAAACACTGGGCCGCCTGCAGCGGAGCGCGCAAACTTAACCACTCGGCCACAGGGCCAGCCCCCTATTTTAACCATTTTTAAGTGTGTAGTTCAGTGGCATTAAGGACATTCTTGTTGTTAGTCCAACCATCACCACAGTTCATCTCCAGAACTATTACATCATCCCACACTGAAACTGTACCCATTAAACAGCAGCTCTCCATTCCCCCTCCGCTAGCTCCTGGCAGCCGGCATTCTGCTTTCTGTCCTATGAATTGGACTATTCTGGGTACTTCATATAAGTAGAATCACATGGTGTTTGCCTTTTTGTGACTGGCATATTTCACTTAACGTGATTGTCTTCCAGGTTCATCCATGTTGTAGCATGTGTGAGAATTTCCTTTCTTTTTAATATTCCATTGTATGTATATACTACCTTTTGTTTATCCACTCATCTGTTGATGGACACTTGTTTTGCCCATTTGCCCATGAATTGGGTTGTTTGTGTTTTTGTTATTGAGTTCTTTATAACTTAACTGTGTATTTTATTATGAATGATAGATAGCATCTTTTCATATGTTTGAGTCATTTTCATTTCTTCTGTGAATTTTTCTGTTTATTATCTTTTGGCTTTTAAATATCAATTATTGATCTTATTTTCCTTGAGTTTTCAGAAACTGTGTATTAGAGATATTAGCTCTTTATATGTGATATAAGTTACAAGTATATTTTCCAACATTTTCATTTGTTTTTTGACTTTGCTTGTGGTTTTTGCCATGCAAACTTTAAAAAAATTTGTTGTGTAGTGTAATTTATCAGTCTCGGTTTCTTCTAGATTTTGAGTAATAGCTGGGAAGTTTTTTTCCCCACTTCCAGGTTATGAAGGTATTCACCCCTATTTTCTAATAGTACTTATATTGTTTCATTTTACATTTCAGTCTCTGATCCATTCGGAGTTTATTTTGATGTGTAATATGAAGTGTGGATCCATTTTTGTTTTTCTAAATGGCTAATTGTCCCAGTACTACTGATTAAAATGTCCATTTTTCCATCTTACACTGATTTGAGATAACATCTTTATCATGTACTAGATTTCAGTATGTTCTTGAGTTTATTTCTGCACTTTATTCTTTTGGTCTGTTTGTTCATGTGCTGGTATCACATCATTTAATTTCCATGGGTTTTTAAATCTATTTTAGTATCTAGCAGGCAGTTTCCATTTCTGTTCTCCACATATTGCTTCCTCCTCCTCCAAGTATTCCTGTCTATTCTTCTTTATTTTTCTTTAGTACTTTACTTTTAACTTGTTATAACTCTGGAGGGGGATCTGTTGCTGTTTTTATTGGGATTGTATTAAATTTATGAGTTAATTTAGGAAGAACTTAGGAATTTGTAACATTGAGTCTTTGTATCCAAGAGTGAGGTGTTTTCCATCGACCAAGTCTGTTTTTAAGTCTGAAGAAAATTTTAAAGTTTTCCCTAGGTTTGTTTAGATATTTTCCGTTTTTTGGGCTACTGTTGTAAATGGGGTCTTTGCAATTATATCTTAACTTTTTTTTTGCTGAGGAAGATTCACCCTGAGCTAACGTCTGCTGCCAGTCTTCCTCTTTTTTGATTGAGGAAGATTTGCCCTGAGCTAACATCTGTGCCAATCTTTCTCTATTTTGTTTTGTTTTGTTTTATTTTATTTTTTGCTGAGGAAGATTTTGCCCTGACCT
This sequence comes from Equus asinus, assembly GCF_041296235.1. Classification (NCBI taxonomy): domain Eukaryota; kingdom Metazoa; phylum Chordata; class Mammalia; order Perissodactyla; family Equidae; genus Equus; species Equus asinus. The sequence continues at coordinate 83,221,312 of NC_091799.1, forward strand.
AACATCTGTGCCAATCTTCCTCTATTTTATGTGTGGGTTGCTGCCACTGCATGGCTGCTGACAAGTGGCATAGACCCATGCCTTGGATCTGAACCCAGGCTGCCAAAGTGGAACATGCCAAACTTAACCACTAGGCCAGTGGGACTGGCCCTTCCTCTGTTTTGTATGTGGGTCACTACCACAATGTGGCTGCTGACAAGTGGTGTTGGTCTGCGCTTGGGAACTGAACCCAGGCTTCCAAAGTGGGGCATGCTGAATTTAAGCACTAAGCCGCAGGGCCAAGCCCCATTTTAACTTTTTATATTTTATTTCCATTTTATTGTTCATATATGACAGCTATCGATATTTGTCAGTTTTACAATCCTGATACTTTTCTAAGTTCTCTTATTGTTTATAGTAATTTTTCCATTTATTCTCTTGAGTTTTTCCAGGTATCCAGTTATATCACCTGCACATGTAGTTTTCCAGTTCTTATGTCTTTATTTGCTGTTTCTTCTCTAGTCTTTCACATCTTTACCTGAAATCACCTTCATTCTCTTCATCAACTGAGTTATTTTTGCCAAGAACTTTTCTACTCTTAATTCCTTTGAAACAATTAAAATTAAAAGTTCATGTAAGATTTCACAAGTGACTTCATACAAGCTATGTTAGTTATCTCTTTTTGGTAACAGCTTTGAGATATAATTCACATATCATACAATTTGCCCATTTAAAGTGTACAGTTTGAGGTTTTTAGTATGTTCACAGAGTTGTGCAGCCATCACTACAATTTCAGAACATTTTCATCACCCCCAAAAGAAACCCCAGACCTTTTAGCGATCACCTCCCTTTCTCACCATCCACTCAACACAAGGCATCTGCTATGTTAGTTACCTTTTACTGCATGATAAAACTTAGCAGCTTAAAACAGCAAACATGTATTATCTCATAGTTTCTGTAGATGAGGAGTCTGGACTTGGCTTAACTGGGTGCCTCTGGCTCAAGGTCTCTCTGGAGATTGCAGTTAAATTGTTGGCCAGAGCTTCAGTTTCACTTGAAGGCTCAACTGGAGAGGATTGTTTCTTGCAGGTTGTTAGACTGAGAGCCTCAGTTCCGTGCCTGATGTGTCTATGTAGGATCGCTTGAAACATGGCAGGTGGCAGATCAAGGGAGAGGCCCAAGATGGAAGCTGCAGTCTATGTGTAACCTAATCTCTGAAGTGGCATACCATCATATTTGCCATATTCTGTTTGTTAGAAGCGAGTCCCCAGGTCTAGCCTACATTCAAGAGGAGGAGATTACATGAGGGCATGAGTACCAGCAGGCAGGGTTGTTGGGGGCTATCTTAGAGGCTGCTTCCGTAAAGGATAGCATAACTTCTATTTTTGAAATCTATTTTATTTTTTGGCTTTTTAATCCATATTTTTTTTGATGACAAGCAACTTTATGTAGGCCTCATTAGTTACCCCAGCATACTGGGATATGTGGCTTTTAGGAAATAGTGGTGATCGTTAGATTTGTCTCTAGTCTAGAACCTGTCAAACTGAAAGTCTAATTTGGATTTTTAAAATCTAAATGTAGTACATGCTTGCCACGCCTCTGTAACTGTTAACGGTATGGCACTATATTCTCATTTTTTTTAAATCAGTTTGACATTTAAGATCTCAGTGTCAAGTGAAAACCTGAAATTTTTCTTTTCCTTTTCTAGGTTATGTATAGTAGTGCCAGTTTTTAGGTACCCCATTATAAACGCTTTTTTTTTTTTTTTTGAGGAAGATTAGCCCTGAGCTAACTGCTGCCAATCCTCCTCTTTTTGCTGAGTAAGACCAGCCCTGAGCTAACATCCGTGCTCATCTTCCTCCACTCTGTATGTGGGACGCCTACCGCAGCATGGCTTGCCAGGCGCTGCCATGTCCGCACCCGGGATGTGAACTGGCGGACCCCGGGCTGTCCAGAAGTGGAACGTGCGAACTTAACTGCTGCACCACCAGGCTGGCCCCTATAAATGCTTATCTATCCTGAGATGTTAACTTTATTCTCCAGACAATTCTTTCTATGCTGTTAAACAGTTTTTAAAATACCCTTGATGATTGACTTGCGAATGCTTTTTCGGAAATTAAAATAGATCTTGTTATTCTTTGCACTAAGATGATTACTCCCTTAGTTCTTAATTGGTTAGAGTCCTACTTGTAGAAATGCTTTGAAGTCTGTCTCTCTCATTGTGTAAGTGAGAAAGTGGAGACTCAGAGAGGATGTTAAATGACCTGCTTAAAATCCGTTAACAAGTTTTCTTTGTGGCTGGGGCCAGTATTCAGGTCTCTCAACATCTGGTCCGGCCTGATTCTTCTTACATCTCAGTGACACTTAAGTGTGAAGATTTTTATTACCTAGTTCAATTTCTTGTTATAGGTTTTTTCTGATTTTATATTTCTTCTTGAGTTGGTTTTGGTAATTTTTTTTTCAGGAATTTGAACATTCTGTCTAAATTGTCTACTAATTTATTGGCATAAAGTTACTGATAATATTCCCTTATAATTATTTAAGTTTGTAGAGTTGGAAGTGATGTCCTTGCTTTTATTTTTTGCTTTGATAATTTGTGTATCTTTCCCCTTTCTGACTTTTTCCTTTCCCTCTGCTCCCATGTTTTAACCTTGATATTTTTAAAGAAGTGACTTTTGGCTTCATTGACCGCCTGCCTCCACATTTTTCTGTTTCTGCATTTCATTGGTTTCCAACGTAATCTTTATTATTTCCTTCCCTTTGATTGCTTTGGATTTAGTTTGTGCTTTTTCTAGTTTCTTAAGGTGGAAGATTAGGTTGTTGATTTGAGAGCTTTCTTTTTTTGTAATATAGATATTTAATAAAGCTGCAAATTTCTTTTTAAACACTGCTTTTAGTGTATCCCATTGATTTTGATTTTTTGTGTTTTTGTTTTTGTTCAGTTCAAAATATTTCCTAACTTCTCTTGTGGTTTCTTTGACCCATGGATTATGTAGAAGTGGTAGCTTGATTCCCAAAAGGAAATTTCCTGGATTTATTCTGCTGATTTCTAATTCAGTTCCCTTGGAGTGAACATACTTTATATAATTTCAATCCTTTTATTTTTTAAAAATTTGTTTTGCTGAGGAAGATTTGTCCTGAGCTAACATCTGTTGCCAGTCCTCTTTTTTTTTGCTTGAAAAACACCAGCCCTGAGCTAACATCTATCCCAGTCTTCCTCTATTTTGTATGTGGGACACCTCCACAGCATGGCTAATGAGTGGAGTAGGTCTGCACCCTGGATCTGAACCTGCGAACCAGAGCCGCCGAAGGGGAAAGCACAAAACTTTAACCACTCAGCCACAGTGCTGGACCCTGATTTCAATCCTTTTTCAATTCATTGTTTTATGAGCTAGTATATGGCCTATCTTGGAAAATATTCCAAATGTGCTTGAGAAGAATGTGTATTTTGCTGCTGTTGGAGAGTTCTATAAATGTCATTTCAGTCAACTTGGTTGATAGTGGTGTTCTTTGTTGTTTTCTGTCTAGTGCTATCAGTTCTTGTCGCTGTAGTCTTCAACTACTATTACTGTATTGTTTATTTCTCCTTTCTGTTGTTTTTGCTAATGTATTTTGGGATTCTTTTGTTAGGTGTCTCTGTGTTTATTTATAATTATTATATCTTCCCTCATAGTTAAGTTAGTTAGCTTCATCATTATGAAATGTCCTGCATTGACCCTCTTAATTTTCTTTACTCTGAAGTCTACTTGTCTCATATCAATGTATCTGTTCCAGCTGTCTTTTGATTAGTGTTTGCATGGCATTTCGTTTTTCATTCTTTTAAACCTATTTGTGTCTTTGAATCTGAAGTATCTCTTGTAGGCAGCATATAATTAGATTAGATCATTTATCCATTCTTGCAAATTTTTTTGGTGAAGAAGATTGTCACTGAGCTAACATCTGTGCTAATCTTCCTCTATTTTATGTGGGATGCCACCACAGTGTGGGACTTGACGAGCAGTACTAGGTCTGCACCTGAGATCCGAACCAGCGAACTCCAAGTGGAGCATGTGAAGTTAACCACTCTGCCACCTGGCTAGCCGCCATTCTTGCAATCTTTATCTCTAATTGGAGTATTTAATCTATTCACTTTTAATGTAATGTATTGATAGAGTTGGATTTACACCAGCCACTGTGCTCTTTGTTTTCAATGTCAAGTATCCTTTTTTGTTCCTTTGTTGCTCCTTTACTGCCTTCTTTTGTGCTAAATAGAAAATTACAGTTATGCCATATAAATTTCCTTCTCTTCCTTCCCTTCCTCCTCCCTCCGTCAGTAGTTGCTCTAAGGATTAAACATGCATCTTTATCATACTTGTCTTCAAATTAATACTCATTTAATTCCATCAAAATATAGGAGCTCTGCTCTAATATAGATAGTTTCATTTACTCCTTCCTTTGTGCACTATTGTCGGAAATATTACAACTTTATTTGTTATAACCTCAACAATGCTGTTTTTTACTTTTGTTTTTGCAATCTGTTGCTTTTAAATTTTTTTTTGAGGAAGATTAGGCCTGAGCTAACATCCACTGCCAGTCTTCCTCTTTTTGCTGAGGAAGATTGGCCCTGAGCTAACATCTGTGCCCATCTACCTCTACTTTATATGTGGGACGCCTACCACAGTATGGCTTGACAAGTGGTGTGTGGGTCCATGCCTGGGATCCAAACCAGCAAGCTCCAGGCTGCTGAAGCGGAACGTGGGAACTTAACTGCTGTGCCACCGGGCCGGCCATTTTAAATCAATTTTTAAAAGCAAAAAGAGAAAATATACAGTCTTTTTATTTACCTTTTTATCGATCTTCAAGCAGATTTGAAATACTGTCTGGTGTTATTTACTTTTTAGCCAGCAGGACTTCCTTTAGTGTTTCTTGTAAGGCAGACCTGCTAGCAACAAATTCAGTTTTTATCTGAGAATGTCTTTGTTTCACTTTCTTCTCCTTCTCCTTCTTCTTCTTCTTCTTCTTTTTGTGAGGAAGATTGGCCCTGAGCTAACATCTGTTACCAATCTTCCTCTTTTTGCTTGAGGAAGATTGTCACTGAGCTAACATCTGTGCTAGTCTTCCTCTATTTTAAAGATTTTGTTTTTTTCCTTTTTCTCCCCGACGTCCCCCAGTACATAATTGCATATTTTTAGTTGTGGGTCCTTCTAGCTGTGGCATGTGGGACATCGCCTTAGCATGGCCTAATGAGTGGTGCCATGTCTGTGCCCAGGATCCAGACTGGTGGAACCCTGGGCTGCTGAAGTGGAGCACGTGAATTCAACCACTCGGCCACGGGGCTGGCCCTGTCTTCCTCTCTTTTATGTGGGATGCCGCCACAGTGTGGCTTGACGAGCAGTGCTAGGTCTGTGCCCGGGATCCAAACCTGCGAACCCCAGGCCACCAAAGTGGAGCATGTGAACTTAACTAGTATACCACTGGGCTGGCCCCTCACCTTCATTTTTGAAGGATAATTTTGCTGGGTATAGATCCTTGGTTGACAGCTTTTTTCTTTCAGCACTGTGAATATGTTATCCTAGTCCCTTCTGGTCTCCACTGTTTCAGTGAGAAGTTATTTGTTAATTGTATTGTTCCCTTATATGTGATAAATTGTTTTCTCTTGCTGCTTTCAAGATACTCTCTTGGTTTTTGTCAGCAGTTTGACTGGGATGTGTCTAGATGTGATGATCTCTGTGTATTTATCCAGCTTGTAGTTTCTTGAGCATCTGGATCTTAGATGAAAGTTTTTTGCCAAATTTGGAAAGTTTTCAGCTGTTACTTTTTCTGCTCTCTCCTACCTTTTGAGGTTTGAGGAATTTAGTCTCTGAGGCTGTGATCATTGTCTTCATTCATTCATTCTTCAATTCAAATTCAAGTTCATTGATTCTTTCTCTTTTATCTCAAATCTACTATTGAGTTCCTTTAAGTTAATCTTTCGTTTCAGTCATTATACTTTTTAACTACGTAATTTCCATCTCTTTATTGACAGTCTGTATTTAATGAGTCATTGTCATTCTTTCCTTTAGTTCTTTTTTTTCTTTTGAGCAAGATTAGCCCTGAGCTAACATCTGCTGCCGATTCTCCTCTTTTTGCTGAGGAAGACTGGCCCTGAGCTAACATCCGTGCCCGTCTTCCTCTACTTTTTATGTAGGATGCCTACCACAGCATGGCCTGCCAGGTGGTGCTGTGTCCCCACCCAGGATCTGAACCGGTGAACCCTGGGCCGCCGAGAAGCGGAACGTGCGCACTTAACCATTGCGCCACCAGGCTGGCCCCTTTCCTTTAGTTCTTTAAATATGATTTCCTTTAGTTCTTTATCAGTTATCTGGTGGAATGTCCCTCAATTTGGATTTGTCTGATGTATGAATGCTTTTTAATGTGTGTCTTAATGTTCTTGTGTTTTCTGTCTTTTGTAAAGTTGGCAGTGTCAGGATCTCATTTGCTTCTAGTTAGAGATTAATTGGAATGTGGCAGTTTAAATTGTAGGTGGTTCTTGATTAATGACAAGTTCTGATTTGCTCTCTGACAAATGGATTAGATGGGTTGATTGGACTGCTGTTTGTTTTCTAGTAAGCAGCTGCTGTTATTGTCATAATCATACTTACTAGTTTTCTAATAGCAACTAAAGGTTAAGTGCATGCAAATTTGAATTTCTTAGCCGTACATAATATTTGTTGGCTTATGATGAATCTTTAGTTATAGTTTCTGTACTTGAATTAAAAAGACCCTTGTCAGATACCAGAGATTTAATATTTTAAATACAATATTTCATTAAATTTCTGCTGGCCTTACTAAAAGTTACTTGCTTGCAGGAAAAGAAATCCCCTCAAAGTAGCCTAAGAAAAAGAAATACAGATGAATCTCCTGGAAATAAGGTTCAGGAGTGCAGCCCAGACTCATCAGAATGCTTCTGTTGTTAGACGTGGTTTTCTGGCTGTCCCTCTGTGTCTTGGTCTGCTTCGCATCATGTATTCTCTCATTTCTGCTCTGCATATCTCTTCTATTTCCCTTTCTTCTATAATTGCATTTGTACAAAATGGCCAGTGGCTTCTGTAGCCACATAACTGGTTACATCTCCAATGCCCATGCCTGTATAACTGACCCAGCCTCTGTGTGCCAAGCTCAGAATCTTAGGAGGGAAACTTTGATTTGCTCATCCTGGTCCAAGTAGATATGGTGGGGTACAGTCACCTCTTTCTCTAGAATCTATAGATGAGCGGCTGGCCTGGTGATGTAGTGGTTAAGTTCACGTGCTCTGTTTTCAGTGGCCTGGGGTGCACTGGTTGGGATCCCAGGTGCAGACCTACTATGAACCACTTATCAAGCAATGCTGTAGCAGGCGTCCCACATATAAAATAGAGGAAGATGGGCACAGCTGTTAGCTCAGGGCCATTCTTCCTCAGCAGAAAGAGGAGGGTTGGCAGCAGATGTTAGCTCAGGGCTGATCTTGCTCAAAAGAAAAAAGAATCTATAGATGAGGGTAAGTTTTCTGAACAGGGGATGTGGGCCGAGAGTGGCCTCACTAGTACAACTTTTGGATTGGGTTTAGTAACATATTTTTCTTTTGCTGAGGAAAGTCTGTTTAGGAAGCCATTTCCAAAACATTGGTCACACCAGACTTCAGTGTTACATAGAAGATACAGTTTGTTGTTTTAGTGATTTCATTTTGAAATACTTTGTGCATGAAAACAGAAACGTGGCTGGTAAAATATGAAAACTACTTTGTGTACCTTGTATATATATTAACTACTAGTAATTATTTTGAATTGCTGGGTGTTTGTGGTTGCAAAGTCTGGGCTCTTGAGGCCTGTTCTATACTACTACCCAGTTCTAGTTTGCTTTGTGGTCCTTAGCTATTTTCATTGAAAGTTTTTATTGTTTGTAGTATTTTGCCTTTCTTTATCATATTATTGCCCTATCTTAATTATAACCATAGAAGCCTGAACAACTCTAGTCTTTTCCTGATTTTCTTGCCTCCAGTTTTCCCTCTCTAATGCATACAGAAAAGTCTAAAGAAAATAAAGATCACCTTAATTGCCAAACGTTACTACTGCTAACACTTTACTTGTAATCCACTTCAGAGAATGGGACCGGTACTATGTATATAAGTGATTTGGTAATATATTTCTCATATTTTGAAATAACCTTCTACACCAGGATTTTAAAAACTGATTTCCACAAAATTTTAATATTCTGTAAGTTGTTGAAGATATCCTATAGTAAAAGCATTCCAAGGTCAGCAAAGTTTGGGAAATGCTGAGTTTAGTTAGTTCTGTTTAGTTGACTTTTAGATTGCTTCCATTGTTTTACTATAATAAACAATGTGTACATAAATTATTTGTGCATAAATATTTATGTGTATTATTTCCTAAAGTCTGTAGGAACTGTGTCACAACAGTATGAACATTTAGAGAAAGTTTTTATATATTAATATATACAAACATCCTGTATGCATATGTATTTATATAATTTCAAATTAGGATCATACTTTATATATACTATTTTGTACCTATTTTTCATGTTACATATATGTATATATCTATCTATCTGTCTACATATATCATGAACTATGAAGGAAAATTGCATAGAACTTCTGGTTGTATCTCTCTTAAGATATTTATACAGTATGCTTTCATTATATTTCATTGTGGGTGGCCAGCATTTTGAGTACATTCTTACACAACAGAAAGCTGCTGGTGAAGCACTTCTGGAGCTTGCAACTCGAATGGTGAGAACTCTTATCAGTGTTTGCATTTTTAGGGGCCCACTAAACAACACTCTTTTCCCGCATTCAAGATGAGCCATTTGAGAGAAAAAAGGGAATCAGGCAAATAGAGATCCAAATGAATATCATCTTATCATCAAGAAAAAGCTGGGTTGGAGGTGGTTGTTTAGATGTACAGCAGTGTTGGGTTTCCTGTAGCCTCTCCTAAATTTAGACCTTGGAACTGCCCACCAAGGGAAGGATTGTGTCTGCAGAGCATGTCCCTGGCATCATTGCCTTATTCCTTACTGTACCATTCGTTCTTTCTGCTTGGCTCCTTGGTTCTGTATGGCATACTATATGAGAAAGGTAATTTATCTCAGTTTAATTTACACAACCTCCTCATGAGGTATGCCCTGGAAGTTGACCCTTTGTCTGAGTCTCTGATGCTGGGGATTCCAACAACAAAAGATTGATTGGAGCAGGACTTGGTAGTCAATTTAGTTGGCACTCCATTGGGAAGTTCTCTACTTATCTGGTTATTATTTGTTATTATTAAAGTAGATAGTTAGTGAAAGGCAAATAGAGGTGTTTTGAATTAGTTTCCAGGGCCCTCTGTTTCTCTGTCTCTTATGTTCTTTTTTTCCCCCCAAATTTGTTTATGTGTGTGTGTCTGTGTATGTATGTATATGTATTTTTTTTTCCTGAGCAAGATTTGCCCTGAGCTGACATCTGCTGCCAATCTTCCTCTTTTTTTATGCTAGCCACTGCTGCAGCATGGCCGCTGACAGAGGAGTGGTGTAGCTCTGTGCCTAGAAACCGAACCTGGGCCTCCGAAGCAGAGTGCGCCAAACTTAACCACTAGGCCACTGGGGCTGGCCCTCTTATGTTCTGTTCTTAGTTTTTTTGGAGGCCTGTGAGCTGCACATGGCATAACCTTTGAATGTACCTGTTTTTGACTTTCTGGCATCCCAAATCATCAGTACTACCATATTAGGGTCTTAACGGCATTCTCTATTCTTGCATGTTCCCCCTTGTTTTGGACCCATGAACCAAGTGACATCATGTTCCTCTAGATTTTGTGGGGCTAGTGTATGACCTGACTCTACTTGGGATATCTCTGCCTCTCCCATACTTATATTTTATGCCTTTTTTTTTTTTTGAGGAAGATTCGCCCTGAGCTAACTACTGCCAATCCTCGTCTTTTTGCTGAGGAAGACTGGCCCTGAGCTAACATCCATGCCCATCTTCCTCTGCTTTATATGTGGGACGCCAACCACAGCATGGCTTTTGCCAAGTGGTGCCATGTCTGCATCCGGGATCCAAACCTGTGAATCCCGGGCCGCCGAGAACGGAACATGCAAACTTAACTGCTGCGCCACCAGGCTGGCCCCTCCCATACTTATATTTTAGAACATTCGATCTGATTTCTGATCACAATTTTGAACTTGTAGGGCCCCGAAATAGTTTTCTTGTGGTCTTCTAACCTCCATTAAGACCCATTTGTTTCTTCTGCAATGAGTAGGGGACATCCTCAGGGTCCTATGGCTTATGTTATTTCTAGTACAGCTACTGCTTCCTCATCAGCAAGTTGATTGGCCAGTTGACTGGCCAGTGGTTCTCCCTTAGTGTGACCCTGAATTTTGAGCACTAGTACCCTATCTGTGGACGAACAGGGCGTGAAGATATTTCCTCCATTGCTGATGGTAGAATCTCAAACCTCTTTGAGGGTCTGAAATGATTGTTGGCTTCTAAGTGCAGGAGCTTTGTAGTGTCATTGAATACATAGTCATAATTGGCTATAATAATCATCATTGCTACTTCTTTACCTTCTCACAATATGGTTGAGATGCAGCTGCTTGTGTGTTTTGAACCAAGTCATAAACTGCTTGATATTGCCAGGTCTTTCTCACCTATTTTTACTATCATTTTTAATGTGGCTGCCTTGCTCTGCTTGACAGATGGGATATAACATTTTTACAGACACTCTCATGCCCTAAAAATCCAACCATCTGTCTAGACTACAGGTTGTAATTATTACTAGCAGTTTGAGGACAAAATCCTCTGGGGCAGTATGGTCGTTATTGACCTTTCCTTGTAAAATCTGTTCTTCTGAGAGGTCACTTGGATTGGTGGCATGCCTAGATCTGGATATTGAGTCACCCAGTCTTGTACCAGATTTTAAGTAATCCCAGTAACTGACAAGTTGAACCCTAGTTCATTACTGCACTGCTGTGCATCTGTGAGGCCTATGCCATATGTCTCTTTTCCGTGAGTTTAGGTCAGCTCAATAGCTGTAGTACCATATTTCTTTTAGCCTAAGGGTATCGTCTGTTTTAAAATGCATCCCAGTTTCAGATTTTCCCCAGTTTTATTGAGAAAAAATTTACATCCATCACCATGTAAGTTTAAGGTGTATAGCATGATGGTATGGTTTACATATATTGTGAAATGATTACTGCACTAGGTTTAGTTAACATCTGTCATCTCATACAGAGATACTACGTTTTTAAAATGTATGTTTTAGAATTGATGAAATGTAGTTTTAAGGTTAACACTAGCGATTAAAAGGTTTAAAGAGCTCCTTAGCGCTTAGCAAGGCCAAAGCTGGTGCTCCAACTTCTGACTCTTAGTAGTTCTGCCCGCCGGGGGTGTGTCACACAAGTGTTGTGGCATGGATCTACTGCAGAGTCTTGCTGGCCTGGGTCCTGACCAAATTCGCTTGTTTCTCTCCCAGTCTGCTGCTTTTCGTCTAATGTACTTAATTCTCAAGGATGTCATTGCCATCTGAGCCAGTTACACCATTAAAAAATTTTCACTTAACTCTGCTCTTTTTAGTACCACCCCCCCCCCACCCCCGCCCCCGACTTGGTTAATTCCTGATCATATTTTTCTCATGTGGAGTTTAGCAGGTGGTCATCAACATGCCAGACTGTTGCTTGGTATGACTTTGATTGCTTCATTTATCTTTGAAATATTGCTAGTGAGTCCCAGAATCTTTGGTACAGAACTATCCATGCCCATTTGTCTACTTTTCACATGAATTCAATTCTGGTTAAGCATGTGTCTTTTAGTGGTAATGCCCAAAACCCATCTGCTAAATGTAAATCTTTGAAGTCTTATTAAAGGCTCCGTTTTGCTGACATCTCTGGGTATACCATTACCCTGGGAACAGTTGAGGTTGAGACATATTTTGTCCTCTGCTAGCACATGTAAGCTTTTACATACTGTTCACCTGGATTTTCCAGGCTGCAGAGACAGTGCATGGTCCTGTCCACATCCGTTACTGCTTCATGAGGTGTACTCTGTTGTTTACAGTTTGTAGAGGCTCATCTAGGAACTCCATCTGTATGTCCAGGCCGGTCAAGACCAGACATCTGTGACTTTGATTTCACGTGGAGTCCCTTCCCTGGCTTCCTGGGGCTTTAGCTGTCAGGGATTTTACCTGACTTCTGTAAATTATTGGTCTTAGTAACTGCTCTGCTAAATCTTTGGCAATCTTAATTTGATCAGACCCCTAACACCTATTAAATTTAAAAAGAGTCCCTTAAATACAGTCAGTGTCTGTTTCCCCTGCCTCACATTTAAATCGGCCTCTTTAAACTGATATTTTTGTTTATTCCCTTTTGGCTCACTTAATCTAAATTCTCATTTTCCCAAAGCCTTCATCCTTAGGAGTCGTAGCCTCCTTTTGCTAATTTAAGTCCCTGTGTCACTAATGAAGTCCCGTGGGTCCTGATGGTCAGTTGTCTTCTGGAATTAAGGCTGACTACTGTGACTGAGCAAAGTACCAAGACTGACCGTGAGAAGGTGCCAGAACAAAGGGTGTAGGCTTCCCTAATCCTAAGGCTGTCCACTCTTCAGAGAATCAGTTGGCCTGCTCTCCAGGACTCGTGCCAAGATTGTATGTTAACCCTGTTTTGAATCTTTTTTATTTTTTTTAGATTGGCACCTAAGCTAACAACTGTTGCCAATATATTTTTCTCTCCCCAAATCCCCCCAGTCCATAGTTGTATATTTTAGTTATGGGTCCTTCTAGTTGTGGCATGTGGGACGCTGCCTCAACGTGGCCTAATGAGCGGTTCCATGTCCGTGCCCAGGATCCAAACCGCTGAAACCCTGGGCCACCAAAGCGGAGCGTGTGAACATAACCACTCTGCCACGGGGCCAGCCCCTGAATCTTAACTAGAGCCAGCTATAGCTTCTGCTTTCTCGTCAGAGTTGGGTACTTCAAATTGATAGCTTACAACCCTGCTGGCAAAGTTTATGGCTTCATAATTTGGGCAACTCCAGTTATTTGCTCTGAAAGAGTGCCCTGACTTCACCTGGTGATGCCTGGTTGACTTGAGTGTCCCCACATCCCTAGATGTCAATCAATCTCATTCTGTCTGGCTGTTCTTCCACCTTGGATGATGCTCTTGAATTTCTCGTTGTGGGGTTCCATCTGATTGCTTCACTGCTTGTTCAGAACTTTCAGCATGGGCCCATGCATCAGTTTTTTAATATATCCTTCCAAAGTAAACCTTGTGTTTGTATCCTAAACAGCATTGAATGAAGGATCTTCTAATTCTCTATGACGCCACATGAGGTGTGGTTGGTTTTCCTGAGCTTCTTAACTTGCTCACATATACTAAAAATAAACCACTATAATCTGTGGTTAACTGAGTGGGTAAGTCCTGGTTCTTATAGTCTGAAAGAGCCTAATAAATACATAACTTACTGAAAAATGAAAGATAATTATAGTTTTAAACATTTGACTTTCAAAGTTGTTTATCTGCATGTAATAAGTAGTGAAAAGACAATAAGCCCCTGAAAATCCTAGCTTAGTAATGTATAGTAATTTAATTTTTTCAGTATTTTACTTATAATTGTGGAAAGACATGAAAGATAAAAAGCACCAAAAATAACTTTGGCTAAAATATTTCTATTTTTGACTCTGTATTTGAAGTGAATTAGTTATTTTATTTTCTTCTTTTAATAGGGTTACACATCATTTTGGAATGACTGTATATCATCTGGATTACGTGGCTGTATGTTAATTGAATTAGCGTTGAGAGGAAGGTTACAACTAGAGGCTTGTGGAATGAGGCGTAAAAGTCTATTGACAAGAAAGGTAAGAGGCGTGCTAAATAACATACCCTTTTTTTTTTTTTTTAAAGATTTTATTTTTTCCTTTTTCTCCCCAAAGCCCCCCGGTACATAGTTGTGTATTCTTCGTTGTGGGTCCTTGTAGTTGTGGCATGTGGGACGCTGCCTCAGCGTGGTCTGATGAGCAGTGCCATGACCGCGCCCAGGATTCGAACCAACGAAACACTTGGCCGCCTGCAGCGGAGCGCGCGAACTGAACCACTCGGCCACGGGGACAGCCCCTAAATAACATACTCTTTTTAAAGAGTTTGTGCTGCCTAAAAATGAAGTGTTTCTATTGATAGCTTTCAAAAATTAAAAAAGTTGATTTTAAAGTTGTCTTTATTGAATTGTATTTCCATGTCTTTCTTGCGTTCTTGGTTTCTTCATTCTTTGTACATAATGAATAATGTTATTTGTTGTCAGGATTGCTGGCCTTTGCATCTTACGTATGCGAGAAGACTCCAAACTTCACTTCCTGCTTTTGAAAGCCATAATTTGGAAAGACTTGACATAACTTTCTTTTAAAACTCATTGTGTAAATTAACTCTCCATAGGCGGTTGATCTTTTTAGCAGAATATGAATACTTTTCAGATCTTTGCCTTCTCCACTGTGGTCTGTGAACAGAGGTATTACAGTCATGCATCGCTTAGCCACGGGTATATGTTCTGAGAAATGCGTCATTAGACTATTTCGTCATTGTACGAACATCACAGAGCATGCTTACACAAACCTGGATAGTGTAGTTTACTACTCTACTACTCCAACTACGCTTAGGCCATGTGGTATGGAGCTTACGGGACCACCATCATGGTGGTATGCAGTGCGTAACTGTATTGGCTAGTTTATAGAATTTTAACTTCAACCACAATCTCAAATTTTAAAATTGTTTCTCTTCTAGTCTGTTACTGTTTCTTGGGGGCGTTGTGTTTCAAAACTGTTTTTTCCTTAATACAGTGTCCCAAAGAAATCCAAAAAGTTTTTGGTCAGAACTCTGCTTTTTTGGATTGCTATGTTATAGAGAATAATAATCCTGAGGCAAAGAAAGCCAAGAATGTATTCTTGAAAATTATATGCAAAGTAAACATAGTGTAACAGAAAATATTCTTCATGGGAGTTTTAAATTAAATCTAGTCTAGTCATTTAAAGTCAAATGAACTGACATGAGATTAGTTTTTAAATTACTGTTAACTATATCATAAATCAGAATGTAATTTTTATTTCATTTTACTGTGTAACTGTCGATTTATGGAGGAAAAAAACCTTAAGAATCTGCCATTATAATTATCAATGAAATACATAGGTTGCTACTAATTAACTATAGCAATTATAAGTAATTTTGCATTAATGTTATGGAGCCCTGACCTGAATTGAAAAGATTTTGATACTGGTTCTTTTTGTGGGACCAGTTTTGTGTTGGTTATCAACAAATTATTTGCTCTTTTGTTCATTTATTCATTCATCATATATTTATTTACCACTTAAATCTGCTGTTTACTGTGCTCGACTCTGGGAATACAGTGGTGACCAAGAGACTTATGCGCCCTGCTTACATGGGCTTGTTATTTCATCTGCTTGTTTGTGTGATCTTAGCGAGGTAGTCAGTATGTCTCTTGGAAAGATACTCCAGTATGATTTAATTTACTCACTTAAAAATAGTTATTGCTTTTATTTAGATAATATATATATATATAATACTTAGAAAATCAGGTGGTAGTAAAAGGCTTATAACACAAAATAACCATCGCTAAGCACCTTCCTCACTCCTTAGTCCTGCTCCTGGGAGGCACTTATTCTCAGTCCTTGTGTTAGTTTCCTAGGGCTGCCCTGACAAATTGCCACACGCTTGGTGGCTTACTACAACAGACGTCTGTTCTTTCACTGTTTGGAGCCGCAGTGTGCTCTTCCTTTCCTCTCCTAGTTTCTGGTAGCTCCAGGCTTTCTTTGGCTTCTGGCCGGATCTCCCTCTGCTCTGTCTTCACATTGGCTTCTCTTCTGTGTGTCTCTATGTTGTGTGCCTCTTAGACACTTTCTTTATATTTAGGGCCCATCTGGATAATCCAGGATGATCTCATCTCCAGATCTAATTTAACTTAATTTCATCTTCAGAGACTTAATTTTTGCAAATAAGATTTGGGGATTAAGTTCTTGGGGTTAGGACACGGACACCTTTTGATGGCCACCAGTCAACTTGCTACAGTTCTCTTAGCTGTTTCTTTTGGAGTTTACCTCCATATTTCTACTCCTGTCCCCTCATCTTCCTAATAGAGTTCTTTCATAATTTTTGGCAAAACAGTAATGATTTTTTATATTATTACGATTATGTTAATGTTATTGTCTGCAGAGTTAAGTTATATCCTATGATATTTTTCTTTGTTGTATAGTTTTTTCTAGAGTTAATAATTCTTCTTTTTAAAGTTTTCTACGTACCCATCCTTTTTCTTACATGTTCCATCAGAGAAAAATTAGCATTATTAATTTTCAGATGTTCAAATACATTGATGACTGCATTAAAATTTGCCTTGTGCTCCAGTCTAGACTGGTTGTGCTTTGGTTCTCCTGGGACTTTGTGTCACTTTTTTCCAGAAAACAACCTCCTGTTTTCTGGATCTAGTATTTTCTTCTACCCTTGTGGAAGGAAAAAGTTTTGAGATTTTCTTTTGGTCTTTTCTGATGTTAAAGGCTTTCCTTCACATGTCTTAACATCCTTGATTATCTGTTCATATTTGAGAATGAGGCTCCCCCCTCCAAGAAAAAAAACACTAACTAGAAATTATATATGTGGGCAGAGAATATTTACTAATAGGCCACACATTAGTGAATTTTGTTAAGGAGTTGAGAACTTACTCATTGAAGTAATTGAAGAATTTTAAGCAGAAGCAGTGGAATGTCATGATACGATTGGCTTTTTGGAAAGATCAGTGAGGAGAATGGATTGAAAGGGGCTAAAACTAGTTCATGGAAATTTAAGTTAATCTAAGTGAAAGATAACCAGATTAGTCAGATTACAATAACTGCAGAGGTGATGGAGAAAAATTGTCCCTCTGAGAGAGATTAGGGGACAGAATTTGATAAGAAGAAAGATCCAGCTATACCCAAGTTATTGTGAGCCTGGTATGAGACCTGTCTCAAAGGAGTGGGCGTGAGGTGGGTTTGAGGACAGATTACAGTGGCTTTAAGGAGTAAGTGGGAAGTAAGAAGTGGTGGCATGACCAGTTTGTAGACTTACAACTTTTTCTCCCAAAGTTCTCCTTTCTTTTTTCTTATTCTCTCTGGCCCCCAACTAAAAGCATAGACTAGAATGACACTGTCCAGTAGAACCTTCTGTGATGATAAAAATGTTCTATATTTGCACTAATACCATAGCCACTAGCTGCATGTGTCTATGAGCCAGATGCTTAAAATTTGGCTAGCGCAAATTGAGACGGTGTAAATAAAAACACATACTGGACTTTTGAAGACTTGCTATGGAAAAAGAAGGTAAAATATCTTAATTTTAAAATATTTTTTACATGTTAGTATTTTGACTATAGTGGGTTAAATCAAATATATTAAAATTAATTTCACAGGTTTCTTTTTCTTTTTTGATATAACTACTAAAAATTTTAAAAGATTTGTGGCTTGCATTTGTGGTTCCACTTACATTTCTGTTAGGTCATGCTTTCTCAAATAGATATTGTATGTATTTTTTAATCTTTCAGAAGATTGAACAAAAAGGGTAAAGGGCACATTGTTGAGGGCAAATTTAAGAGAGGACTGTTGCATTTAAAAAATAATATTGTTAAATTTCATGGCCTTTTAATAGCTAACATAAAATAATGTAACAGACATAAAGTAATATAACAGATTCAAATTTGATTTTATAGAATTTCAATTAAGAATTTGTTGCTTATCCAAGAACATTAGTGAAGGCTATAGGAATATAATACTTGGCTAAAGCAGTATAGTATTTTCCTCTGTTCATCCCCCGTGTCTGGATTTGTCCCCTCTTAAGATAAATTCTATATCCCAATGTAGTTAAAAAAGAATTTGATAGTATTTAAAAATTTTATGTAATCAAACCTGTTGCTATTTTCTTCAAGGTTTCTGTTACAATTTTGAAAAAACCTTTCTCATCCCCAAAATTATATTTCATATTTAAATCTTTATCTTTTATTGTGGTATAAGCTCTGAGGAACCAAATCTTACTTTTTACTTCTAATTTGATAGCCAATTGTTTTAAATAACATTTAGTGAAAAATTCGTTTCTCCATTGATGTAAAAACGCCACCTTTATCATATACAGAATTCTTATATATAACCGAGGCTCTTTCTGGAGCTAATAAAGGTTTAAAAAATGAATTTCTGGATCAAATAGCCCCAGGTTCAACAATGAAGTGAATTACAGTGAGTATAAACTGTTTTAGCATTTTCCTTTACTGATTATTGCGTAGTAACTTTATTTTCATTCATGATTGTAGCTAATCTGGTGAGTTTGAATATTGGATTTCCTTAATAGAGAATTAATTTAAAATCTGAACTTTGACATTGTATGAACTCTTGGGACTTTAAACATAATGAATTATTTGCATAATTAAGTTTTTTGTTTGAAGAGATCAAGTCAGAGAAAAGGAATCGGGATCATGTCTTTCTTATTGCTTACGTTTTAGGTGATATGTAAGTCAGATGCTCCAACAGGGGATGTTCTTCTTGATGAAGCTCTAAAGCATGTTAAGGAGACTCAGCCTCCAGAAACTGTCCAGAACTGGATTGAATTACTTAGTGGTAAGTTTCTTTGTATAAACTAAAAACTGAATTATGTCTAAGAGTTTTTTGTAAAAGCTTAAAATGCTTTTGAAAGAAACGTGGGCAAAATAGCCAAAAGCTTGTTTAGTTACTTAGACAGACTTGAAAGTTATCAGTCACTGAACGGGGAAAGTAGTGGTTTTTAAAATTTCATCCCCTTTAACAGACTGTTGAATGAGATGTAATATTCTTCCTTAGAGCTCCTACCGTTCTTTATCTAAATGACCTTATGCTACCTTATTCTGGATAGGCTAGGTTAAGCTGTGGTAACAAACAGCCCCCAAACGTCAGTGCTCTAAAATACCATTTTATTTCTCACTCATGCTAAGTCCATCACAGGCGACTTCATTCTCACTCTGGCAACCCTGAGTGGATCCGCCACCATCTCAAGCATTGTCAGTCACTGTTGTAAAGGGAAGAAGAGCATAGCACATCACTTAAGTTTCTACTCAGAAATGACACACAGTTAGGTTTCATTGGTCAGAGCAAACTGTATGGCCTCCCCTAACTTGAAGGAGACAGGAAAGTGCAGCTGTAGGGGAGAACCTGAAATGTTTGGGTGATGGCACTAATGACTATTACATTTATATTAAAGTTGTTTGTGTATTTGTCTAATCTTGTAGGTAGTGGGCTGCTTGAGTATAGGACCCAAGTTATGTTGCTCTCCTCTCTACTGTTATGTAAAACAGAACTTCTGCATACATGTATTGTTATTTCGTTTCATGTTCAAGCATACTCCTGTTTAGAGGAAAAACATTTGGACCTTGTCAGAGATTGGTAATTAACATGAATTTTTCTCACTTATAAATAGTTTCTAAGATAGTTGTTCTTCTGTCAGTAAAAGATTTTGAGTTTTGCATGTTTGTTTATTTAAAAATTGAATACACATACCCCATTCTTAGCTAATGGAGTAATAATGGGCACTCTGCACTTAGGGCAGCCTTCACTCTTCCTTCTTATTGGTAGAGAACATAAACTTATTCACACAGTCCTCTTGATGATTTTGAAATTTTTATTTTGACCATCCTTTTTAGATCTGCTGATACGGTTTTTTGTTACTTCATTAAGAGCAACTTTAACTCTACCCTTTTCCCCCTTCGTGTTTGTGATATTGATGTTGTCTTCAATTATAATTTCTTTTGCAGGAATCTTTTAAAATTACTTTGCTTGTTTGATGAGGATTTATTTGGTTAAAACTAGATAATATAATCCACAAATCCACTTACACAGCACATACCAGTACAGTACGTCACTGTGTCCATCACATTCTCAGTCCCCTCTGGGTTAGCTTTCCACTTATGCCTGTTGGCGACATGGCAGCCATTTGACAGAGACTCAGGGTGTTAACATTAACTCCATGTGTTCAATATTAGTAGATACAATTTTTTTAGATAAAAATAGAGTACCCCAATGGATCCTTTTGCACATTCTAAGGAGATCGCTGGCCTGGGCACTCTTTGGGTCATGCTCTATGTTGTGCTGCCATTGGTGGCTCATTACCACTTCTGTGATTGCAAATTAGAATTTGTAATTGGTTTCTTCACTGGCCAAAAGGAGAGTTTCTCAAAGTTGTAGTTAATTTTTCGGCAGACAAGTCCCAGTGCTCAAGTTCTTTTTATGGAATATAGTGAGTTTTGCCTTAACATTGATGTTATTGTGCCACTTAGCATATGGAGATGTTTTCAGATGCTCCATCCATCAGTGATCTCTCTATCTTACATTACATGTGCTAACAGCACTTTGGGCTTTGGTTTAATAACCAATTCCCATCAGATTTCCTTGGACAGTTTATATACCTTAAATTGAGTTCATTAGTATGAATTCAGTTAGTGTGGCATGCAGAGGTTGAATCTCAACATTTAAGGAGGCTGTATACTTCTTAAATTTATCTGGTACATAACATTTTGTGAAAGTAACTTATCCAGTAATCAATATAAATACTGCCTGAACTTGGTTATCAACTTGGGCTCCTTGTGTATTGTTCTCACCTGATTGAGGAGTAAAAAGACGGCAGGAGTCTCAGTTTTGT
Source organism: Equus asinus (assembly GCF_041296235.1). NCBI lineage: Eukaryota > Metazoa > Chordata > Mammalia > Perissodactyla > Equidae > Equus > Equus asinus. Next base: position 83,241,952 of record NC_091799.1, read on the forward strand.
ATGTACAGTGAAGGTTTTGTCAGTGTCCATTTGAATTAGGAATTTGGGTTACTGTGAGGCTAATACTTTTTTTTTTTTTTTTTTTTAAAACAATATCCTGTAAGTTTAGGCCAGAATATCGCCTTATAGCACTTTAGTTGCATGTTTTGGACATATATTAGAAATGAATCGTAATTTCAGCATACAAAGGAATTCAGAGTGAGAGAAGGAGGACAAAGCACATTTCTTTTAAATTAAGAAAACAACTACTTCCTACGTAGTTAACGTGCTGATAGCAGCTTGGTGATTTTTTTTAAAACAGCATTCTTTTTATTGTGGTAAAAGGTACACATCACAACACTTAACCACTTTAGCCATTTTTAAGTGCTCAGTTCTGTAGCCAGCTTGTTGATTTTTAAATTTTTAAAAATTTCAGTTGCTTCAAGGTAATGAATGGTATCAAATACCAGTTATTGCAGCAATACTGACATAAGTGCTATGAAACTTAGGAAAAAAACGTGCTTCCAGACTAAAAGAATCTTAAAGTCCATTGGGGGGAACAGTTGTATGTTTCTCATAGTTTGATAACAGATAAGAGTTTAACAACCTGGTTGTCTGAAAGTGCAGTGCTCAGAGAAAAGAGAAATCCTTGAGAGCTTTGGTAGTTGGAGGAGGAAGGGGAACTTGGATTAGGCCTTTGAAGGGTAACAATGAGACAAAAAGAAGGAAGTGTTCCTGTTCAGAGCCATTAGAGGGAGTAGTAAAAGACCTGTCCTTACACGGCTAAGTCTGCGCTTGCTACTTGGTTTTCAAAACTGTGTGCTATGCCATATTGTTGAGAGGTATGTGCATAGGCGGTAAGATTATATGTAAAGAGAAGAGAATGATTAACAGAAGTCAGTCTGGTGATTGCCTCCGAGGAGAAGGCACACGGGCGGCACTCAAAAGTACTGATGAAGGTCTCTTTTATCTGGGGTGGAGGGATACCTAGAGGTTCATTTTATTGCTACTTACACTGTATGTATATACATCCTAAAACTACCGATAAATTGTGGACATTATTTATGTATCTCATTAGTCAACAATTTAATAAATATACATATATTAGAGACAAAGACTTCAAAATGTTTAAAGACTGGCTTTCTGCAATCTTAAGACATGTAGTTGATCACTTTGGTCACAAGGTGTCACTAGAGTGCCACATTTATGAACAAAGCTGCTTTTAGTTTTGTAGCTTGATGTCGAGGAAGATAGAAGATTTTTGTAGTGAAATTATTTAGGTGCCTGTCAGTATGTCATTTACACTGAAGTAATTGTTGGGCAACGGATATAAGTGATCTTTGAAGAACTTTTCCTCTCTGTGTATACTTCTCACAATTTCCTTTACAAAAAGGTGAACTATAAATAAATTCTATGCATTTTAAATTCTCGTGCTTAACTTATAGTCTTTTCACATAGACAATGAATAATTTAGGGACTGATCAGTAACAATATGGATCACAGTAACATCTTTTAAAAAATCTAGAATTTTGAGCACTGTTCATTCATCAGGCATTTATTGTAAAGTATTTAAAACATATTCAATATTCTGCTTAAATTGAAGCAGCTAAATTTTTAGTAGCTAGTAGAAGTTAAACCTTTATTGTATCTTCTCTTTACTCATCCAACTACCCTCCTCTCATCCCAATTTATAATGGTGTCTTAAGTATGCTAATCTCGGGGATCACTTTATTCTTTGGATTTAGCTTAATTTGGTTCTTTTTTAAAAGGCAGAAATCTCAGGGTGCCAAGACGCTTTCACAGAGTTATTTCATTGCACCTTTTTTTGGGTGCCAAAAATAGTATTAAACAATATTTGCCTGTAACCCATACTGTTTCAGCCTTCTGCTTATGAGATTTCTTCATTGTTTTCAAATATTTGAAGAGATCTGAATAGCATTTTTGTTGGAGTTGAGCACACAAGGTTTGCCCTTTTCTAGGGGAATGCTACAAAAGAAGATGATGTCTCAGTCCTTTTTTATTACTTCCTCTGAGGCAGAAGTGATTGCCCATGAGAAGGTCCAGTCATAAATGGAACACCTTATTTGAAGGTGGGTCTGTCCTGGCTCTTCCTGTTTTTAGAAGCAACACTAAACTGTAAGGCAGCATATTTTGCACTTGGGGAATTTCTCACAGGAGCTTCGTAAGCATTAGCTCGTTCCATTAGTTGCAATGTGTAAGATTTACTTGTGGATAACGTGTGGATAAACCTGAGTATGACTTCAGTAAAATAGACAGTAAGTCATAAACTGATAATCTCATTTATTTCCCATGAGGAAGAAAAAAATTGTAGCAGCATTAGAGGGATTTTTGGTTTTTTTAGGTCTTCAAAGAAAAATTTAACTATGAGTTTCTCAGAATACTTGATTTTGTTTTTTTCTTCCTACCCATATTGTTTGGGCACAGATGCCCAAGATATTCTCTGAGGCGTAGAATAGTGAGTTGCCAGGGAATAGTGTTTCTTTGATAATTGACAAATTATTATAAGCATAGTTAATTAATCTTAGACTTGAACTGCAGTTTTTTATAGGCTTTTATGTAAATTTGACTACTGATTATTTTATGTTTATTAATTTAAATTTCCAAAAGTCAATTAAGAATGTCAGAAAACACAACCTAGCCAATTCTAGCCTACTGTGTTAGGCTGCCTACCATGTGCCAATGACATTACAAAACAAAACAAAACCCAAACTGTCTGGTGAAGGGTGCGGCAGGCAGGCATTTTATTTATTGGGAAGACAGTGGGTTGGTACAACAATTAAAATTCTGCATGTAATCATTGCCTATCTATTTTGTTGTTTTTTCTGCATGGAATGCAGGCTCCTCTTCCTTTCATAGGATGACTTATGCTGGATTTCAGGATTTAGCTTGAAAGTTCTTTCCCCTGTAACTTTCCTAGAAATATCCCTTAACATCAAACCCGAGTAATTTCTTATTCCTCTGGGCACTTTGTTCATATTGTTTTTATGGCCTTATGTACATCTTATTTTAGCCAGTATGGTTAGTTGTATTATGAATCTGTTTCCTTCACTTGATTTTAAGTTCCTACTGTGTTAGAAATATGTCTTACTTATGTTTGTATTCTCAGTGCCTAATGTGATTTTTCACATCGTTACAAATATGGTAAATTCTTTTGGCTAAAGTGCTGATTCTGTATGTGGATAAATAATAATAGCTTAAATTTATCGAGAGCTTACCACCTACCAGGCTCAGTTCTGAGGACTTGATATGTCTTTGACTCATTTAACCCTCATAATAGCGCTACACACTCGATACAGTTGTTATCCTCATTTTATAGATGAGGAAACAGGAGTAGAGAGGTTAAAGAACCTTGCCCAAGGTTGCCCAGCTAGGAGATGACCAGGTTGAGACCCACATCCGACCAGTCTGGCTCCAGAGCTGCTTGTTATAACTTGTCAGGCCATAAGCTTCATCGAGTAACTGTTAATTATTTCTTAACTTTAAATGTAGGTGTGGTTTGTTTAACATCTGAAATGGAAATAAGTAGAATTTCATTTATTATTGAATTATGTTTTTTTCATATTATTAGGTTTTTAAATTTAGTAGGGTCCCAAACACATTTCAGCTCTTTTCCTTTTTGAAGTTACAAAGGAAATTGAATGCAATGATAGTTTTTCTTTTGTGGAAGCAGGTTTGCCAGGCCTTTTTATTTGAATGCAGGAGGTGACTTCAACATACTAATAATTCATGGTACCAACCCTTCAGTATTTGACAACTTTTTTGAAGTCCCTAGTTTTATAGAATGAATCACAAAATGCACAACGGCAGTTCCAGATCATTCATTCTTTTTATTGTTTTCCGTTTTTTTTTTTTTTTGTGAGGAAGATTGTCCTTGAACTAACATCTGTGCCAATCTTCCTCTGCTTTTTGTATATGGGGCACTGCTGCAGCATGGCTTGAAGAGCGGTGTGTAGGTCCATGCCCGGGATCCAAATCTAGGAACCCTGGGCTGCCGAAGTGGAGCTAACGAACTTAACCACTACGCCACTGGGCTGGCACCTGGATCAGCTTATTTTTACGCTTTGTTAGGCCAGGTCTAGAGTAGCCTTTACTCATGGGCTAGTTTAGCCCTGCTACTAAGGTGTGATCCTTCTGGAGTCCCTTCTGAATGTTTTGGGTTTTCAGTGAGGCCTTTCCTTTCAGGCTATTCGCACTCAAGTTTTTCCCAGTTCTATGTGAACTCTTGAAATTGTTCAGCTGACAACTTTCTGGTCGTTTTCCTTTGCCCAGCCTTGTGGAGTTTCTCACCTTAACACGAGCAGCCTTGTTTTCAGCCAGACTCAAGGGAACACCATTGCAGATTTCTTATTCTGCATAGCTCTCTCTTCTCTAGTATTGTGCCTTGCATATTCCAGTTGCTCATGCCTCCCAGAACTCTGATCTCTGCCTTCTTAAGCCAGTGTGACTCCTGTGCTCTGCTTGGGGTCTTCCTTCCTGCTCTGCTGCCTAGAGTATGCCTTCAGGTAGTAAGCTTGGGCAGTAGTAGGGCTCACTTAGGTTTCTCTCAAGAGAAACTTTCTTTTGTCTATTTGTTGCAGATTGGTGTTTAACAAAAAGAAACATGTTATTTTGCTATTGGCTGCTTTTTGACAACAACTGTGGAGAGAGGCCAAACATAATTTAATATTTGGCTCATTTGGTCTTTTGAGTAACTGTTGTGCCTGAAAACAGGCCAGGTGTTTAGAACCCAGGGGCCTGTCCCTCAAGCGGTTCATGGTTTAGTTGGCAAGAAAACATAGTTGGATTTTCTTCTATTTCTCTGGAGGAAAGAAAATCAAATTTTACTGTTCATTTTAATAAAAGTACAAAATTTTATTAAGTTAGCAGATGATACTTTCATTTCTAACTTCTGAAATCTTTTGTTTAGGTGAGACATGGAATCCATTAAAATTGCATTATCAATTAAGAAATGTGCGGGAACGATTAGCTAAAAACCTGGTGGAAAAGGGTGTATTGACAACAGAGAAACAGAACTTCCTACTTTTTGACATGACAACACATCCCCTCACCAACAACAACATTAAGCAGCGTCTCATCAAGAAGGTACAGGAAGCTGTTCTTGACAAATGGGTAAATGACCCTCACCGCATGGACAAGCGCTTGCTGGCCCTCATTTACCTAGCCCACGCCTCGGATGTTCTGGAGAATGCTTTTGCTCCCCTTCTGGACGAGCAGTATGATTTAGCCACCAAGAGAGTGCGGCAGCTCCTCGACTTGGATCCTGAAGTGGAATGTCTGAAGGCCAACACCAATGAGGTTCTGTGGGCGGTGGTGGCAGCGTTCACCAAGTAACTCTGCTCAGAATGAAGTGTTCTCTCTCATGTAAACCAGTAGTTTTTCTTCTATTGACTTCTGGTTTTCTGCAATTTGTACTTTCCACACTATAATTGGCTTTTATTTTCTAAAACGGTGGGTGGCTTTTTCTTTTTTGTATGTATGCAGGATTCTGCTGGTACGAGAGGCCTTCCTCTTTCTGTTTTAAAAAAAGTCTTACTGCCACATTGGCATTCCATTCCTTCTTGCCATTCTCACTGTTCCCCGTTTTGGGTTTCTGGTATGCTTTGACTTTCAGAGTACCTCCAGTCTCCTCACATGCACATCTTTTGGATTACCTCAGGTTGAGTTTTCCCACGTGTGCATGTACATCTAGCATTCTGCCTACAATTCAGACAGAAGTCACAAAAAGGCCTTTAACTCACCAAAGGTAAATCTCTGTATCTATTAGGACATTTTATACATAGACCTCAGTTGAGATGTATACTTAGCAAAATTATTTTTAAATTGAAACAACACAGTAAATAATATAAAATGCCCCTTGGATTTTGCTTCCCATGTAAATCTATTGTATTATTACACTTGTTATAATTTTAACTATTAAATCATAAAGGTCCAACTGTTTCACAAAGCCAGTTTGGGATGGGCTGCATTCCAGTTATGCTGTATAGTTTGAATTATATATAAATTGCCCCTTCTTCTGGCCACCCCTGCCTCCATCTTAGTATTTTGCAAGATTTAATTAGTTGTACACCTGGTGCCCCTCAGTTGCTTCAGTCATTATTATTTGATGGCAGAACAGACCTCTCATCATTGAAGGAGAGAGAAAAGATGTGTCTGATTGGTCCCAAGGTTTTTTTGAGCTGTGCCATTCATGGCACTTTTTGCCTATGCATCTCCTTTTTTGGATTTTTTTTGGATCTTACTATTTTTATCATTTCTGTAGGGAAGAGGCTTGTGACCAGTACTAATCTTGAGTACAGTTTTTTCTTTTTCTCTCCACAAGTAAATTAATGTCTGCTCTTGAGTGTCATTTATCTACTCACACTTCAAATCAAATGTCAGTCCTAGCAGATGTTGCATGTAAATTGTTAGCAAGTAATGACTACAACTCAGATGATTAAGAATTTTGTAACAGAAAGCTCTGCTATGTTTTGATTTTTCTATACAATTATGATAATTAGCACATTGTAAGACTATAAATCTTTGCTTTTTAAAGTTTATTTTTACTATTTCCTTATCACTGTTTATCGTATCACCATTGGCTTCATAATGTAAATACTATATATTGAACAAATTAAATGTCAAATTTTTTATTATCATAGTTCATGTTAATAGTGGGGCTTTCAGGTGTTTAGAGATTTTTTTGGTTAACATTCAATGCAAAAGTACTAGATGGTGTATAACTCTAGAGTTGAATTTTAAGGGATTCCCTAATATGTATACTATCTTTTTATCTGAAGTAATAAATAAACTATGATCTTGAAAGTGCCTGAATCAGAGCAAGCATGTCATTTGTGTTTTTTGTATTCTACCCTAGTTTTTTTTAATGAAGGTCTATAGCGTGGTAATATTTCAGTGCAGGGGTTGGCAAACTTTTTGTTATAGGGCCAGATAGCAAATGTTGTAGGCTTTGTGAGCCACATATGGTGTTGCAACTACTCAACTCCGCTGAATGAAGGTTGTCATAGACAATACAAGTAAATGGGTGAGGCTGTGTTCCAATAGAACTTTATTTTCAAGAACAGGCAGCTGGCCATGGGCAGTAGTTTGCTAGTCCCCCTTTTAATGCATGTAAAAAGATTTTCTCTCCATTAAAATAACCACCTTTACCTCCAAAGCTGACACTATTGGTGGTAATTAAGTATAGAAACTATTCATTTATAGTTTCTTCCCATAAATTGGACAACTCAACTGATACTAGTATCCTGGAATTTCTTTTCAGGTGAAGATTTAGTTTTTCCCTTGAAAAGAGTTTAGAAGTGAGGCAGTGGATGTTTCTGAGGTATTCTTCACTTCAGCAGCAGCGTCTACATTCTCAAGCAAGGGAGGAGAAGGACGTTGCCTGAACTTCTGTCAGTATTTGTTACAGAGCATGGTGCCCCATCAGCTCTACCAGTGTGGCCCTGACTTGAGTACGTGTTTTTATGTCCAGAGGAGAGGAAAAGTAGGGCAGTCCAGGGGGGAGAGTGTTGATCTAGAACGCTTTCCCCTATAAAATGCTGCTGCTTCCTGTCTTCCTGAAAGCAGTAATGGTGTGCCTCCATGGAAATAGTTATTCTGTGTGGTAGGAGCAGTATCTCCACAGGTGTTTGCCACTTTGGTTAAAAGCCTTCAGATCCAAGAATCAGGCAGCGATTTTTAATAACATCTACATAAAGATCTGTCGTGCAAAGAATCTGCTGCTTTTTGACTTCTTCATATGTTGTTAAATTTGATGAGTGTTCCTTAAAATAACCTGATCTAGAACAGTGCTCTCACAGAAGGGAGAAAGAAAACACACTCTGTGCCTAGTAAAGTATTTTACATCTTGTTTTGACCTTCCCAAACCCCAAGTACTATCTTCATTTAATGAAGAGCTGGCTTGGAGAGGATGATTTGCCCAATCTTATGTTATCTCGTGTTTGAGCTGTTAATGCTGAAGTGATTGTACTCAATTTTTCCTTTTCTTTTTGGGCACTAGGACTGGGTTGCTTTTCTCTAACAGAGACAAAAACAGCAGGCATGCAAGAATTTCTCATGGTAGTGCAAAATACAGTGATAAAAGGATATCTCAGCTTTATTCTCTATGTTCTCAGAAGAAAGAAGCATTGTCAGATGTCAGATGGCCAAGAAAGCTCCTGGCCTGCTGAAGCATGATTTCCCAGTGGTCTCTGACACATTCCATTATTCAGTTTTTCCCATTGTTTGTGAACAGATGGGTAAGATATACTCTTTTTAAGTACAACAAACCTTTGAATTTGATCGTCACCCAAAGGAAAGTGAAAGAGGCTCCTGTCTGACTGGTTCAGTGGCAATATTGGACCGTTAAGTAATGACATCCAGCCTGATGATGGCAAGGGTCCATGACTGCTAGTGATGTCTACTCTTGCCCCCTGAACATAGAAACTGCTAGTCACAAGTCTATGTGAGGTATTTTATGAAGTTTGATTCCAACAATGTGGTCTCTCCATCTTGTATTAACTTATTACATATTGTCAGATGATATTGCTCTCTTTCATCCAGATCAAGATGACCAACACCTGAGGTAATTTCCAATCCATCACAGCCCCTTGGGTCCCAGAATGATATTCCTGGCTCTGTAAGTTCTGCACAAATGTCGTATGTTCTTTGATACTTCCAGAAGGTAGTAGTATTAATGTTAACCTTACAGGTTATCCTTCAAAGAGGATGTGGATGGTACCATAGTTAAAGTGATACCCAAACTTTCTCAGCCCAGTGTCAGAATTGTATAGGCATTTACTCCTGAGAGACCAGTGGTGTACTGTGATTCCCACTAGCATTATATACTGGTATGCAATTTACTTTCTGTACTTCTCGTATCGTGGACAGCTTTCAGAATAAGCACCCATCATTCTTTTTAATAATTTTTGCCTTCATTGTATAACTTCTCTCACTAATGGGCATTTGGATTATTCTCGTTTTTCATTATTACAGATAGTGTTGTATAATTTTGTACATGTGTCTATATTTGTCTCATTTCTCTAGGAGGAATTACTAGACGTGAATTTGCTCAAAGAGTCTGCCTTGAAAGTGTAAAAGGTAAAGTTGAATTGATTCCTAAGATTCATGTTAACTTATATTTCTACCAATAACGTGAATGCTAGTTTCTCACACCTTAGCCAATACTGTAAAGGGTATCATCAATCCTGGTCTTTGCCAAGCTCATAGGAGATAATGATCAAGTTATTTTAATTATTGAATGGTTGATTATCACTTATTATCTTTATTAGTAATTTGTATTTTTTTCTGTGAGTTACCTGTTCATGTTCCTTATCCATTTTTCTAATGAGCATTGATCTTTTTATGTATTGATTCATCAGGACTTGCCATATATCTTGCCATATATTCACAGGACTTGCTTGTGTCTGTGATGCAACTGGTTTTCTCAGTCTTTGGAGTTGGTATATGGTAAGTTTTTTTTTTTTTTAACATTCGGAAAAGTGTCAGGTTCACTGCTGAGCATGGTATCTGTGGAGACCTTAATTGTCCTACTAAATTAGAGATCTGCCTGGTATTCAGATTTGGCATATGTATATGTACTTCATTAAAAATTTTTGGAAGTATGATTAAATATAACAGAAAAATCACATAAATATACAATTTATGAATATATATGTATACACTTAATTTTTATGACAAAAGTACAAATGAAAAACACATAAACAAATATATAGGCTAATGAATTATTTTAAGGCAAATATGTCATCATCCAGGTGAAGATAGAACCTTGCCAGCTGTCCAGAAGCTGGTGAAGGCCGTCTCGTAATTATAGTCTCCCCAACACTAAGGGTAATCACCCTCCAGACCCAGTGTACATCTAATATTTTTGTTCTCTTTTGCTTCATTTTTTATTTGATGCGTCTTTTTAAGTTTCTCTTAATCTATAGTTTCTTCTGCCCCATCTCTCTTGCTTTTCCCCTTGCAAAATATTTGTTGATGAAATTGGATCACTTGTCCTGTAGAGTTCTGCAAAGTTTGGTTTTGCTGATTGCACCCACATGGTGTAGTTTAATGTGTTTTTCTGACGTGTGCACTTCCCAAGAGTTGGTTATTGGATCTAGAGGCTCCGTCAGATTCAGGTTTGTTGGTATAGGCAAGGCTGTTTCATAGGTGGTGGTGTCTCTTCCATCGGGAAGCACACAGTGTCTCTCCTTCTGTGATGCTGGCAACCTGGCTGTGCAGTTCTTAGATCCAGTGATTTACTGGTTTGCAGAGTGGTGATATTTTAATTTTTATTTCTTCTTTGTTAGCTAGAGTATTTCTCTATGAGAAACTTCATCTTTTCTACATTACTTTTTAGTACAGTTCGTAGAGGAAAGGTAGGATAATTGTATATTTTATTTACCAATTATCAATAGAGTTGGTTCCCTGGCATTCTCCAGAGGTGACTGATTAGGTTGTTTTATTGTGAACTTATGAAAATAAACATTCTTTTATAATCATCAATTTCCTTGATGAGAACCAGGATTCTCGATTATGGAAAAGTGGAGATTCAGCTTTAAAATAGAAGATAAAAAACTTTGTATTCTAAATTCAAATCAGAAGTATAAATGTAAACTAATAAGGTAATTTCCTTTTCCCTTTTTTACTGTGGTAAAATATACGTAACAAAATGTACCATTGTAACCATTTTTAAGCGTACAGTTCAGTGTCCCCACTTTTTGTAGTTGCGCTGCATCTGTGTTATAAGAACATCATCATTATATACTGTAATCTCTCCCTTTTAACTGTTACTTTAGTCTTAACTCTTCAAGTAGAAATACGTACTTAACGCTCACCGCTATTCCTTATGTCATTGTTTATCCAGTCACTTTGGTTATTTTGCTCATTTGTTAGATTCTTCAGAAAGGGCTTGTGAGAATAATAGTCCCTAAGTTTTTGTATGCTGCTGACAGTATTTATCTATAGCATTTTATTTAAAAGTCAGTTTGGATAAAATTCTTGGGTCACTTTTTTTTTGAGTATCTTAAATATGTTCTTTTTGGCATAAAGCATTACTGTCAAAGTGATTATAATATGATTTCTTTCCCTCGTGAATGCCTTATTCTTTTTTTCTGGAGCACATGGGGTTTTTCCCCCCCGTTTTTTTCCCCGCTATGTTAGTACAGTATGTTTTGGTGTTAGTTGTTCTGGATCAGTATTCCCAAGTATGTGATGTGTTCTTTCAGTATGTAGTGTGAAATCTTTTTTTATTCTCAATTTCAGGAAAATTAAAGTGTTCCTATTTGTTCTGTTCCATTGTTTAGGGTTTTCTTCTTTGAGGCTTCCTATTATATATCTTCTTTATTTATTAGTTTTGCTTGGGTCCTTTTCCCTTTATCATTGATCTTTCAACATTTCACCCTTTTTGTCTCTGTCTCTTAAGACGTTATCATGTTTGTTTACTGTGGATTTTTTTTCTAGTTTAGTCTTTTCTGAAATTGTTTTAATTTTTTTGAGTTTACCGAATTTCTGAATTTTTCTAATTTCAGTTTATATTATTTATTTGTATTTTGTGTCATTTTCTTGATTTATTTTAATTTATTTGAGGTACTAAGTTACAGTTCGTTGCTTTCCTGGGCACGTCTTTTGGTGTGCTTTTGTTGTCTGTAGGGGTTGTGTTTGCTTCTCAGCCTCCTTTTTCTTAGAATAGCTTTGTTTGGGATTTGACCTAGATTATCTTCTGTTGCCCTTTTTTTTTTTTTTTTTTAAAGATTTTATTTCTTTTTTTCCTTTTTCTCCCCAAAGCCCCCTGGTACATAGTTGTATATTCTTCGTTGTGGGTCCTTCTAGTTGTGGCATGTGGGACGCTGCCTCAGCGTGGTTTGATGAGCAGTGCCATGTCCGCGCCCAGGATTCGAACCAACGAAACACTGGGCCGCCTGCAGCGGAGCGCACGAACTTAACCACTCGGCCACGGGGCCAGCCCCATCTGTTGCCCACTTTTGCATGAAATTACTTTTCCTCTGCTTTTAGAAGGAAGATGTGTGGCAGAGTAGCTTTACTAACTATTTATTCTCTAGACCTCCCTCTTTGTTTGGTGGAGTGCAATACGGCAGCTTGCTTTCTGAGATCTCCTGGTTCTGCTCCCTTCACCCACCTTTATCTGGACCTTGTTTTTCTTGATCCCCATGTTCTTGTCCTGCTCACCTTGGATTCCGTTCCTAGTAGTTTCTCCAACTTGGAAGAAGTGTGGGGCACTGGCCGATGAGTTTGAGAGTGTAGAGGCCGTGTCCACCCTCTCCACCTTCATCACAGATCCCCACACACTTGCCCACGATGAGAAGGTGAACAAACAATTCCGCTTTCATCTGCTGTTGTCCAGTTGGTCCTCTGAGCTTTCCTATTGATGATTTGATTATGGGGGGAGGGTGGTCTTAGAGCTATCAGATGCACCCTGTTTCCTTCTATTTCCCTTGCACAGATCCTGATACCAGATCGGTCTTGGTAGTGTTCGTAGTTTGTCCCTGCCCATTTGTATGTTTTGGGGTTTGTGGTTTACTGTGGTTATTCTAGGCTAGTTGCTGTGTGTGGTGTTAGCAGCAGGGAGTAGGGTATGGATGGGGTATGAGGAGATTAAAAAACTGTGTCACTGTTCTGCCATCTTGCCTGAATCCACTGGGATAGCCCCCAGTAGTTTTTAGTTTGAATGTAGTCTGGTTAAATTATGAGCCTGTTGCTTTATAGCTTCTGAATTTAGCCTCATATTCACTTTATGATTAAGACAATATATTTATTTGGCTTTTTGGATGGTTTTTTGTTTTCCTTTCTTGCTGTAAATCTGTGACCGGTATTTTTATTTTGTTGTCAGGGATTTTGTTGCAAGGGATCCAGCTTTTTTCCCCCAAAAAATACCTAGCCAGTTTTTCCAAAACTAGTTATTGAATAATCTCTGTTTTCTGCCACTGATTTAGAATGCTCCCTTTGAATTTTCCTGGAATTTAGAATCTTTGAACTTAGAATTACATATGTATATATAGGTATACATATATATATATTTGGCTCTTTATTCCAGTGGTTTACCTGTCTAGTTCTGTGGTAGTGGAGCCACTATTTTAATTATAGTAGTTTTCTGATAATGTTTTAATAGGGCTAGTCCCCCCCCTTACTATTTTTTTTCCCCAAATTCTTCTGGCTATTTTTACACGTTTATCCTACCAAACAGACTTCAGAATAATTTTGTCAGGTTAGAAAAATTGTTTTGAGATTATGGTTGGACTTAAATTACATTTATACATTAGTTTGGGGAGGACTGAGATCTTTCTAGTATTGAATCATCTTATCCAAGAACAAGCTGTATCCCCCCATTTGTTTGAGTTACCTTTTTTGCCCCTTAATAGAGCTTTTTTTTTTTAGGCTTGCCTGTCCTTGCTAAGGTTAAATATATTTTCAGTTGCTATTGTGGTAGGTGTTTCCTCCCATTATACGTTCTAACTGGTTATTATTTATATATAGGAAAGCTCTTGTTTTTGGTGAATAATTTTTTATAGCCACCGTACTGAATTCGAATATTCTAATAGGTCTTTTTTTTTTAAAGATTTTATTTTTCCTTTTTCTCCCAAAGCTCCCCAGTACATAGTTGTGTATTTTTAGTTGTGAGTCCTTCTAGTTGTGCTGTGTGGGATGCCTCCTCAGCATGGCTTGATGAGCAGTGCCGTGCCCGCGCCCAAGATCCGAACTGGCGAAACCCTCGGCCGCTGCAGCGGAGCGCGCGGATTTAACCACTCAGACACGAGGGCCTCTGATAGTTTTGAAATTGCTGTGTTTCTGTTTACATGTACCAAACTATATAATGTGCAAATTATGATACTTTCGTTTCTTTCTACCTCATACCACTTTTTAAAAATTTTGTCTAATTGTATTGGCTTGTACCTACAGAAGATTATTATTCAACAATAACAACAGTGAACATCCTTTTTGTGTCTATTCCTTACTTTAATGGGAATGATTCTGGAGTTTTCCCACTAGAGTATGATGCAGGCTTTAAAAAAGTATCTATTGACACGTTTCACAATAATTTTTCGTTCTTTTTTTGTCCTACTAATATAATGAACTACATTTATCCATTTCTTAATTTCAAGTCATTCATGCATTCCTGGAATTAACATCACTTAGGCTTGGTATTATTTTTAAGGTACTACTAGATTCTATTGGCTAACATTTAATCAGGATTTTATTTGATTTATAAATTTGCTTTATCCTTTTTCATTGTATTCTAAGCATTCTTCAATGTCATCAACTTGGATTTCTGCAATTTGATTTGACTTGATGCTTCTAATGTGGCTTTGGTTTGGTAAGGTGGTCTCTTCAGTTTCCGTTCTTAGTTCTGTCAGATCCATATTAATCTCATTTGATTTTATCTCTTTTTTGATCTTGTGCTTCTTAGAAGCCACGTTCTCTGTAAGTACATTGAGAATACAAAACTGTGTTCATAATTTTTTGATTCCCAAGGTAGTCCTCCAAATTACATTTTTTTATCTACCTTTTTGCATATTATGTTTCAACACCCTCCCTCCAGCTTTCCCAGTTCTGTATTCATGAGAACTCTTGCTGAACCTGATTTGTTTAGTGGGGAATGTGGAGGTTCTATCTAAGCCTGCCATTTGCCCGAGATTGGTCAGTGTTGGATCCTTTAGAGCTCTGTGTGTTTAAGCATTATTGAGTTCATTCCTTTGGATGAGAGGAAAGTTGGATACTAGCTGGTTTTAGTCTCTGTTGAGATACTCAGCTGCTTTGGGGGTTGTCGAGAGGAGTGTGGATTGGTGCTTGCTATGACCTTTATGGGGCCACTGAGCTGCAGCAGCTAATCTCCTACTGAACAGTTGAGCCCTTTCATTGCAGGAACCTGTCTGGCAGGGACTCCCGTCAGAATAGACCATTCCTTGCCTGTTATTCCTCTGACCTCCCTAGGCCGACCAGCTGCCTAGGAAAATTAAAGTGATCCCCCTTTTCACCTTCACCTTCCCTGCCATTCTGAGGAGTGGAAATGGCTCCAGTTCTGGGTGCTTCCTGCTGTTTCTGGGGCCTGCCTTCTGCTGTAATTCCCTTTCTCCAAGTTAAGGATTTTGGTGACATTCTTCATTTCATACCACCTTTCTTTCTCTCATTCAGAGAGCATTGTATCCTATTTCATTGTTTGCCTTCAGTTTGGTCTTGGATTTTATTGTACATGATATATATGTAGTCTTCAACATTCATTGAATGGGTTTGTGGCTATTTCTATATTGTATTAAAATTCTAGTTTCCCTCTTTGTATTTGTTTCAGTGGGTTTGAGAGAGGAGAGTTATGCAAACAAGCACTCGCTTTCCCAGGAAAAAGCTCTACCCAAGAAGGGGTGGACTGAGCCAATCAGAACCTTACTTTTATATGGGGTATATGTGGAAAATCAGGCAGGCAGCAGCTTTTATGTCCAGAGAAATACTGTGATATTGAGTAGGGCCAAAATTATGATAAAAGGGCATTCATAGAAGGTTTCTAAGTAAAGGAAAGGTGTGAAGAGTTGGGGATAAGGTCACCAACTGGTGGAGGGAAGAGAAGTGAGTCTGCAGAAACAAACCCACAAACAGCAGTGGAGTCCTGTCAGTAGAGGGCACTGAGTGAAGAGCCGTGAACCTGAGTTCCTCCAGTCTCTGAGGCCTGGTCACAGGCCAAATCCCATTCTTGGATTTCTGTGAGATGCCACCTTGTCTTCCTTGGGCTACTCTAGGTTGGTGTCTGCATCTTAAAACCAAGAGTCCAAATAAAGTAGATGCTTTTTTTTCATTCTCTGAAGTGGGATCCCAGATCGTCTGAGTATCGGCGGGAAAGTGAGCAGGAAAGGGGTTTTGAGAAGAATGAAGAGCGTAGTCTTTGTGAAGAATGAGAGAAAAAACTGACAAGGAAACAAGTGCCGAATAGCATCGAGGGTCCAGTTGAGGTTGGAAACTATGAATTTATAGCAGCATCATTCTGTGGGGGTGTGGGATTTTCTCTAGAAATAGGCATGGAGGAACCAAGAAGTTGGCGAGCTGAAAGGATCCAGGATTAGCTGGGGCAAGGGAGCTGAGACTGTGGGCTGGACAGGGATGGCTGTGCTCTCCCATGGGGTCTAGGCTGAATAGAGAAGCGAACGAAAGCATGCAGGTTTTGATGGGGAGAAAACTGACAGTTGTCTATCAAGGGATTGGAGGGCTTGTTGAAACTGAAGACAAGAGGCAGTAGTAGGAGGAAGGGGAGTGAGATCCAGAAGGTCAGGAGGTTGTAAAACTTGGGATGTTTCATTTGAAGATTTTGGGGGGAGAACAGTTTTGGACTGTATCAGATCCTGAGTGTGGCCACAGAAAAGAGTGGTTGACTAGCGTTCTTTTGCCTTTGTAGCTCTCACCCATTTAGGTAATAATTTAGGTAAGCATATTCTACAAATACAGTACTAAAGAAAACAACTAGTAAGCAGTGTTTTATTTTTTTAAAATTACTTAAAAAAAGTTGTTTACAGACATGTGGATTTACATAACTTGGCGACAACATTTTTAAAATGTACAGGCTATTTCATATTATTGCACTTACTCTTTAATATATAAGGCATTTTATTTTACATAAATAAAGGATAATGTATAATATCATACAACAGGTGTGGTGCCAATTAAGTCAACCGTAAAATTAAATGAGATGTGTATGGGAGGATAGAAATGAAACCCAACCTACTTAAACCTTCACGGTATATCTTTGCAATTACGGTTCACACGTTATAACACATTTATCCCCATAGCTTATCGTGAATGACTGACCAGTTAAAAAACCAAAACAATGAAAGTTTAGTAGGACAATACCATTAGTGTTCACTTCAGGAAGTGTGGGAATTTATTAGACTAATTAGAAATACTAGTCATGCCTTGAACACTGAAGACAAATAAATAGCTTTCTCTCTTAGGGTCAGAGATGGTTTAGCTTTTGCTTCCTCCCTTGTATTCCAAGTCAGCCAGGGAACCCTTCCAGCAAGATCTACTAGAAACGGCTGATGACTTTAACATAGGTTAGTGAGCCAGGTCACCCTGGCACTCCTCAGATAGATAGGAGGATTAGGGACGCACAGGAGACCATTCCGTCGCTCCACATTGCTCTAGAATTTCCTGTCTGTTCACATAGGACTGTGCCTTCCCTACTAGTAGGCACAGTAGGAAGAGTGGAGGCAAAAAATAGTTTTCAGTGTTGACTTCAAATAGTCTCTCGTCATTTTGGCAAGAAAGCACAAACCACAAAACTGACCCCAGAGACTTGAAAACAATCTAGCATGCATCTTGCACTGACTTCCTATCATAGTATCCTACCTGGAATTGTAGTGAAAAGTAGAAGCTAAATTAATCAGGTCTTTCTAGCTAACGCCTGTACTACATTCTCTTTTGAATAACCTGTTAAAAAATGAGAAATCTGGGTCACACCAGCCAGATATTTCAGTCCCACCTGAGAGACCTCTCTGGGCCAACTCCACGGAGGTTTACTGGGATTAGTCACTCAGAAAAGTGATGTACAAAGGTGACGGGTCAAGTACCTCCATGTTGGGGGGAGGGAGTGTTAATGACCTCTGAGTTTTTTTCTCTAAGCCATAGACCTGAACTGTAGGTTATTTAAAGAAATCTCCAACAGAAAACCTTAGCGTCATCATGCACACAGGTATGCAAGCTCACCCGTATTCCCACGACTCAATCAGCTGGCCTGTGCCACCCGAGGATTTGGGTTGTAATATAGAGTTCGGCTCCTTGACCTTGAGAGAGGGCTCACCCTCGTTCTCCGTTTTCTTTTTCTCATTACATTTTGGTAGATGAAGCTGATGAGGGTTTGGGGTCTGAGAAGATACAGTACGAGGGGAGAAGAGGACCGGTACATTGAATGGGGACAGCTGCTGTGAAGAAGCTCGTGCTTCGAAAGGAGCAGCAGCCGGGAGGGGTTTCACAAGCAGCGTGAGTCACAGCAGTCTTCTCTTCTGCAGGGAACCGTTGTTGGCAAAAGGAAGAAAAAACAAAAACAGCAAAAACTTCAGTCACTGCAGAGGTATGTCATTACGGCCAGGTCAGGAAAGGAGATCCAGTGCTTAGAAATGTTACATTTCTTAAGCATGTTGGGAAACGGGAAAACCACCCAAACAAAGTCTCCTAAAAAGGATGTTTTAAGCTTCTCTGTTTGGATTGTAAATATAATGCCTATGTTTATAAATCCAAGGGCATTAAAAAGATATTTGATTTTAAAAATAATTTAGTTTCAATTAGTGGTAAATATAGAAATGGAAACCCAGTGACTGTGATATTTTTGCCCGCTTTTGTGTTGACCAGTCTTGAATTCAGGCACCTTATTCAAGACAAGTTCCAAACTAGATGCAAGGTGCTTTCGGAGCTGGAACTTTCTGCTTACTCTAAGCAGCGAAGTTCATGGCTATTTCATACATTTATCAGAACTGCCTTACGACTTACACTTTTAGATTATGATCGACACTTCATGGTGATCAACAACCCACTGAGTTGAACTCTGCATCCACACGTTGCACATTACACTCACTAAAAAATATTACTTTCTGTATCTCGCTTTTTTCATTTTCGGATAATTCCTGAGCTCAGCCTAGCCATTAGGTTATAAGTGATTTTTTTTTTTCAGGGTAACATACAGACCTACAGCTCTTTCCATTGAATGTGCCTAAAAGCATTGTTATTTACTTACAAAATTCTATAAAACTACAGTCCTTTCAGTTGTGACATTTGTGTTGCCCCTCAGACTTCACTGGCTCCCTAACTGCCAGGATTGGGTATGTTGGGAGAGGTGGTGCAAGAGGGATGTGAAGGTCTGGCAGAATGTTTCAGATGAAGAAGGGCATGTCACATCTGTGTCCCCATCAGTGAACATACAAGGTAGGGACAGGCACTGGAGCCAGTGAGCCCCCCAGCCTAGGAGATGAGGAGAGAGGCTTCCAGAGTTCTGCTCCATTGCTGCTGCACATACAGTAGGTCAGCTTTAGGTATAATGAAAGAGTTGGAGATTTTCATAGTCCTCGCCTTCACCAATGTTTCTTTGTTGTTTCAGGAACCCATCGTTG
Source organism: Equus asinus (assembly GCF_041296235.1). Lineage (NCBI taxonomy): Eukaryota > Metazoa > Chordata > Mammalia > Perissodactyla > Equidae > Equus > Equus asinus. Next base: position 83,261,028 of record NC_091799.1, read on the forward strand.
AGAAAAGTCATTCTGGTTTGCTAAAGTAAGAAAGGAACTGAGAAAAGGAGACTCTGGTTAAAAAACATAAGCACTACTAGTGAGTATCACTCCTAGCGCCTGTTTCATGAGGAATTCCTGTGCTTTCTAATTACTAACTGCACAGGTCCCTCTGGGACAGACTTCATAATATTCCAGGCATCAAAGTGCATGAGCCCAACCAGAGGTTTCCCGTTAATGGCAAGAATTTCATCTCCAGCTTCTATTGTTCCAGCTTGTTCAGCTGCACCACCTGTGAGAATAAATAGAGAATAATGGCTTGGTACTTTCATAGTATTCAAAATAAATTCCAAGTAAACTAAAAACAAAAATGAGAAAAATCTCTAAGTGATAGGCCCATATTCTTAGGATAAGGGAAGTACTTCTTAAACAAGACACACAAAGCATATACCCTTAAAAAGAAATTCGACTACATAAAAAATTTCAAATCCATAACCACTTTCCCCCAAAACATAAGCAGGATAAAAATAAGCAAATGACTAGGGGAAGATATTTTCAATGTATTTAGTCAACACAGGCTTAATATCTAAACCAGATAAAGAACTACAAATGAGTAAGAATACAAAATAAAGGGAAAGTTGAGCAAAGGAAATCAACAGCTAAAATCCAGATGGCCAATAAATGTAGGAAAACAGGCTCAACTTCTAATTGTTCACAGATAATTGGCTGATAGAAATCTGAGTTCTGAGAATCAGTGGTTATATGCTCATCAGTGACTGGAGATTACTTAATTGATTCCTTAGCCACAAAGCTTCATATATTTCTAGAGTCCAGCTCTGTGTATGTTAGAGCAGATTTATGAGCTTTGAGAAAAACACAGGTTTAAGCCCTCTTTTATTTACTTTCTTACACATAGACATGTAAAACAATCTCACTGAAGAAGAAATGCATGCTGGCTGTGGAGGCTTCTTAGCATAGAAAAAAGGAAGTTGAGAGAGGAAAATTCCGAAGTTAGGAAAATAATTAATTTTCTCACATCTTAATTAGATCTCAAAAAACTGAGCTGTATCTGTTTCATCCTAAATATGTGAAAAATGTGAAAGATTATTTGATATCTATACAATGCAATTATTATAGTTGATTATAAAGATTGATAAAATAATAAAAATATAGCTGGGAGAAAAGGATAAGTTCAAATCCAAACCACTCAAGGACAAAAATGTTTTATGTTGTTAATGATAGAGGCAGATACTGTCATTAGAAAACACACGAGCCCTCCCCAGTGCTCTACGGTGGGAGCAAAGAGATTTAGTCCCAGTCACTGCTTTCTCAAGATAGACATTTTTGGAAGAACCAAAGCACTGTTGTTTTTCATAACTAATTATACCTGTGTTAGTAAGTGTACCCAATGTCCTAAAGGCCCCAAGCAGGTTATGTGAAACCTCAGAATTCTGTGAGCGTTCACCTGAGTGTAAGGATGTTGGAGATGGTTCCAACCAACCGAAACAGGAGCCCGAGGCTCAGTGGAAAGTGCACTGCGTAGCAATCAGGCTGAGTTTTAACTGCGTCTTTCATCTCCAATATTTCTGATTGGTTCTTCTTTATAGTTTCAATCTCTTTTGTGAAGTAGCTCCTGAACTTGTTGAATTGTTTCTCTACAGTCTCTTTTAACTTGCTGAGTCTTTTGATGATAGCTATTTTGAATTCTCTGTCATTTAGATGACAAATTTCTGTGTCCTCAGGACTGATTTCTGGGTACTTGTCATTTTCTCTCTGGTCTGCAGATTCAATATAATTTTTGATACTGCTAAAGGGCGTGATTCTCTTTTTGTGCATTGTGGTATTATTTGGTTGCATTTACTGCCTACTGGCCACTGTGTAGGGGTCAAGAGCTGTGTATTCTGAGCCCTCTGCATTCCCCCAAGATCCCAGGCACTGAAGCCAGTGCTGGGTGAGTGAGTGGGTGCTTTCCTCTATGTGCTCTTGGGGTTTTCTCGCTCTGCCCTCACTATCTGCTCTCCTGGGGTGTTGGCTTAATGAGATCACCCCCACGTTAGCTTTCACCTCTCTAGAGGCTTTCCCCTAGGCTGCAAGGGCCCTCAGGGATCTTTGATGTTCCTGTGAACAAATGTTCCCTCCCCCGTTCCTTCCCTCTCGGAGGTGGCCCACGGTCCTGGATCAGTCTTTTGGGGAGGGAACAAAGTGTTCCCTTACCCTGTTCCACCTCCTCTGAGCAGGGCTCCAGTCTCCCCACCCTCTGTCATATGGCGGCATGGGTCTCTCAGATGTCTTTTATGTTGTGTTTGGATGGCCTCTGTTGGAGTATGAACTTCTTTTTCATTGTATGGTGGAGGGGAGAGATTCCTGGGACGGCTCACTCTGCCATGGTGCTGACATCACTCCCCCAAGACTGAGTTTTGGTTTCTAGTTCAAGACTTCAAGTGAGTTACAAGTTTGTCTAAATCTCAGTTTTCTCATCTGTAAAATGGTGATGTTTAACGTCTGTCTTGTTTCCTCACTAGGTTGTTACCAGGATCGACTGAGATGAAGTAGATGAAAGTCCTTGATGAAACATCCAGTGTTGTGTAGACCAAAGAGGGTGCCTGCTTTCAGACTACTTTCACATATATATATAGATTTAACTTGCTTCTTGAATGGCTATATAGTTTTCCGTTCTGAGTGTGATATATTTTACCTATCTTTCTGCTACAGATAGAAATTTAGTTTCCATTTTAGCAAGCATTGCCAAATACTTGCCCAAACAGATGAACCAATATATACTTCTACCAGAAAGTATGAGTGCTCTCCTCTCTCCATATCCTTGCCAACACGTCGGATTATGAGATTTCTTATTTACGATCAACCTGACTTAAAGAATGATTCCTAATAGTTATAATTTTCACTCAATAACTCACATAAGTTTGAGCACCTTTTCCTGTGTTTCTTAGCCATTTAGGTTTTAACTATGTTTTTTTGGTGAGGAAGATTGTCCCTGAGCTAACATCTGTGCCAATCTTCCTGTGTTTTGTGTGTGGGATGCTGCCACAGCATGGCTTGATGAGTGGTGCATAGGTCCACACCTGGGATCCAAACCTGTGAATCTCGGGCTGCTAAGTGGAGCATGTGAACTACTACACCACTGGGCTGGCCCGAGGTTTTAGCTTTTATCAATTTTCTATTCATTTTCTTTATCCAATTTTTCTCTTTATTTTGTAGTTTTCTTATTGAATTATAGTTCTTTATATATTTTGGACATTAGCCTTTTGTTGATTAAATACATTACAAACATACTCTTAGATATTTTTATATTTGCTTATGAATATTTTTGCCATATAGAAACTAAATGTTTTATTTATTTTTTCTTTTATATGTGCTTTTTGTGTTATGTTTAAGTAATCCTCCTATAGTATTTTTAAGTAATGGTTATTACTGATGTATAGGCAATTCTGTTGATTTTATATGTTGATTGTGAATTCAGCGATCTTGCTGACCTATTTATATTGGCTTCACATTTGATTCTCTTAGATTTTTTCAATCAGGAAGAACATATAATTTGCCAATAATGACAACTTATATCCCTATATTTCCAATCTTTATACTTCTTATCTTTTTCTTGGCTTGTTGTATTACTGATATTCTTGGTAAAACGATGAAAAGAGAAACATTTTAATAACCTTTACCTGGATGGCTGTCGCTTCTCATAGGAGGTCACAAATAACTATTTACTACCTTTTTTCATAGATAAAAATCCCTGACCTTTAAGAAAGCTGTAGGGAAATAGGATATTTGATTCCTTTATTATTCAAAGAAATTTTTTTGTATTAGACCAATACAAGAAATCAAGTATTGCTATATTACTTTTGGTGCTTGAGCTAAACGGCACAGGAAAACAAGATAAACAGAAAACCTGTACCTGTTAAATTTGTAAGTACAATCATGCGTCGCTTAACGATGGGGACACATTCCGAGAAATTCCGAGTTTGTCATTGTGTGAACATCATGGGTGTCCTCACACACACCTAGATGGTATTGCCTGCCACACACCTCGGCAACATGGTACTAATCTTGCTGGACCACCGTTGTATGTGTGGTCTGTCGTTACACAGTGCATATTTCATACATGACTGCATGAAATAAAGGTAAGAAGATGAAATCTTTGGACAGAGCTCTGAGCCTGTGCAAAGAAACTAGATTTACTAGTCTTCAAAAGAGTGAAGGGAGGGATCTACTTATATACAGAAATACTTGGATGTCTTCTCCCAAGAACAATCTGCAGGCTTGCACACAATAGCATCTAAAATGCTGGCATGTGGAGCAGGTGCTTCTTTCTCCCTCCTCTGTATCCATGTATATAGTCATTTTCGTGCATTTCTAGCCAGGTGCTAGACAAAGGCCAAGAAGTCATCCAGGACATCGTCCCTGCGCTGCTGGACTAGATCTGGAGGATGCTTCTCTCTCCTGGGGCTTCTCCCCACTTCGGTGCTGCACATTCCATGGGATTTCCAGCCTGGCGCCCCTCACTCTCCCTGGGCTGAGCTTTACCGGCTTCAGCGTCTGGTCTTTTGGCCTGCAGACCTCGGACACCTTTATGGGCCGTGAGCTTCTTGGCCTGCAGAGGCTGGAAGTCCTGTGACTGACTCTGGTGGCAGTGACTCCAGCTGCCTTCATTGTGTGTATCTGAAATTACCTCTGTTTGCTATCACTCGTGATAGTTTGGCTCTTTATTCCTTTGTGCTACAGTCAGTATCTATGGTCTCTTCTATCTTGATTTTTATAAATTCTCCTTTCATAAGGATTTAATATACTTTTAAATTGTTTATTAATTTAAAAAATATATTTGCGTTTTCACTAACAGGTTTTGTGTGTGTGTGTGTGTGTGTGATAACATACCTGCCTGGTCCCTTTCTTTTTTTTGAGGAAGATTGGCCCTGAGCTAACATCTGCTGCCAATCCTCCTCTTTTGCTGTGGAAGGCTGGCCCTGAGCTAACATCCATGCCCATCTTCTTCTATTTTATATGTGGGATGCCTGCCAAAGCATGGCTTGATAAGCAGTGCTAGCTCCACATCCAGGATCCAAACTGGTGAACCCAGGGCTGCTGAAGCAGAACATGCGAACTTAACTAAACTACTGTGCCACCAGGCCAGCCTCTGCCTGTTCCTTTTGAATACTGTTTGTTTTGGTCTTGTGTCATGGATACTCTTCCTGCTTTTATTTTATTTATGTTTTAGTGAGGAAGATTGGCCCTGAGCTAACATCTGTGCCAATCTTTGGCCCTGAGCAAACATTCCTGCCAGACTTCCTCTATTTTGTACGTGGGACACTGCCACAGCATGGATTGATGAGCAGTGTATAGGTCCCTGTATAGGTCAGTATAATTATAAACAATATAATATGTATACATGCATGTTATATATAATACAAACTAACGATATTGTTTGTTAGTATTAAATATTAGAAATGTTACATTTAATAGGATGTATTTATATATAAATGTATGTATATATTATTAGTATTATATTAAACATATTAGCATATTAAATATATTACATATAATAGGATACATAATATATATAACATACATGTATATACTGATATTGTTAGTATAATTATATTGTTTATATAATTGTTCTGCTTGGGTACCTGAAGATTTTTGAGAACTGTCCAAGATCATAAAATGAATTATCAAATTCATGAAGAGACCTCCTATCTACTGACTATTTCAGTGCTATCTACTGCTCCCACCTTACTTTTCCTACAATCTGGTATTTGCAGTTTTAAGTGACTGCCATCTTGGCTGATGTTAAGACCCCTGCCTGGTAGTTCTGATGGCATTTGTACGTAGTTTGGTATGTTCACATCCATAACAGCTAACATTAGCTAAGGACATGCAGATAAGAACATGGAGGTAGGGATACAGCATAGAGGTTAGGGGCACAGACTCCAGAGCCAGGCTGCCTGGGGTTAAGCCTGGTTTTGCCACTCATGCCTGTGTGACCTCAGGCGCTTGCATAACTCCCCTGTGGCTCAGTTTCTCCTTTTATAAAACAAGGATAATAAGAGTACCTATCCAATAGGATTGTCACGTGGACAACATGAGTTAATATGTGTAAAACGCAACAGGGCTGATGCACAGTAAACCCTTTATTGTCACAAAGTGTTAACATTTTAGATTTTTTTAAGCAAATTTGATTTCCAAATGGCAGGCACTGACATGCACAGAAGGAAAACAGATGGCTGATTAGGTTTTTAGGACGTTACCTTTGTACACTCTTTTAATGAACAGTGGCCCATCTCCAGACATGGACGATTTTCCTCCATCCAGACTCAAGCCCAGCCCAGCCGAGGTCTTCAGCACTTCGACGCACAGAGCATCGCGTGCAGCTGTGCTTCTCCCTGCAGCAGTGTCGTTCACAGAGATGAAAATGACGGGGATGCTCAGCACCTGTGCAGTCCCCCAGATTTGCTACCCCAGCCCCCTCAAGTCTGCCTTGAAGTGCTGATAGCATTTGAGACCAGCGTTAGGGTTGCCCTCCCAGATTTGGAGCTGCCCTTCTGGCTGTGTTCCTGCTGCACTTGCACCCTTTGTTCTTCTGAGCACTTTCTGCAAGCATGGAGCATGCCTGTATGCCCAGGCAGAAATCCCCAGAAGCCAGACTGCTCTCATCGAGCCCTACACATTGTCAGTGCATGTCTCAGTGAAGACAAGTCACACTTGGGGAATCAAATTCGATTTCCTGCCATCCCTGGCTGCTGATGGCAGCAGAGCATCAGTCTGGCACTGAAAACCTGTAACACCCAAATGCCAGGCCTCGTGAGACTGTGATCATGGATTCCGAAGCCCCCTGGGACCACATGGAGCTGCCTTCCTTCCCCCTTCTGCTTGCTCTGGTGAGGGGTAACCCAGTCTCTGGGTGTCTGTCTGCATCACACACCAGCTGCCTTCACTGCCATCTCCTCGCTGCACCAGGGGAAGAAATGTTTCCATGGTGATGCCTGCTCCATAGCAACAAACTCGCGCCTACTTCGCTAGTTTGAAGAGGCCGGGCTGGGGTCCATCTCCGGTCTAAATAGGGATTGTAAATGTGCCATTTATTTCCCTGACTTACACACTGCATCAGTGGAGGATGTCTGACTTGACTGGAAAGGCGGTGCACTTAGTTGCTCCGGAGGCGGGGGAAGGACCACAGACAGATTAAACTGCCCACTTAGGGTTGAGGCCATGCTAGCTAGCATCATTGCCTTCAGACATTACTGTGGTTTAAAGAAGGCCACTCCACATGGTCTAAAGGAAATTTACTAATAGTGGGAGAAGCATTTTTCAGTAGGTGATTTTACCTGCTGTTAAACAAGAAAACGGGCCCATTACAATGGCTCTCAACTCTGGCTACATAACTGGAACCACCTGGGAACCTTAAAAAGATGCTGATGCTGGGCCCCCGCCTCCACCTCTCAGAGTGTCTGCTATAACTTAGCTGGGGAATTTCCTGGGCATCAGGATTTTAAAAAGCTTCCCAGGTGCCGCTAACATGCAGCCGACTGCATGAAGCCCCAGGTGAGATGCTCTCAGCACATGTTAAGGAATACTTGCAGAGGATGAGGTAGAGCCTCGGGCAGGGGGATCTTGAGGAATAGGAAGGACTATGAAGAAGTAAGTTTAAGCCCTGAACGTGCTTACAGTTTGATAACTCTGTAGAGTGTGGTTCAAGGCCAGATGCTCTGAAGGTGCCACAGGAATACTTAATGATTATAAACGATGGATAGCCTTCCATATCTGAGTTCATGAGTCATAAAGATTCTGGAAGCTGTTAGGATTAAGTGCCAAGTGGCTTCCTTTGACAGGTTAAGTTTCCAGGATCCCAAGGAAAATACACCAAGCAGTTGCGAGAGTGCTGGGGCAAAGGTGAGCATGACCAGGTCTGATGACTAAGGTACTTCCCTATATTGGGAAGGGCTTCAGCTTTCTAGCAGAGTGAAAGCAAGACAATGGAGCAGAAGGAAGACTGAGAACACCCCTGACACTGGAGGCATCTGGACAAGAGTTGCTCATTTCTTCAACGCAATCAGTGCCATTTTCAGCAAAGTCATTACCGATAGCTCAAGCCATGATGAAGCCACATTGAGCAGAGGGAAATTCAGTTACCCATGACTTTATCAGGGAGAGATGCTGAGAAGAAACAAAACTCCCCACCCCAGAAGGCAGTGCCTTGACCTGATCTGTAGACTCTACTTTGCCCTCCAGACTAAGGAGATGTCACTCCTGAACTCCAAGGGAGAGGACACTACAGGAGTCTGAAATAGTTATCTGAGGGCAGTAATCAGCCTATGCTTCAGAAATAGAAGCAGGACTTAAGTACTTAGTATGGCTTTCTGTGGAGCCCTAGTATGACAGTATGGAGGGCACATAGAGAATGCGTTTCTGAACCTCTCTTTGTAATCTCTTCTTGTTGACTAAGGCTGCAGTCTCTGTTTTAAACATTTTTGCCCCCTCATTTCCTTATGTTCTTCTAAAACAGGAAAGCATACAAACCCTGATGTTTCCCAAGGACAAAACTCAGTTCTGGAATTTGTCTTTCAACATCGATTCCCCCATCACAACAGTTTCTTGTTTTACTTACCAGCCACTTAAGTCTTAACAAGAGGATGTAAATCTGAAAGGGTTTCCTCCTCAGCACATTTAGAGAAGCCGTCAAGCAGTCATTTTAAATCTTCAACAGTGTGGCTTTAACTACCGGGTTTTGTTTTTTTTTAATAACTTATTTGTAACACTGCTTTTCCAAGAAGCATCCACAAACACTAGACTTCACTACATTTAATTTCTCTGACCCAGATGGTAGTGATTATTTTCCTTCATGTTCAGCCAGAATCTATTCTCCTAGCTGCTCACACCCTGCTGGTTGGTGAACTGACATCTTACCCATTCCAGGTTCCAGGAGGATGGTCTTCCTGGACAGCAAACCCTTCCCATTGGCCGTGGGAGGCTCCTGCCTGGTGGAGGGCCTGGGCTGGTCAGTCCCTTTCTTGATGACCACGAGGACATCTTTGTGTAGCTGTGTCTGGTGCAGAACTTTCAGGACGTCCCCGTGGGCTAAGCCAGCCAGTGAGGTGCCATTGATTGACAGAAGGAAATCCCCTCGGTTCATAGTCCCTTCCTGAGAAGCAGCCCCCTGAGAAAACACCCTGTGGACCTGAGATAAGGAGAGGACATAAACCAATTCATTTATGACCTGTAGTAAAGGGTAGCTGCAAATCTGTAGTAAAGGAACTTTCTAATAGCAAGTTTTCCAAATCATACAAACACTTGGCTTATCAAAAACATTCAGTGTGAGGAATGGAATTACACATGTCAGTGCCAGCATCTCAACATATTTTACTCCACTTACTCCTAGCGTCTGACATGTGCCTGGTGCACCACGGGGCAACAAGAACACAAAGATGCACAGGAAGGTCTTGTCCAAGGAAGGTGGCTCCCTAATCTCAAAGGCCTCTGAGTGATATAAAATTTTAGGTGGTGGTTCTTGATAAGTAATTTCACCAGCAAATGCAGGTTTGAATTCTCATGTTTTTCCACTTCTTAAATATTTAGGTGAATAAGAGGATACGGACCATTTGCATTTATTTATGTTGGCATCTAACAGGTCACTCAGCCTGTACCTCAGTCAGCTATGTGTTAAAATGCCTGTCTTTGTCAATGCAAATAGTACGTATTCACTTTTCCATTTTTGTTTTGGTAGCAGGGAACAAACGCCAGCAGTGTTTGAACTCACTGTCATGAATTTTGTTCTGATCAAACACCGAGGCTGCTTCAGCACTGACTTTCCTGAGAGCTTCCTGACATCATCACTTACCACAATTGGTTTTGGCTCCACATCTGTTCCTCCTGCCACACTGAATCCCAGACCTGAGCCTTCTTTTTTATTCAAGACTATGAAGCAAACATCTTCTTTATTCTAGTAAAAAGAAACAGAAAAAAGTATATTCCTTGGGCCAAGAGGAATGGAGTTCTGATGTAAAGCCTCCTGTTGCACGGCAGAGCTTGTCACCACCAACCCCAGTGCCTCTTCAGGAGCTTTCACACAGGACTGGACTCGGAGGAGCCCTGTCTCCACCATCCTGCATCCCTACTGGGTGATGCCTATACAGAGCTGAGGGTCCATCCTGCAACTACAGAACCATGGGGAAGGTGGCCACGAAACAGGCAGGACAGGGGACAATCTGGAAGCCAGTCTAGCCATTCTAGGCACCAAGATTGTGTCTTCCCAAATCTCATCATAGCACATAATTTGATCACAAAGGGAATTCTGTATCCGACGATTCTTTAAGTCTGCAAATTCAGCAGAGCCAGTTTCAACAATAGCAGAGAGAGTAGTGTCAGTGCCAAGAGGCAGGACAAGAGCACAGTGAGGCCATATGTTTTATGTCCCTCTCCCCCCATGTTCAATTCATTGGATTTCAGGTGCAGTTAACAAACGGGTAGTCATAACATCAAAGCATGTTAAAAAATATAAAGTACATTAAAACTAACTGTCAACTTGTCTTGTGATTAGAACATTCTTAGTAGTGTCCTAGGGTTAAGTAACAAAAGACTGTCCTATCTTTCAAGCATCAATCAAAAGATACCTTGGAATAGAAGGTTTTAAAATAAAAAATTAGCTGGGTTAATTATTCAGGATTTTGTCTTCCGTGAATTCACCCACATCCTAAGTATGAGTCGGCAACATTTCAAAGATCTGCATTGCTAAGCTTCCCTTGAAGTGATTTATAATCCAGCAGTTCAAGGTGTTCTCAAACACAGCAAGAGAAAAAGAATCTAATAATAAACCCTAAGGATTGCTTTGATGAGAGAAAGTGAAAATGTTGAAAGAGAAAACCAACTCTGTATTGTGCTGGCGAAGGAACCCAATATTTAAAAGAAAAAGTGTATACTTCTGAGCCAGCCCTGATGGCCTAGTGGTTAAAGTTTGGTGTGCTCTGCTTCCGCGACCCAGGTTCAGTTCCCAGTTGCAGAACCACACCCCTCATCTGTCAGTAGCTATGCTGTGGCAGCAGCTCACACAGAACTAACAACTATAATATACACTATGTACTGGGGCTGGGGAGGAAAAAGAGGAAGACTGGCAACAGAGGTTAGCTCAAGATGAATCCTTCCCAGCAAAAAAAAGGTGTTCTAATACTAAGTCCTAAAGAGTAATCCCAAGCATTTTACACCTCTCTAAAGTTCATTCAAACCAAGGGTCCTGCAGAACTTTTGGGGGTTGGGATTTTGACTTCATGGGCAAGTCTAACCATATTCAGTGGTTAGAAGAATGATGACTAGGTTTTCTCAACAAAAACGGGAATGTGTGGTCTAGCAAATGATCTTTGTGTAGCTTCTGGGAGGTGACATTTGATGTTGAAACAGGAATATTCAGATATTTGAATGCCTTATTGGAGCAAAGAGAGAGAATATTTGAAAATGGGACTCTCCTGCATTCCAGGACATTTCATCAAAATTTTAATGTATTGAAACTATTTTTTTTCCAATTGTGTTTGAAGATACAAGTGTGCTAGAAGCTGACTGTGAGGCCAAATCTTGCCTCTCTGACAAGCTTAGCACAGCATCAGGGAAGCCCAAGCCACCACTAAGAGCTCCCCAAGGTTTGGGCATATTGAATTCAGGAGACCCGGGCTTGCTTTCTGTCCCTCTCTGACCTCTCACAGCAGCCCCAAAAGAAAGCCAGGGGAAGTCATTTTGTGTGGTTCCACATTCAGCACCTACAACTCATACTCATTAGGAAAAAAGCAAGGCAGGAAACTTCTGAAGGTGGTAGAGTAAGGACATCTCTGCCCACTGCTCCTCTCTGAAATCAACTGAAGACAGTGAGAAAATAGGGGAAAAGAAGGCTGCGTTCTGAAGAAAGTAGGAATGATCTTCACCATCAAAGGACAGAACCTGTCTGGTGGTGAATGTGGGAAACCAGAGCGAGGCCCCAGAAGATGCCCCTATGTGGCGTTCGGCATCCTGTCCACAAAAGTCTTCAAGTTGTGGTCCCTGAAAATGTGCATCTCGTTTGCGAGGCTGGTTGAGACTTTTTGGTTTTCTCCTTTTACGTTTTATTTAACACTGTAAAATGTCTAGAACAAAGGGGCCCTGGCGTAACATGATCCCATTGTGCCATCTTGACTGGAAATCCAGAGTAAGACTTTCATGTGTGAAATGCTTACTTCTTGTAACAAGCTGAAGGAGGAAGGAAGATGATGAAATAACTTTTTGACTGAAAATGAAAAATGCTGGACATCTCAAGGTGTTTAACTACAGAGACCCAAACCAGTGGGCTGAGACTCAGAAGGGAGTGGAAGCCAAAGGGAATCGGTCTCCATCCCGTCTATCCTGGCTCACTCCTTGTTAGATGCCAACATCACAGCCCTTCTGGGTAATATTAGAACTTCTGGAACAGTGTTCTTAGATGATATTAGTGACCCAGGTATATTACTACTCAAGAAAAACTGTTCCTATTTGCCTTTTTCTCTAAACAGAAAATATTCATTTATTAGGGTTTAAGTCTCTATGGATGGTCCTCAGAAATTAATGTTGTTCTTCAGAAAAGTATTCTAGATATGAACTCCTGGTTTCTTTTGTTATCGTTTCCTGTCACATCAAACTTACTGAGAGACTTTATTTGCGATGACTAATTAGCTTCTTTGTCTGGAACCCCACACATCAGACGCTCTGACACCAGGGGCCAGGGCAGGGCTGCAGTCGTGAGCTCTCCTCCCCCCAGCAGGTGGCTCCCTTCACAGGTAATTTATGTCCACTTAGGCGGACAGAGGTACTTGTGGTCATTCCCCAACGTTTCCAAGATGCCTCGTTCTGTTTTGAGGACCCCCTGCAGACACACTCCAAATGTGGGGGGCAGGGAGGATGGTAACTAGTTGCTACCGGGGAATGAAGACAGCAGCTGCACCAATGTAGCACGTAGAAATTCAAGACAAGCTCCAGCTTCTGAAGCAAGATACAAGGGGGACAAAAGTCAGGCGGGCCTGTAGAGCTCCCAAAGAGGGACCCCGGGGGAGAGCTCTCCTTGGCTCTCTGGGCTCGTGGCACACATCTGGCACACCTGGCACTAACGTGGCAGCGGTCTCAGCCTCCTGTGTTTTCTCTAGTTCACTCACCTCTGATTGTGCTTTCGCTTCCTGAATGAGAGTTAGGATGGTAGACTTTGACCCCAGTGATGACAGAACAGACTGTAATCTTTGCTGGTGTCCCGCTGAGACTAGGAGTTGATCCAAACTAAATAATATAAATACATTGGAAGAACATTAAAGAAAATAGCAATTCCTCCGCTTTATAAGGATGCATTTAAATGATCTCCTTTCTACTACACTGTAGGTATTTTCAGTGGGAATGACTATGCATTCAGGGATCCCTCTAAGATATTAGGGGACCAATGTCGGAATTTTAACAGAAAATTTCTGACATTAAAATATATTCAATATATGGGCTCAAGTGAAACATTTTAAAATGTCAGAAATTTCCTGTTTAACTCTGATCTCCTTCAAAGGCCCGGATCCTTCCCTGAGGGGCTGCCTTCTGGTGTTCCCACCTCTCTCTCATGGTGCTTTTGCTTAAAGTGCTGTGTCCTACAGGAGCCGCTCTTCAGAGCAACGTTCTGGCAAACACTTCTCCCTGCAGGCACTTTATTTTTCCAATGATGATATTAAAAACAAAGGGGCCAAAAAGAATGTGGTGTCCTGGATTGGATATTGGAATAGAAAAGGATACTGTGGAATTTATTCAGTGAAATCTGAATAAAGTCCGTAGTTTGGTTAATTGTGTTGTTCCAGTGTTAACTTCTTATTTTTGACAAACGGATGGTGGTTATGTAAGATGTTAACTTGGGAGGAACTGGGTGAGGGGTACATGGGAATTCTCTGCACTCTCTTTGCAACTTTTTTAGAAATCTAAAACTAGTTCATAATAATAAAAAAATTTATTTAAATACAAGGGGGGAGGGAGGGACAGATACTTACTTAACTGACCAGCTTTTTCCGGAAGGGAGATCCCGGGTGGTTTCATCCACAGGGGCTGAACTGGGTACCCGTGGCTCACTGGCTTTAGACCTGCTTCCTCCTGGACAGGCCTTGTCCCCACCCTTGATGGGGCATGAAAGGGCAGTGGACCCACTGAGGCCTCCAGCAGGGGAGCCAAGCGACCTCCTGGGGACGATTTCCAGCTCAGTTTTGAAAAGCATGGCAGTCGGCCCTGCTGAGAAATCCTCGCTGCAGAGCTTGTCAAGGTCGGGCATGCTCAGGGCTCTCAGTTCCTGGAGCTTCGAGCGGGATAAAGGCGAGGGCTGGGTATGGCGCACCGAGGACTTGTTCCTCTTGATGGGAGAGGCTGGGGCCCCCATTGGGGTGGGAATTCCGGAAGAACCAAGTGATTTCTTTGGGTCCGAGTCAGGGCCCTTGTTACTGGCCTCTGCTGCATTCTGCCGGGAGACCGTCAAGGTCATGCTGGATGGGGACTTGGTCATCTGGGGGATGAGGGTGCTGGCTTCACTTTGGCTTTCGCTGCAGGAGCTCAGGCTGCGTCTCAGCAACCTTGCTGTTGAGTCACTGGGGTGGCTGAGGCTCCCGGAAACCACGCTGCCAGATGACCGTCTCCCAACGGGAGGCTTGGAGCTCACTGACAAAAAGGGGGACATCCCTGACTTGGCCACGGGCCGGTCAGAATTGGCCAGGTTCTCAAAAGACTTGATCCTCTGCTTCACAGAGAAAAATGAGGTAGATTCATGGGGCCAGTTCTGCTCAGAGTAGTAATGTCTTCTGGTGACTTTGATTTTGTCTGTGACTAGGCAGCTCGTTTCCTGCCCTGAAAGGACATCCCCTTCCTCTGATGGTGGAAGGTTCCTTGATGTCTCCAGCAGCGGCTTTACGCTATATACACCCTGTCCATTAACTAGGCCAAGAACACCACCCCTGGATGCCTTGGCCTCAAGGAGGCCACTGCTTGTCACAGGGACCTGGCTGTCCCAATGAGAGCGACTTGGGCTGTGCAAGGAATGCCCCTCCCGTCCAAAATGGCTTGCAAACTGGGCTGGCATGGAGTAGGTTCTGGTTGCTGGCCTTGGCATGAAGTAGGGATGGTCCTCCAGTGCCGGGCCCACTGCTGTGCCATTCTTGGCCATTCCTAGGGAGTTTGACATCTGGCTTGACTTCCCCTGGGAGGCATCTGCCTTTCTAGGAGGCAGCTGTGGGGAGGAGGAGGAAGCAGCCAGTTTCACCATGCTGAAAGATGGCTGCATTTCCTGCTCCACCTGGGAGGCCCGAGGCGTGAGTGATGAGGGATGATTTGGGGACGATTCCACTGACTGGTGACAGAGTCTAATTTCACTCTTCTCCTGACAGTTGCTCTGGGCCAAGAACCCTCCCTGTCTGTCACTTTCACTGGGCTTGTCACCACATGCAATCTTTGGCATTCTTTCAGAAGAAATTTCAACTATTTTCAATTGGTTTGCTCTTTCTAAAGGCTCACTAGCAATTGTTTTGCTTTCTTGGTCACTAGTCACCTGGGGTTGGCCTGCTTCTGGTGCTGAATCTGTTTGGCTGGACACACACTGCTCACTCTGCCCAGGAGGTGGGACCTCCCGCTTGTTCACTGCTGTGGATGTGCTGCTCCGGGATGCTGCGGGACCTGCCCCCGAAGCCACAGAGGGAGCCTTGCTTTCCGGTCCACACTTCGGAGATCTGGGGGCGGCTGGGCAACCTCTGTCGGGTTCTGAGTAGAAAGTGGTGTGGAACCTACTGCATGCACCTTGCTCAGGAAGAGTCCTGGGGGAGGTCAGGGGTGAAATGAATGTTCTGATGCTTGTGTCTGACACCGAGGGCTTCAGTGACCCCGAGGCGGCCAGGGGTGGCTTGCTCTCCAGCACACACTGGGGAGACGTGGCCATGGCTGCAGCATTTTTGTCAGGTCCCTCCTGCTCAGCTATGTGGAACTGGTGTGACGCTACCTTAGAAAGCATTTTGTGGGAGGTCTGGGGTGAAATGAGGGATTTCCTGTGGTCCATCCCAGCAGCCTTAGCTGTGTTGGCAGCAGGGGCCTCGGTGCTGACTTTGCTCTTGCTTTTGATGCTCAGTCTCTTCAGCTTAGGACCAGATTTGGGTTTCTGACAGTTATTTAGAAGGGTTTCCACTGAACTTTTCTTAGGTGAGTCTTTATTTTCAAGATTCAGTTTCAGCTGCGAAGGGCTGTTAGGCACAGCAACCCCCTTTTTGTGGCTTGAGCTCAACACTGGACTTTTGGAGTCAGGACTTCTGGCTGGCACCATGGATGGCTCCTTTTCAGCTTTGCTCTGCGAATGTGTACCTTGGTTATTTTTATTTATTTCTTTAAACCAGGCCATGATGGGCCTCCTGGAGGTCAGTTTTGGTTTCTGGAGCGAGTCTTCCAGGTCTTGACTTTCGGAGATGTGTAGGTTTGCCAAAACAGACTCTCCAGCCTTAGGGACATCCACACTAGAGGAGGACTCATTTTCAGTTGCACTGCCATTTGTTTCTTGTGTTTTCTTTGGGGTTTCGTCATTCAGCAAGTCATGTCCCAAACCATTTACCATGTTAGGAGGGCTGAGAGTGACCGGGGGGTTATGAAAACGCCTGGCAACTTTAGAAGGCTGCCTGTTCTCCACAGCTGAGCTAGCACTGGGGGCTTCCACAGTTTCTTCTTCACACGAGGGCCTGTGGTTCTGTGAGATCCTTGTGTCTGCGTGAGAGCTTCTATCCAAGAGAGACAAGGGCTGGGAAGAGTTTGGGATTGAAGGGCATGCGGCTCCTGGCACGAAGGAAGCTCTCTCACGGGGATGTCCCACGGCTTCGCTCAGAGCACTGTGCTGTAATGGCAGAACTTTGGCGACCGCGGGGCAGGGTGCAGCCTGGGCAGGCACAGGAGCCACAGTTGAGGGTGGATTGGGGGACCCATTTGTGGAACAAATTTCAATTTGCTCCTCCTCCGACTCTATAGTATCTTCCTTGTGAGAAGACCCATGAGGACGAGGAGGTGACCAGTTGTCCCTGGTGGACGCTCGTGGGGCTTCACTGAGCGAGTCAGGGTCAGAAGATGAGTCCTCAGCATCGCCATACATGGACGAGAGAGAGGGCTCTGTGCTGTCGCCGAGGCCCGACAGGGACAGACTGTCTTCGTGAAAACTGCTAAAATTTCTAGAGTAGCTGCTCAGAAAGTTTTTGTTCACAGTAAAATGTTTGTCAGGATTAATAGAATCCAAAACTGAAGGCTGGGAGGCCCACTGTGGGTGAGGGGGTTGCCCAGCAGCCCAGGCCCTCCTCAGGGTGGGGGTCTGGTTCCCCATGCCTGGCTCGGCCTGGCGGGACCCTCCGCCTCCAGCTCCTGCTGCAGGTTGACCCTGAGAACTGCCCTCTGGACTCGGCTGGTCCCCTTTCTGGGGAGACTGAAGTCTTGCTTCAGAAGCATCCAACTCCTTGATGAGTCTGTCGATGTCAGTCACAGGGCTCCCTCCATTCTCCCTGGGGCAGCTGTGTCCCAGCTCCTTGTCACACCCCTCCTGGGCCTTGTGAGTGGGTGATGGCCGGGCAGGGCTGGCCTGTGGGGCCCCCTCAGACGCAGAGTCTGTTCCCTTGAGCAGAGCAAACTCCCGGGCGTTTTCTGGGCTGAGGGTTCCTGTCGTCTGCAGGGCCTTGCTGTGGTTACCTGGAACCCCTTGTCTCTCCTCCTGGGACGTGAGGAGGTCTCGTGACAGGATGGCACTGGCTGAAGATGCTCCCTCTGTCTCAGGTCCCCCTTCCGTGTAGGCAGCCACCTTCCTGCTGGTGTCGGGTGAGCTGGCTTCTGGGGCTGCTGGGGTCTTGCTGAAGTCAGGACGAGCCGTTGGCATCTTCCCTGGGGATGTGCTGCGCTCACAGGCGGGTCTGACTCGAGGTACGTCCTCAGCCTTGGGGACCCTGGGTGACGCTGGCTCTTTGGGGTCCTCACACTGCCTGACTTGCCCTGCGTCCACGGAGGCCTTGCTTGGGTCAGGAGGAGCGGCCCCCTTCTGCTCTAGGGAAGGGACGAGGTCTGGGGAGCCGTCCAGGCCTGTGTTGAGAAGGTAAACAACAGGTGGAGTCGTAGGGAGATAAAGGGGGAAATGTGAGAAAACACAAAACCTCTGAATTTAAAAATGATGGAAAATTGTAAACAATCTCATTTTTTTGGTCTTTTTTCAGAAAGACATTCCACAGCCTAAATGTAGGGCTTCTTGTCTCTAAAATTACAGAGCACTCACATCCAGCAAATACTACCCTGCTTTAGACGCTCTAAAATAACCCAGACTGGCTGGCAGAATGAACCTTTGTTTCTGCCCTTTTTTCTCTCTCTTGGTTATTTTTAAGGATGGGGGACACCAGAAATCCTTTGCTTGAGTTTCTTTACACCATGCATTCTCTGATGGCAAAAGCTGCAGGAGTCAGGATATTGTTCTACTGGATTCTTAGCTTCCCGTTGATTCTGCAGAGCATCTGGCTGATCACATGTGGGCTTAGCTCTCATCGTGGGTTTGGCCACAGGCTGTGGGTTGTGAGCCATGTAGTAAAGTATGAAACAGTCCAAGTGGCGAACTTAAGGGACCTACTGGTTAGCCCAGGAGATGAGGCTAATTTGGGAAAACACATGGAATGTTACAGACAGCATGCGAGTCTACATTGAGTGTTAGCTGTGTCTTGACCAAGTTCAGAGGAGTTGGGAGAAGCAGAAGGCCACATTATCCAAGGAAGCTTACAGAGGGGTGGGGACTTGACTGGGTTCTGGAGGGATAGTTTGACCAGAGAGTGAGGAGGAGAAAGGGGAGGAAGAAAATGGAATGAAAGCAGAGAAGCAAGAAAGAACATGGAATCTCAGAGGCGCAGGGAAAGCTGAAGCACGCCAGGGACAGTGGAAAACCAAGTCATTCCATGAGATGGTTCTGGAGAGCCACTCTGTCCTGGAGACGCCTCCTCATAAGGCCCTGCATATTCTTGGGCTAATCTGTCTACCTCTGGCACACAACGTCTTGCAAAGGGGGTTAGGGAGGACTGGCATAAAAAGAACATTTGATTTGCTATTTTCTCAAGAACTATGCACCTGAGGTTGAGTGAAAAACTCAGTCACAATGAAAGCTCTTGGTTTGAGAAGTGTCTACCCCAGACATTATATCCACTCCATATCTGCCATACAAATCATCTTAATTGCATATGCCTTTTCCATCCTGAAGTTCCTACATCAATAATTAGGAACTCATTAGGATTTAGCAATGTGCTAAGAGTTTTTCATGCACTTAATTTTCCTCCCAACAGTGTCAGGTAGGTCTGTGACCATCTGCAGTTGGAACGGTAGGGAACTGAGGCACAGAGTGGTTAAGCAATGTATCCAAGGTCACAGAGTTCACAGACAGGGGTCGCCCCAGGAAGCTGGCTCCATGGCCCACACCATTTCCTGAACCCTGACTACGTGGCCTCTGGGTAGAAAGCCCTGGTAACAAGGTTGGCTCATCAAGACACCTCTGGAGACCGAACATAACTTCCCCATGTCCCTGGGAAGGCCTGGGGCACAACAAGATTCAAATCCACGGGCTCCCGTCCTCTGCTCAACCTTTGTGACCTCCCTTCAGCATGACTTTCCCGCTCCTGCTGGTGCCAACTATGGGGACAAATAGCCATGAGACAAAAGGAGGGGATTCAAAGGCAGTTTTTCAGGTTCAGATTCATTCACTGAACAAGCCCTCAATTTCCGTTAGCAATCTGACTTTCCTGCAAAGTGTATAACTTAAAAGGGTTTTGTTTGAAGGAGATTAAATTACATGGAGGCAGTCCTTCAAGTGGAAACGCCCTAAGTGCCCAATATGGGGAAGAATGTTGACTCAGTTATGGCGCCTCATCAGGTGAAAGGCCCAGCCGCCTTTACACACGATGTCGTAGGTGCAGAAGGACGCAGAGGACGTTGGTGCAGGTCCCTAACTAGAGTAGGCACCAGGTGTGCTGATACTTGAATCATTCGTGCTTAGAGAGGCTTGCCAGGGCAAGTGGCAGTCAGGCAGCCCTAGGAGCCTTTTGTTGACTCAGAAGGCTGCTCATATATTACTTTCTGTGGATGCATGAGGTAAAAAATATTAATGTTTTTCTTGTCCTTTGTGAAGTTCTTCCTGCCGTTTCTCAGTGCATTCCATTTCACATAAGCAGCGAGTTGAGATTCTGCAGGGCGGGAAATCCTTCTGATTCATCTCATGTCTCATTCACTAAGGTACATGTCACAGAATGGGTAGAGTGCCTGACTGAAACTGGACGCACTCTACTTGGAATTAAGTGTGTTGTTGGGCACAATGATCTAGGAAAGTCGTTAAATGTAGGCAGCTTTTAAATATCATTAATCTGTGTAAGAGTTTTTTCTCTCTCAAAATTCTCCACTTGTAACGCTTTTATTAGGGTAACTTCTATCCTCCCATTTTGAAGCTTAACAAGTGACAGAATAATCTTACCCATTCTGGGTTGTTGCCTCCACTCTGGTGCAGCTTCGGGCGGGTTCTCTGTGAGGTGGCCAGTATCTGGGTGGGGCAGAGCACTGGTTGGCCCCCAGTTGGTAGGGACACGGCCATCCTCGATGGTCAGTTTTCCCAGAGATTCCTGGCACAATGACAACTGCAAGTCACTGTCAATAGCTCTCAAGTTTTCTGCGTCCTAAGACCTCATATATAGAGAAGAGCTGGCTTGGGAAAATTCAAGGAGCCCTGGACCAGGAGCCACAAGAACCAGATTCTGGGTTTAAGGTCCACTAGAAAATGCATGGTCTTGTCACTCTTCCTAAGCCTCGGTTTTCTCAACTTTAAAATGTGGGCAATAAGGGAAATGCAAATCAAAACCACAATAGCACCTCACGTCCGTTAGGATCACTACAATCAAAAAACAGAAATAACACGGGTTGGTGAGGAGGTGAAGAAACTGGAACCTTGTGCACTGTTGGTGGGAATGTAAAAGAGTGCAGCCACTATGGAAAACAGTATAGAGGTTCCTCCAAAAAAAGGAACTACCATATGATCCAGCAATCCCTCTTCTGGGTATATGCCCAAAAGAACTGAAAGCAGAGTCTTAAAGAGATATGTGTACACTCATGTTCATAGCAGCATTTTTCATAATAGCTAAAACGTGCAAGCAACTGAAGTGTTCACTGAGAGATGAATGGATAAGCAGAATGGGGTATGTACGTATGATGGAATATTATTCAACCTTAAAAAAAAAGGAAATTCTGACACATGCTACAACACGGATGAGCTCTGAGGACATTATGCTAAGTGAAATAAGTCGGTGACAAATATTGTATGATTCCACTAATGTAAGGTACCTAGAGTAGTCAAATTCATAGAGACAGAAAGTAAAATGGTGGTTTCCAGGGGCTGGGGGAAGGGGGACTGGGGAGTTAATGTTTGGTGCGTACAGAGTTTCTGTTTTACAAGATAAAAAGAGTTCTGGAGGGGCTGGCCCCGTGGCCAAGTGGTTAAGTTCGCGCGCTCCGCTGCAGGTGGCCCAGAGTTTCGTTGGTTCGAATCCTGGGCGCGGACATGGCACTGCTCATCAAACCACGCTGAGGCGGCGTCCCACATGCCACAACTAGAAGGACCCACAACGAAGAATATACAACTATGTACCGGGGGGCTCTGGGGAGAAAAAGGAGTTCTGGAGATGGATGGTGGTGACAGTTGCACAACATTATGAATGTATTAATGCCTCTGAACTGCACACTTAAAAATGGGTAAGATGAAAAACTTTGTTACGTGTATTTCACCATGATAAAAAATCTGGAAAAAAACGGGGATGATAAGACTTGCTCTGTCCAACTCAGAGAGATTTAAATAAAAGATGATTAAATTAGATAACAGTTATAAAAACAACATGCAGCATACGAAAGGCTATCTGATGTCAGATATTATTGTTACCATGTTGCACAGTGATATCCAAGACTGTAAAATCAGCTCGTCATTTTGGTAGTTAGGGAGAGGACTCATCTGGATAAGTGAAATTGACATTTGATATTTCAAAAGTTCACTTCAGCCGAGTGTCAATTACTTTATCTTCCTTTCTTCTAATACCTACTGTAAAAAATTTTCCAAACAAACTTACTGAAAGTTAAATGAGATTTATTTGAAATTTACCCTCTGAGCCAAGGATTCATAAAGTGGCCCAGAGGTGGCAGCAGAGGAAAGAGGTGAAATGCTACTCTTGTAAAAAAAAAAAAAAAAAATCATTTAGTAAAATGTCAATTATTGGCAGAGGGAAATCTACACAGGGTTTAGCTCACTTAATTTTATATTTACTAGTAAGGCATAAATGTAACATAAAAACAGTAGAAGAGTCTGGAACGAGACAGAGGTGGTGGTTGTACAGCATTGTGAATGCACCATGTGCCACTGAACTGTACACTTTAAAAGGTTTAATTTTATGTTCTGTGAATTTCATTTCAATTTTAAAAAGTATTAAAAACAGTAGAAGACAATCCACTTACTGAAAGAGAAAGTAGTTTTTTTTAAGCTTCCAATATTTGACGGTAAATACTTTATGACAATGCATTCTATTTTCTTTCTCAAGGATAAATCAAATTTTGGTACTAAAATTTTTATGAGAAAAATTAAACTTCGGGGCAAAAGTTTTAAATGCTGCTCAAAGTTCTTATTAGGAATACTAATTCACAATTACAAAGGCTCTTATTTTAATAGATATGTTATAATTAACAAAAACTCTGATTTGGCTTTATGTAGTTATCCAAAACTTGATGATACTTTTTGAAAGAAGGGGTTTACCCATTAGCTGAACATTACATTTTAAAACACATGTGCTAGTTGGAGGTAATAATTTCTTAGGAGGAAAAAAAAGATGTGTGTTTCTACTTTTTCTATAAGGTTAACAAAAACCTTTTCTGCCTAGTATAGTGTTTTTATGACCTTATATTTTTTGGGTCTATTTACACATATGTTTATATAAACTACTTGAACACACATCTTTATAAATATGGTCCTTCCGAGTCATCTCAGATTCTTTGCTCAGTGAGAAATTATTCATGTTCAGGAGATCATAAACAACATTAGTTTCTCTTGCTGCCTCCTTGCTAAAGTGGAGATATGTTGAAATTTTAAAAACTGAGCAATTTGATAATTCTGAGCCATTCTAACATACGTGTAACCTGGTAGTAACATAAATAATATTAACCTGCCTTTAATGTGCTGCATTACAGGTTTCTAAGTGAATGCAGCCCCATTATTTCATGTGATACTCACAACAAGGGTATGGTAGCTTTAATTACACATAATCATTATAGAAAGTTTAAAAACATTAGGATCACTCAGAACCTTACCAGCCAGAGAGAATCCCTGTTAACCTATAGTCGATGGTCAGCCCAACTCTGTGGGATGATCAAGGCAGACAGCACCATCCCTATTTTACAGGCAGACAACTGCCACTCAAAAGGTTTCAATAACTTGTCCAAGTGGTCATTCAGCTAGTCAGTGGAGAAGCCGGTGTCAGACCCAGGGTTTTCCTTCCCTGCCTCTCACTGCCCTTCCGTCACCCACCACAGCCTCTGCTACAGGTAAGAGAGTGATTGTATCTTTTGGCCGAGTGATCTCTGACTCAATACCCATGCACTTTCCCCCTAGCAACCTGCTGATATGTTAACAGGCTCCCAAGCAGTCACGTATTGAAATGAATGATTCTGTTGAAAGATAATTCTCCAGGCATTACCCTTCCTTTCTGGCAGATTACCCTATGCTTTGTAACACTCTCCACGTTCATTCATACAACATTCACTTAGATCCCAAGTAACTAAGAGAAAATCAGTTACCCTCTCTGCAGTTCCACCTGGCCCCAAACCAGGCACGGTCACGTTGACAGAAGCGGCCTGGACTTCCAAGTCCAGATCACATGGGTCACTGGCTCCGTCGGTCAGGTTTACTGTCTCTGAGCCACTTGGCCTGGCCTCAGCCTCTGGCCTCTTGCGGTGTGGGCTGACCCTGGCCACTGGTTTGTGCCTGGACTCCAGGTTGTCATTCTTCTGCTGGGGGGAACTGGGGCTCTCTGCGCTCACCAGACTCTGGGCCCCTGTGCCGGCTTTGTATTCCAGTTTGGGTGAACTCCTTGATCCTGACAGTTCTTTCCTCCCGAAGCAGCCAGGGCCACCCTTGGGGGCCTCTGCAGAGGCCAGCAGGTTGGCTGCATGGGAAGGAGTGTCCACCATTCCCCCTGAGACACTCTCCTCTAAGTCCATCGAGCTGCCAAGGAGAGGTGCTGAGAAGGCCTTGCTGACCAGTGTTTTCTGGGGACGTTCCTCCTGATTGTTGATAGCCGTGACCTTGGAAGAGGGTGTCAAGACATGCCTAGAGTCGCCCTCTGTCAGAGGCCTGCTGGGACCTGGGAGGGTCCCTGGGAGGGAGATGCAGTCCCCTTCACTGTCGAACTCTTCCTCATCACTGGCATCGTTGGCATCACAGCCCACCCTCCTCTGGCGGAAGAGAGGGTTTCGGAGGACCTGTGGGCTCCCAGGGAGACTGGCTTGTCTGGCAACTGTCACCTGCTTGTGGAAGAGCCCAGAAACTCGCTGACTTCCTAGAGACACAAGGCTGTTGGCCCTGGCTTTTCCTGGTTCCTTGTGAGCTAGGAGGAAAGGGGAAAGAAAAGTCAAATGAAATGGTTTCCCATCTGGCCTGGTCTTATAATTTAACCTCCCTTATTACATACGAGTGTTTCCACATTCACAACTACCAGATACACACCCACTGGCCACTGGTGACCAGGCTGAAATGATATGGCTTCTTGGGATCTGCACCGAGTACACAGCAGGCTTCCCTCTCTCCTCCTCCTACTGGCTTCCCTTTTTATTTATTTATTTACCTCAACCTCTGGATTGTTTAACTTAAAACATGTGCTGCCTAGAGATAGAAATGTACAAGCCAGCAACATCCATGATGTCTGACACATTGGATGCTGCAGAGAATTCCTATCCAGGAGGATGCCCGGGGACCAGCCAGTCCTGCACACCTGGGCCTTCTTATTACCTGAGGTCCTTCCTTCATCTGTGTGATTAATGGGCACACAAGCTCCTAGAGCCTGGCGCAGTGAAGCCTGAGGTTACAATCTATCCACATTCCAACCAGGGAAGGGAAGGAAGCACACCGGCTGCTCTGCGAACTCTCCACGTCTTGCTAAACGTATGAGAAATTACACCCCTTCCACCTTGGCATGTTTCTCCCGGAGACTGGAGTGAGCTCGTCAACTGTTCCAAAGGAGAGCTGGAGTGGCCATCGCCTGCCTCTCCCAAGACAGGGCATTTTCTTCTTCAGACATTAGAAATGAGAAAAAGGAAACCACACCAGCAAGAAGTCTGAGAAACCAGTATGGTCCACATCAGATCATTATCTCATATTATATTGAGAAGATAATCAATGAGATTTTTAAAAAAAAACTGATAATATCTGTCTTTTATGAGTTCTGAAGGTCTCACGCACTGCCTTCTAAAAAGAATTAAGTTAGGGCCTCATGAGGAAGAGACCTGGAATTTGGCTGGAATTCCCCTAAAACATAAGGCCATCAGGTTGCCAACCCTGATTTGATGCCATAAATTTCAAGACTACACTGTGTAAACAACATGTAAAGAGGGCCCGGTTTAGCCACCTGCAACACTCTGGGTTAGAATGTGTGTCCAGCCCAATAAGCAAGTGGCCACTCATCAACAGTGGGCTGCATTTTCCATGGATAAATTCTGAATTTGGTCAGGGTAGAAAGACGGCTTCCACTCAGCCAGACGCATGGTTTCCAGTTCTCTTCTCACACCATGATGGCCAGAGTTGGAAAACAGTCATGGCTTACTGGAGGTGCTGCAGACGCTTCCTGGGTGATCCTCGTCTTCGGAGCCGGCCACCACAAAGTCTGACAAGGGGCCTGGGACATCTTGGGCAAAGTACTGGGAGAGTTCAGATTCAGAAATCAGGGAGTCCTGTTGAAGACAGTGTTGGATGAAGAAGAAGGAACACCAGAAGCAGATTATTTTAAACAGTAATTACTGCCTATCTTTCCAAGAACACATTGTTCTAATCCATGGTCATTTGAAACAGCTGTGATAGTAAACGCCCACTTCCATTTACTTTAGGATGGCTAAATTAAACAATTAATGAATAAAAAGGCAACAGTGGCTGCCAGACAATGTTTTTAAGAACTATTTTTTAGGCCAAGTGTTTGGCAATGATCAGAAAAGCCCCAGCAGCAATATATGAACCATCCCAGGAAAAACAGTCGGGGAAGAGATAGGAAAACAGAATGAAATTCCATGCCACTGGTTCAGCCTATTGATGAAACAAACAACCGGGGAGTTCGAATCCTGCTCTCTGATCCACTGGGCTTAGGAACAGCCAGCTGAGAACGATTCCACAGTCTCCTTAAAGTCACAGGTCCCCCCAGAACTGAGTAGGGCCCCCTTTTCTATGGAGCATTTTAAAAACTACTTTTCAAACTATAGCTCAGTTCTTTTATTTTATTGCTCAATTCTTTTCCTGGATAAATATTTAATAAAAGAAACACACGTGTATATTTGTTCTCAAATTAGCACTGTTGCTGTTTTTGTGTAAAATGACCAAAAATGACAGAAATATGGGCTGGGTCCTCAGGTTTGACTTATGGGCTCCAGGAACTGGTTCCTAGGCCAGCTGAACGAGGCAGCAGTGTGCCTTAACTCACCTTTTTTGCTAGAGAGGGACTCTTCAAGGGGGTACCTGTTGGGGAAAAAATTTACCATATTGTCAAAACAATGGTCCTTACAAATAGGCTCCCATCCTTAACTAGAAAAGAAGGAGCCGAACATATGAAACAAAACCCTCTTTGCTTGACTGGTAGTGACGGATATGGCCCTATGCATAGGTATGGACGGGCATGCAGTCTACCCCAACCCATCCCACTGCCCAAAATCCTGTTCACGCTTCAAGCCCTAACTCAGAGGCGACCACCTCCATGATGATCCCAGTTGGAAGCAACTTCTTCTGAATTTCAAAAATATTTTATACTACCCACACGCCAACGTCCATACACATGGCGTAACTTAATTATAAGCGGATGCATCTTATCTCCCTTCCTCAACTATTTAACTCTCCACAGGGCTGAGACCTTCACTGATCTGACCCCACAGTGCTCAGCACTGTACCTGGATCTAGGAAGTGTTCAGTGGGATTTGTTGAATGGACTGAAGGATGAATGAACAAAGGTGCACCACCCAAGAAACTCATGAAAGAACTGGGGAGAGGGTTGACTATCTATTTTAGTTTTTATTTGAAGGATGAAAAGACTCGACATTGAGACTTTAAATTATATGTCATGAGCAAAAAGGTCTTCGGCATGAGGATAATGGCTTAATAAAATCTTCTATAAATGATCCAGCAGATATCCTGGAATTATGAGAGGACAGCTTTCAGGCAGGTCTGGAGACTGAGCTGGTTGAATAAAGAGCCCATTCTAGCCGTGCCGACTTTAAATATATTAATTATGGATGCAGATAATCAGGGTATTTCATGATTGCCAAAAAATCCTAGGCCTTCCTTTTCCTCTGACAACCAGTAACTCATGTCTCAGTTCCTTTTCCTCTCAGCATCAGTCTTAACATCAGTCACGTCTCAAGTTCCGACATGTTTGCAGAGTCCTTTATTTAGGTTTCCATCCTACAGGAAACATTACTTTTAAAACTTGATACAGTATTTCATATTTTAAATTCATATGAAATTCTTTACTATTTCAATCCTTCTCTGCCTGAGCTTTTCTGCTTAAGAAGGGAGAAATCATGATTTTTGCAGCCTTGATTACCCTTCTTAAGTTAAAACTTTTAACTCATGTCAAGAAATCCCCAGTTTTTGGGTGGATAATACTCTGTATCTAACAAACAACTGATATTTTGGTATCGTTTCATTCTTACCTAGAACATTTCAGATGAATTGTACATAAACACATGAAATGCTGCTAACTCATTTTTGCAAATTACCATAAAGTAGTGTAAGAAGCATGCACGACTAGAACTTTAATAAAGCGCATTAAATAACTGTAGAAACCAACAGTAGCAGCTAACAGAAAGCACACACTTTGTCTGACAGCTACTTCTGCCAAACCTGATAATTACACAGACTTCAATAATATTGCAGGCGGGGAGTGCCCCGTGGGGGAACGTAATGAGAAACTCTTCTGAATGGTGAATGAAAATGTGCAATTACAGTACCTAAGCCAGGAGAGGAATTGGCCTCTTTGCTCTCCTGATAAGTGCTGCGTGCTATCACTTCATCCATTTCCTGCTCGGAAACCTGATTTTCAGCAGAAAGCACAAATTAGATGGTTTTATTTATTTATTTTTCCCCAAGAAAAGCAGCTAGGATCAGAGTCAGAGTCAGAGCACAGAGACAGAGGAAAACCACAGGGCCAGAGATGATGACCATCCTCTGAAGCAGTAATTTGGGGCATATAAGAAGTATACAGCTGGGTTAACTGATTGCTCGAAACAATGGACTCAAAACAATGGGTTCGACTGATTCCCAAGATCATTCAGCAAAGCATTCAGGTGCTGTGGTTACCAACAACACCGCTGACATCTGCCGCTCTCTAGAACACTCACTTCTCATTCTTTTTTCCTAAACTTTATTTAAATAATTTCAAACCTATATAAAACTTGCAAGAGTAGCACATGAATAGTATACTCTTCCTCTAGATTCACTATTTTTTAACATTCTGCCCTGTTTACACACATGCTCCGTCTTTACACACACACACACACACACACACACACACTGCTATAAATTTTTACTAAACCATTTGGTAGTTAGTTGCAGACATCATGACTCGTCACGTGTAAATATTTTAGTATGTATCTCTTAAAAATGAGGACATTCTCTTAAATAACCTTGGTACTATTATTCAGGAAATACAACATTGATAAAAACAACTGTCTAGTATACATTTCATATTCTAATTGAGCCAATTGTCCTAAGCCTATCCTTCAGAAATGCTACACAAAGTGTCTGTAGACTGAAGTACTTCACAGAAAGTCTGACGCCAGCCTGAGATAAGATAAGGATTTTCCTTGAGAATGCAAATCAACCCTCAGCTTCTTTCATCAACAGTGTCTTCCTAGGGAAAAATGTCAACTCAACTAGACGGTGGGCATAGTAATGTAACTGATTTACATTCTGGTACCAGCTCCTCATCTTGCTGTGGACCTCTAGCGGACTGTCACTGACCAACTTCTCTGCATAGGAATGCTTTATAGAAAAATTTCTTGGGCAATCCAGAATTCAATTCTGGATCTAGTTGCCCTGTGTCTTTAGTTGTCCTCTTTTAATCCAAAACAATTCTGAGCCTTTGTCTTTCATGATACTGACATTTTAGAAGAAACCATGCCAATCCAAACCCTCAATTAGGATTTGTCTGATAGTCTCTTCATGCTTAGATTTAGATCACGCATTTTTGGGCCGAAAAACTACAAAAATTGTTTCCTTCTCGGTATATCACAGGGGCCCTCAGGGTCAGTGTGTTTCACAACTGGAGATAACTGTGACCACTCCATTAGGGTGAGGTTCACCAGATTTCTTCACTGGATTTTTTCTTTTGTTATTAATGAGTAATGAGGAGATAGCTTGAGACTACGTCAATATCCTGCTCCCCAATATATTTCCACTCAATGGTTTTAGCATCACTGATCATTCTTGCCCCAATCAATTTTTATGATGAAGTTTTCAAAACAGTGATTTCATAACTCTTCTTTTCCTTCTATATTTATTGTTATCATGGTAAATTCATGGTTTTTTTCCCCCATCAGTTGTTATCCATAACTGTCATTATTCATGGGAAGACTTTTTAAAAGCCTGATAAATGCTGAACTATGAGATATTTTAAAAGACATAACTTGTATTGAGTTTCTTTTTGTGTGTGTGTTTGATGAAGATTAGCTCTGAGCTAACATCTGTTGCCAATCTTCCCCCTTTTTTTTTTCCCCAAAGCCCCAGTATGTAGTTGTATATCCTAGCTGCAAGTCATTCTAGTTCTTCTATGTGGGATGCCACCACAGCGTAGCCTGATGAACAGTGTGTAGGTCCATGTCCAGGATCCGAACCAGCGAAACCCCTGGCTGCCAAAGCGGAGGGTGCGAACTTAACCACTACGCCACGGGGCTGGCCCCTGGAGTTTCTTTTTTAAAGGTAAGAATATTTTAAGCTCAGAATGGTAATTTTGTGTACTATATATAACATGTAGCATAAACAGTATTTGGATAGTTTTTATTTATTTATTTAGGATAAATTTGCCTTAATAGGTAAATAAATATTTTTATACAGGATTCAGCATTACATTTTAACCTCACAGATAAATCACAATCACATCATGGCCTTTATGTAATACTTTGTAGTAGGCTTCATAGGAAATAAAATATGTACACATACATGCACACAGGTATACACACTCACACACACACACACACACACCCCTTCATAAAGCAAAGAGTAATTTTGTACAAATGAGCCTGGGAAAATATCAGCTTAAATAGTGGTTGCAAGTTTTTCTTGATATTAGACTTTCAATAATTGCTATTGTTTTTCTGAGTAGGAGAAAAATGGCTGGGATTTGAAACAAGTGAAACATTTCCTGGCTAATTCTAATCACACTGAAAGCCCCAGTACCAATTAAAAATGAACCTCTATTACTTTCTTCTACCTAACAAGCTAGAAGCTGCTACCCGAGCAGGTCCAAATCTGAGCTTGTCTAGACCTGGAGGGTTTGAATATCCCAATCGGGCAGCCACTGCCCCAGTCATTATGAGAAACAGAAGAAAAGAAAATCCTTGTGGTATTTCTCTTGGAACAACATGAAAACTAAGGAAGCACATACATTCAGTATCAAAATGTGCTATTGGCATGAAATGCTGGGATAAGAGGTACAAAAATACATTAAACATAAAATGGAATCTTGACCAAAAGAAAAATACAGTATGATGTTACAACTAAGAACACCATGTTTACCTAGGAAGAAACGTGAAATCCAGTCAGACAAACACTGAAATTTGGTTTTGCTGGACCTCTCCCCAACACCACCATGACGACCATTTTACTGTGGCTAGACATGAATCAACCTGTGTGTCCAACAGGATCACAGACCACCAGCCTATCAGGATTATTATGCTTTGCATTGAAATGCAGTTTTGATATTGATTGTATTGGCAAATTAGGCAGATGCTTTTGGGCTGAGATGAAGCAGACCTCCGAACAAATCATGACCTGTGCTATGTTGGAATGGATTTTGATGTCAGACACGCCTTGAAGCCAATGCCTGCAAACCACTGAGAACATAATTTTCTATAACGTTGCCGAGGACTGTGCTAGGTCAGCCACGGCTTCCTGGACTGCTTGTTAAGGTAAAAGGAGGTGTGGCCATGTGGGTGGTAGAATCTAAGAGAGGATCCTGGAGGAAGGAGCTGAGAACGCTGTAGCTGTGTCTGTGAGGCACACAGTGTTAAAGTGACCCAAAGAGAGCCATGGGAAGAGCAGGGGACCAAAGTAGAATGGATTCTAAGGGAAAAAGTCAGGACTACTGGATAGAAAGGAGAAAAATGGGAAGTAACAAGTAGAAAAAAATGAAAAAAGGCAGAAGTTGGACTTGATGTTATATTAATGCTATTTTATGTATGGCATTTTTGAGAATGCACATAGGTAAGAGAAAACAATCTGGAAAAGAGGGGAGTTGACTTTGAATCAGTCTAATGGCAACCTTTGCCTAAGCACTGTGGTTGACATCACCTTCCCAGATCAAGACATGGAGTCACAGCTCCACAGCTCTTATTTGTATTGAGGAGAATACAGCAAACGAACACCACCAAGACACTAAAGATGATCCCATAAAGTTAATACACTAAAGAAATCTCAGACGTGGCACATGGGAAGACCCACAAGGTCTCCAGGCACAGGCGTCTTATTCTGAAAATGGCACACAAGTCCATCAAGCACAGCAGCCTGGGGCCATTTAGGATATAACCAAATAGCACTACAAATAATACAAAGGGAGTGGCCATATGACAGGCATGGGAAGAGTTAATATATTTAATGAGCATTTTGAATTGTTAAAAGGAAAAAGTTAAATTTTGTAAAACACAACTGGAGTACAATATTACAGACAAGCTAATTTAAAAAGATTTTTACATCGAGTACTCAAAACAACAAAAATAATGCTCAAAGTGAGGTGAGTTGAATTTGCTTAAGTATCCTGTGGTTAGCCTAAAAAATTAAAAGGAATGCACAAGTATAGAAGAGAGATAACCAAGTAAAAGGGGAGGCCAATGATACAGGGTCTGAAATTATCTGCAAGTTTAGTGTGGGTCAACAGTGTGACATCAATGCTGAAAAAGAATTCGTGGGCTCTTAAGCCTTAATTACAGAAATACTCTGTTCAGGTCACGGATGGCCTGGACAGATCACTTAGTCCAATGTTCTCAGATTTTCTTGATGCAGAAATCCATATCTTAACTAGCGATTAAACAGCTAGCTGGGGGTTCCTCAAAACCCAGCACTCCTACATTTCACCAAATTTTAAATTCACCAATAATATTGTCAAAATTCTCTAGTAGACTTTTCTAAGAGTTTGAAGACAAAGAAGTCCAGATCAACAATTCCTTTCCCATGTGTATCAGTTACCTTGGCCACAGGCTGATTCCCATCCCCAGCTGGGTGAACTGTCACCAAAGAGTATGCATTGTCATAGAAATACAGTGTGTGTCACTGCTACTGGGCAAATAGCCAAGCGGTATTCCTATACTCAGAACTGTATGAAATACTTCACCTTTGGATTAGGATGCCGGCCGATGACAAGGCGAACGGGTCCTGGGGGGCATTTGCTCAGGATGGCATGGACTTTGCTTAAAGCAGCATGGCGAACGTTGACTGAGTTCACTTCCAGGATTTGATCTCCACGGCTGCGGAGGGCAACACAATCAACACTCTGTGGTAACTGTTAGCTTTTTACAAGATTTCCTTCTGGAAGACGTTTATAATATGAAATCTTTTCTGAATACTTTAAAGAGGGAATTGACATCCTTTCATCTTTGCATATGTGTAAAAAAGCAACACATTCACACGAACACATTCAATTTTAAATTGGCAAAGGCTATTATGCATATCTACATGCATTTTCAGAAGTAGCAAAGTTAAGTAAAATGATAATAAGAACCCCTTCTTGAGCACATAGTGTATGCCAGGCACTATACAAAGCAATCTACATAACAATGCTTTGAATAGATATTATTATTCTCATTATGTAGATAAGGCTACAGGTTCAGAGAGGTCACCCAGATGTCACCCACTGTTGAACTCAGGTCTGTCTACCACTTGATCATCACGTGATAGCCCCTCGACCACCATCAGTTTCTTTTTTCCTACCATCTTGAAATGATTATTGTAATATAATTTAAGGAGGAAATATCTGAAGCTCAAAGGTTACCCAAGAATTTGTAAAAACGTTTCAAATTTGAACAAATGAGAAATTGGGGACAAGATGCCCATTTTGACTTGAAATTATAGGGAGAGAACTCAGTATGAGAGAACAAAGACTCTTTATGTGGGGTTTGAAGAATGTTCATTTGGCAGTCTCCAGACATATGGAACCATTCAAGAAAGAAACATCATCTTGGGATGTCATTAAAGGATTTTTTTCCTTGGGTTCTAAAAGTATATTTTCTTTAATGTACTTTGGATGATTTGCTAAATTTTTTTTCGCGTGGAAATTCACTCTGATGATTAACTAAAAACATAATATAATCTATTAACAGGGCCCCAAAATGGCAACCTCAAGGAATGTCCTTTTGACAATTCCTCAACTCCTCAAGGACTTAGAAGCTTATAGAGGAGAAAGGTGATACTGTTTGCACAGAGCGATTTGTGCAATACGTGTACATTCCTGTGAAATTTAGGTGGGCACGGACCCACTGCAATTACTGCATGATAGAACATCTAGACAGCTCTTGTACAAACAGGATACCCATGCTACAGCCCAACTAGCTGGATTGAGAAATCAGACACGCAGTGATTTCAGACAATAAGCATGTAGACATCACCACTCGAAAAGGAATGGAACAACAGAAAAGGTTCAAGAGATTATATTTAATAATAAAAGTCTCCTTTTATCCTCTTATTATTTATTCAAGGGCAAGATTGTAGGACTCTCTTGTATCCAGCGATTCCAAACCATTATGAACAGTTCCCAGTACCTCATACGAATTTCACATAAATGAATAAAAACTGAAAGAAAATATTTAGATCCTCATAGATATTGGTATAGAGCTGGATTTTGTCAAGTTTCTGAAACTGAGCTTCTGAGTCCAAATAGAACAAGATAGGGAAAGCCATGATCCAGAGTTCTCTAATTCAACCAAATTTCATTTATATTAGCTCTTTATCTTAGAAATGCTATTAATTGTAATCCTGGCTATAATACTGCCAATAATACAGAGATTTAGAATCCCACAAAGGAATGTAACAGGACAGATATCTTACATGTGCATGTATTCACATATTCACGAACATGCAGACCCCATACTATCAGGTTTACAACAAACCTCAGATTGCTCTCCATCTTGGCCACTGATCCGGGGGCAAGACTGTGAATGTAGATGCCCGGCGGGCTGTTTTCTAGAGCCAGGCAGCAGGCACCAATGCCTAATCCAACTCTTGGCTCTGTGAGAGGCATCATTCCAAGAAAACAAAATCAAAAAAAGAAAAGTTTAAGTGACTTGGAACTACATTAAGGTATATTTAGACCAATAACCATTTATTTTTTGACCAGACTCAGAATGTAAATCCTGCTTTTCTTTGTCAACCTGGCCATACTCTGTTAATGAAATGAGTCCATGGCAGAACCAGGGGCTAACTATGGATGTCAATTGTTCCATGATCTACTCTCTGCTTAAACAGCCTCCTCAGATCTGGCTTTGGAAATATGCAGAGTCAAAGTAATATTTTTTATTCTGGATACACAACTTCTAGGTTTCCTTTCACCTCTCTTTTTAGCAACTAATCTTTTGGTTATTTAATTGCTCATCATATTTCCACAGTAGGTGAGCAGGGGCAAAAATAAACAAAGATGAAAAGCAGTAAGATGTAGCGATCACTCATGACTTTTAGTTACTGGTGTTAACTGTATTCTTAACTATAATCTTTTGTTCTTTAAAATTTTTTATCAGCCCTAGAATTAAGCTAGTCAGTGATTTTTTTTTCTAACATGAGTCTGACACACACTGATTCATCTGGGGAGAGCTTAAAAGACTTTGTGCTACTGGTAACTTCCCCTCACTTTACGAAAATGACTAAAAACTCTCCTTTTGATCCCACTGTCCATTTAGAGAATACCCTATGTTGTTGGTAGCAGATTGTTCTAAAGGAAGAATTCACAAAAGAATACAAAAAATTAACGTAAGAACAGATTACAAATTGTCATTTGATAGAATGTAACGAAAGTGAACGAATAGCTGGTCTCACCTTTGTTGAGTGTTACTTCCATGACAATTCTGTCCTTGGGCCCAGGGGCCTTCCGACCCAGGGATGAAGCACTGCCTTCATCAGAGCCTCCTGCACAGGTTCCTCCACTGGCATTGAAGTTTGGGGAGCTGGATCTGCTCATGTGTGTCGGTGTGGAGCAGGGCGTGAGGCTTGGGCTCAGTAACTTTGTGCGTACTGTTAAGACAAATAATCCACTCCGGATTTGCTGAGAAAACAAGAAAAAAGGAGGGCTAAAACATTCAGTCTGGCCCTACGTCAAAGAGTGAAAAAAGAAATCACCAAACCCAAACCAGAAGGAAATAAAGGAAGAAAAACAAAGATAAAGGAGATCAGTAAGAATGCTGTTACCTTAAAGGTATGAATGGCTTCTTGAAACGTCAAGCCCTTTATTGGTATTCCATTTACATCTAGGATTTCATCCCCTAGTGACCAAATATGAGAATTACATTAACATCAAGCTTTAATTTACTGGAATCTAACCACTCAGTCAGTACTAGAATAGTATACCATATGGTCCCTGATTTACAACTCTATAAAATGAATTTTATTGTTCCAACTCTCTTTCATTAACTTAGCTTCCAAGAATGTCACAAAATGGGACAATTAATGACAATGCATATTCTTTTGCAGTAATTCTGTATTTCCATCTTTAAACAACTATGAGAAGCATCAAGATCTTATTCTTTAGCCATTGCCAAGTCTGATAACAGATGTCCTATGTTTAGAGATCAAACTGCAAAAACTGGGTCTCAAGTCTGTCTTTGTAATCTTTGTTCAAAAGCTTAAACCTACTGGCAATGAGGCATGAACACACAGAACATGTGAGAAGCCACTCTGATACCTGCAAAAGGACACGTCTGGAGAATCATCACAGTCTGTGGAAAATGGTTTCAATAATAAAGACAAACAACTTCTGAGATGTTATTTAAGAATGGCAACCTCTTCTCCAGAAATGGTCTAGATGCCTGGTCTTATTGGTGCTGTTCCAGGTTCTCAGTCATTAAGCCGGCAAGTTACTATATACTTCTATCTAAGAGATTACTCTAGGCTAATGTCAAATTGTACTCTCTCTCTCAAACTATCCTGGACTCATCTTCACCCCAAGACGACATTGTCAGGTCAATTTTCAAGCTATTGATAGTGTCTGCTGGGAATATAAAAGAACTTGGACATCCTATTGACTTATCAGAGCTTGTTTCTGGTTTGTACTCTTGTGACATGGTCTGGTTTTTGGTATAACAGTTCATCAAATACACTACAAAGGGGCCCCAGAGAGAAGAACAGATGAACCTTGCACAGCAGTGCAGGACAGAAGAGAGACTTCCCTCACCTACGACAAAGTGCAAAGCAGCATAAGAACAGACATTGTCACCAATCATGGACAGTCAATGCCAGGAGCACACTGTGTGTTTGATTACAGGAATCCTGTAGGTGAGTTCAAAAATGTAGCAGTCCCCCATGCATTTGTTAGCTTCCTTCTCTTTCATCCAGTTACAGAAGTTGTAAAATAAGTGAAATAATCTATTTAAAAATAACCTGGCACAACCAATTCCTCAACTAGGTGAGGTTTTTGGCTTGTTTCCATATGGGAAAAGGATAGAAACATTAAAACGATTGCTCATGCTCTTAAAAAATCTTTATATAAGATTTCTAAAAGACAGATCATTCAACAGGTTGAAAATTCATTCCAATGACTTACATTTATTGTAAATGAACACATACGAAAAAACAGTATTTAGGAGAATCAAGTGCTATTAACCTTCCCTAACTATTGATTTTTTTTTCCATTTTGCTCCATTCTACCAGTATTGCAGGATGAATTTCAATCAAGTGAACACATGGCATATCCATTATAAAAATGTTCTGCTAGAATTTTACATTGTTCTGAAACTAGACACAAACACCACCTGGGAGTTAACCCTTCCTCTAAGAGAAAGAAATAAATATTCTGCCATCAAAATATTAAGCCTGGTCACGTCTTATCATTAGCATACAGGCTTCTAGGGTCGCTCTGCCAAAAAGAAGGAGACTCCAATTCATTCTTATCAGTTAAAAAAAAAAAAGCCACAATAACATAACAGTACCTATAGTTTGGGTCAACTGAACTGAACAGTCATAACTTTTCTGAAGGTAACTAGAAATATTCTGACTTAATCATTTCATGAAGTCAGTATATTAATAAGGGAGTAGAAAAATCAGGATTCATGAATAAGTTCTCTTAGTGGTGACTGTAGTTAACAATACTGTGTTATGTACTTGAAAATTGCTAAGAGTAGATCTTAAACGTTCTCAACACACACACAAAAATTATGTGACGTGATGGAGGTGTTAACTAACCTTATTCTGGAAATCATTTCGCAATATATGCGTGTATCAAATCATCACGTACACTTTAAACTTACACAATGTTATATATCAACTATATCTTAATAAAGCTGGGAGGAAAAACAGCACTTGTCTGGTATGTTTATGCATGGCAAAATGGCGGGTGCTATGGAGAACATAAAAGATGTTTATGTACTCCAGCCCTGAGCAAGAATGGACTGTAAATTCTCAGGAATCTTCAAGGCAAAGGAACATGATCAACGACCAAGGGGACAAGGTAGAATTTAAAGACCCAAATAAAAATATCAAGCCACTTTCCACATATCATCTCATTTAATCCTCACAAGCTCTTCAAGGTAAGTATTAATATTGCAAGTTTCAACCGAAGAGAGTGAAGCTCAGGTTATATCAATTGTCCAAGGTCTGATGCGCTAAGTGTTGGATTCAGCCCAGGTCTCCTCGACTCCCAGGCCCATGGCCTTAGCTGCTGTGCCATTCACTTCCCGTCTTGCAAGGGGACACATCTTCATGGAATCAAAGCTCACGTCCACTGAGGACCACCAAGAGGCTTTCCCCTACCTTCCTTAAGTCTTCCGTCCTCTGCAGCTGATCCATTTGGGAAAATGGTCTTGACAAAAATCCCCATCTGTCCTCGAATGCAGTCTCGACCTCCAGCAATGCTAAAGCCAAGGCCCTACATCCAAAGCAAACGGGGGTGCAGGTTGTCATTGCAGTATTTAACTGAGGGCATCCTTCCCATTGTAGTATTTAACTGAGGTGTCCCTCCCAACCAGGCTCAGAGTTAAGCTAACTAGCTGTAAATTCAAGTTTGTACTCCCTTCTCCACTTCCCTCCTCAGATCTATTAGCGTTGTGCTAGCTATGCTTTACATTAAAGGGAAAAGTTTTAGGTTGAACATACGAAACTGCCAATGTTTGACAATCTTTGATCTCCAAAAACGGCAATTTCACATGGATCAACAATAGCTCATGAGAACCATGTCACACTGTGCAGCTGCCATATTTGTTTTATTCTTTCGTTTCAGTCTTTCCATTTTATATCAAAATGGATATTTTGATATTTGTGTAATATCAAGTTATTTGTATTATTCCCTTTATGATACGACAATGCCATAAAATTCATTCCAAAGAATAACTGGGAGTAGTCCCTGAAGCTGCAGAGTCTGATTTTCTCTCGATAGTGGTAAAAGTTGGGGCATTTTCTCTACCCTTATTGTGTCCTAGCCACCCGGAGGTGACACCTTACATCATAAGGCCAAAAAGGGTGTGACCATCTCGCTCAGAGGTGCACAGGAAAGGATGCCAGGAATCCACTCAGATCCATAACAAAGGCCACTTAATCTCTTCCTCTTTATCCCTTTTACTTTCTCTTTCATGTAAAAACAACAATAGTGAAAAGTAACTATTTAAAAAACACGGGCCAACCTTTACCTGGAGAGCAAAACAGTGCACAGAAAAGAGCTCACCTTGCCTTTTTCTTTGTACAGCCCAATGATAGAGATGACCGATGGCCGAATGAGTCTCCAAGGAGATTCCACCTGAGTAGCGCTCAGGGAGCGGGTGGACTTCTTTACAATGTGGTATTCCTAAAAGTCAGCACATGGCAAGGTCAGAGAGAGTCTCATTTATCCTTCTGTGGCCTGAAAATCTATTCAGATTTTTGAAAACTTCAGTTGTCTTTTGGGTTAGACCGCTATTTCTCTCTGGTCCATCTCTGGTCCAGTGGCTTAAAGAAAGATTATAAAGAAGATTGGAAGAATAGCCCTTACTGCTTGGAGGCCGCAAACACCTGGTGTTGCTCTTTCCTCGACTGTCCTTCACAGAGCCTACTTCTCACCTTCTGCAATGGAGTCAGGAACCAGAAACCAAGAGGGCTCAGAGATGTAGGATGACCACCCTGTGGTCGGGTTCTCTTGGAAGTAACCCTCTGCCCTCATCCCAACTTCACAATCATGGTCAGAAAGTGTCTTGCCATTTTAAGCTTAATTCACTCACTCAAAAACTTAGCAAGCCCTTGTTTCTTCTAAAACCCAGACCGCAAACCCAGATAGCTGTTATTCCATATAAAGCAGCCCGCTGAGAAACTGCAGCAGCTTCAGTTCGAATCCCTCACATTTGGAAAATAAAATACTTTCCCATAAGCCACACTTTCCT
Source organism: Equus asinus (assembly GCF_041296235.1). Lineage (NCBI taxonomy): Eukaryota > Metazoa > Chordata > Mammalia > Perissodactyla > Equidae > Equus > Equus asinus. The sequence goes on from NC_091799.1 coordinate 83,301,066, forward strand.
TTCCTGGCACGTAGCAGCTCAAATCTTGATCTCTTTTTCCTGTCCATCACCCACAATATACATGTGTGTAACCAGGGTGCACTATTTATAACATAAACAAGAGAGTCAGTGAATCTATTGCTAAAGCTCTTCTACTGTTTGCTCCTTGCTAGTCTTCTTAGAATAATAAATTTTGTAAATGGCACAGATACTCTAGCACAAGCAAAATATATATATATATATATATCGCTTTCATGTTTAATACGAGAAAAGAGATGTCAGAAGATAGTTTTTATCCTTTATTAGTATATTCTACATTCAAAGGTAGAAATGAAATGTCTGCTAATGATACTTTTGTATTCCTAGCAGCTTAGAACAATTATATTTTGGAGTTTTATAAAATATCTGCCAGCAATGTTGGCCTCCCAGACTCTGATTCATTAAAAAAATGATGTTGGCTTGGCAAGGCTACTACCCTTTTACTGAAATCATCATAGAGACGGCCAGACACAGCCCATAGGTTTTCAACCCTCGAATACAGAGGTTCACGTGTGGACTTGTAAGGGAACTCTTTCTCTATCATCTAACTCCAGCAGCACCTCATTCTGTCTCCCCTTGGGAGCCAGTGGGAACCAGAGGCCTGCATGCTTCACTGTTTTCTCGAAGACTTTCAGGGGCCCCACTGCTCTTTTTAGACCTCTGCTGTCCAATACAGCAGCCACTAGTCACCGCGGCTGTCTATATATATACTTTTTGATTGGCACCTGAGCTAACATCCATTGCCAATCTCTTTCTTCCCCTCCTTCTTCTTCCCAAAGCCCTCTAGTACATCGTTGTATATTCTAGTCGTAGGTCCTTCTGGTTGTGCTATGTGGGATGCCATCCCAGCGTGGCTTGATGAGTAGCGCCAGGTCTGGGCCCAGGATCCGAACCAGCAAAACCCTGGGCCACCGAAGTGGAGCACGTGAACTTAGCCACTTGGCCACGGGGCCAGCCCCTGTGGTTGTCTATGTTTAAGTTAAGATGAATTAAAATAAAAAATGTACTCCTCAGTTTCACTAGCCACTTTTCATGGGCCCAACAGACACATGTGGCTACCATATTGGGCAGCATGGATATAAAACATTTCCATCGTTGCTGAAAGCTTTATTGGATAGCTCTACTCCAGACAATACTTTTTAGTGTAGGCAGACAGAACAAGAAAAAAAGCCTCTTCACCAGACTGTGCTTCCTGCTTCCTGGAAGCCTGGTTAGAAACAGGTATTTCTGGGTTATAAATCTGGTCAGGCTTCCTCAGAGGGTCGGTTATTCAGTTAAGAAATCACTGCTTCCATGCTAGACCGTCCTTGGCTGTGATGGCAGTAAACTCTCTCTCATCTTCCACACTAACTAAAACAGCCTGGCATGCGGCTCTCCTACTTTTTGATCTCCTCCTAACTCTGTTGGTCCGACTGGATCATTCTGAGCAGGCCACAGACTTGTCTCCAGACACGGGTCTTGAGGAGTTTCAATCAGGTCTCATGCAAGCTTTTTGCTCTGCTTTTTCTCGGTGCCCCAACTCAAGCTGGATTCAACACAAAATAGCAACTGCCTCTGAAACATGAGCACTTTCTATTTTACTGGTCAGGTAAAACTTTCTTCACAGTGATTCTGGCATATTACTTGGAGCAAATATCCAACCTCTGTGAGATTCAGTTGTCCTATCTGTCAAACAGTGATACCACCCCAAAAGTAAGGGTCAAGGTCAACCCAGATGACCTGACTCAGGTCTTTTAGAACTCTACCATCTATAAGTCTCCAAGCATGTATGGGTGACATTGCTGCCACACTCTCCCCCTCCATTGTAGGCCCCGGGACAAGATACCAGTGGGTCCTCCTTAGTCCTTTGGCGGATGGGGCCAGGACTCAAAGAACACCTCACAAGTTCCCCAGAGACTGAGCCTGCCTCTAGCTTGGTCAGGAGACATCTACCCAGTTTTGAGTGGGTTGAGGATGATGTAATTGAGGAGGAACCCCTGTGCAGGGTTATGGAGCTCTCAGTTCCGATGGGGACAAGCCCTGGAATATTAATATCACCACCCACTTCACCCCTCTCTGCAGCCCCTTCTGCCCTAGGCTGTTTGAGTCACTGCCATGTAACAGGCAGGATCCGAGGCATGGCAAAGGTGCACTCACACACTCCCTCCCTCTCTCACACGTCCCAACACCAACCCGCCGACCCGGTTGTTATGCTGACACATGACTTGTCCACTAAACAAGCGACGGTGGTTCACCACAGACTGTGAGGCGCCATTGTCTTCTGGCAGATGAGAGCAGCTCTCAGTTCCAAAACACACAGTAGGAAGGGGGTCAACATGTCGAGACTCAACAACGGATTTGGGTTTTTTTTTTTCTATTTTCAAATATTACGCTGATTGCCTTCTAGCCTCCCTGGATAGACTTCTCTCTCTGTACTGTATCTCTAGTCCCAGATACTCCTGGCCCACAGCGACAGGCAGTTCTTCAGAACACAGAAGCTCTTGCTGGCCTTTGAAAGAATAAAAGAAAGCCTAGAGACCCTGGGCTGGAAACATGCTCTTCCATCCCTAACAAGCAACGATGGCTATATGAGAAAGCAAGAGGCTCCACCCCATGGGACTACCTGTGCTGCCCCTGAGGAGTCCAGCAGCTGGGGAAGAGAGTGCTTTCGGCCATCTCGGGAGACCTCCAACATCCTGGCCCGGGGATCCCCATTTCGCACCATCAGCTCGTTATATTCTTCAACAGACTCTAGACGGTGTACACCCCCTTGAGAAAAGAGGGGAAGAAAACATGGCTTGATATGGAATGAAAAGAATCTTAAGAGTATTCATAGGCATAAACTCATTGACTTGACACCTGCATTCATGGTTTTCAGGAGGCCTGGCATCCAATACTTTCAAAGCACCAAGCTCACCGTGTTCTGCCACCAAGCTCTGCATAAGCTAGGTGTGTGTTGAGGCCATTAGTGCCAGACTATGAAGAAAGGGCCTGGTTTTGAAGTGAGCAGACTGCATAAGGGGCAATGAATATGTTTCACCCAAGTAAGATGTAGCCGTGGTTGATAAGCCAACAAACAATAGTGACAATGCTATCAGTAGGTGGTTTTCTGGTGAGGAGGAATATCACTTTGTGGTTGCCATAGTTCCACTGTTAGGCCAGATGCTTTTTTTCATGTATAATAATGACTTTTTTATTTATTTAATTTTTTGGGGAAGAAAATTATCCCTGAGCTATAACATCCACCGCCAATCCTCCTCTTTTTGCTGAGGTAGACTGGCCCTGAGCTAACATCTGTGCCCATCTTCCTCTATTTTCTATGTGGGACGCCGCCACAGCATGGCTTGATAAGCAAGGCATAGGTCTGCGCCTGGGATCCGAACTGGTGAACCCTGGGCTGCTGAAGTGGAGCATGTGAACTTACCTCTACGTCACCAGGCTGGCCACAGTAATGACTGTTTAAATTAACTTTTTATTAAAGTATAACGACTTACAGTAATGCGCACAAATCATCAGTGTATAGTTCCATGAAATTTCACAAAGTGAATGTGCCAATAACCAACACCTAGACTAAGAAATAGAATATTACTAGAATCTCAAAAGCCCCTTTTGTGCCACTAACCACCCCTTACCCAAGGATGACTGTTATTCTCGACTTCTAACATCATAGATTACTGTTGCCTATTTTTGAACTTTATGTAAACGAACGCATATAATATGTACTTTGTGTCTGGCTCCTTGTTCTTAGCACTTATTTGTGAAATTAGACCATGTTATTGCATGCCAATAGCTTGTTCGTCCCTTTTCTGTATACTGTTTCATGGTACAAACACACCACAATTTATTTATCCATTCTATTTCTGATGGACATTTGGTTTAGTTCTGGTTTTAGACCTAGAACAAGGGTCAGCAAAGTTTTTTGGTAAAGGCCAGATAGTAAATATTTTAGGCTTTGTGGGCCACAAACGGTCTCTGTTGCATATTCTTTTAAAACTTTTTACAACCCACTAAAAATGTAGAAAGCATTTCTAGCTTGTGCTCCATATAAATACAACTGCAGGCAGTAGTTTGACCCTTGATCTAGAATATACTGTTATCGAACATTCTTGAACCTATCTCTTTTACATGTCATATCTGTGGGACGTAACCTAGCAGAATTGCTGGGTTACAGGTACACATTCACCTTTACTGATGCTGTGCATGCGTGGTGACAGTTTCTTCATATCCTCATCATGCTGGGCAGTGTCAGTCTTTTTAATTTTAGGCACTCCAGTGGATATATAATGGCACTTCATTGTGGTTTAAAATTTACATTTCACTGATGACTAATGAGATTAAGCTTCTTTTCAAATATTCATTGGCTTTTTTTTTTTTTTTTGGTGAGGAAGATTGGCTTTGAGCTAACATCTGTTAGCAGATGCATGTATATGTGTGTTTGTGTCCATAGCTATACACACATACAGATTCTTGGGAATATCAAGTTCTCCTAGACTATGTAATGTTTCTTTTGATGACATAAAATTTCAATTTACCTACAAATTTATTGGGAAGTTTTCCATGGCATAAAACAAGATGACTCTGTACTCTTTTAAAAATATAATATATTGATGAATTTTTAATTGTGATGAAAAGTCAAAACAGTGCTGTACAGTTATATTACAATAGACATCACTAAAGGCTTGGTTTTTCAAAAGCTAAGTCTTAACTTTGTGAGACAGGTTTTCAAACATCTGAAATTCCTTTGCAATCAAAGAAAATTTTCCATTTAAAAAGATCACAAATCTAAGGCATTAACATGGATAAGTCAAAAATACCAGAATTAAGAGGGAATCCTGCTGGCAATAAAGGAGGTATAAAGTAGAGAAAATTCAGGTTAGAATATCAGAAAAAATGTTCCATGAAATCACTTTAGTCATTTTGGAGCCAGACTGGGCAAAAATCTTAGTGGAAATGGCTGGAACCTCTTTATAGAACCTCCTTAATAATTCATGAGTTAATAATTCATGACCAGATTAATCTATCTTGGCATGCTTACTCATCTCAAAAAGATTTATTAGAAGAAAATTCCTTTTGAGCTGACAAGGAGGCACTTGCCATCGACAGAAGAGAAACCACATACGGTAGTGTCTGTAGATAACATACTGACAAGTGAATACTAGAATGACTCACTTTGAGAAAATACGAAGTAAATATCGAAGTTTACAGGGCAGACAAATTAGGAGCTGATCACATTAAAATCTCCCGTATTCAAATGTCTTTAGAAGATCCAATTCTTAAGCCTCTTGATCGTGTCTCCAAATTACTTTTCCAGTCTTATCTCCCACCAGCCTGCCCCGTGAATTCAGTGCTCTATCCTGCTGATTCTCAAAGGAGGGAATCTGTCCTCTGCCTGTATCCTTTCCAAAACCGAGGAGCAGAGAAATACCACTCGAAGTTCCACCCAACTTTGCCTGCACTGTCACCTCCCACCCCAAGGGTCTCCTCTCCCCTAATCTGGACAAGCTCTGCTGGATTGAATCACTGTTACTGTCAGATTATGGGATCTCTCTGATAGCTGAGGAGGAAAAACAGTTGCCAAAAACTGCTCTGACCAATTTTTTTCCCCCCGCTGTCCTTAAACATTTCTCGTGTGTTTTGTTCCAAGTCTAGAACACTGTTTTCCTCCTCCCCTGTTCTGCAGAATCCTGCCAAGGACCTGGCTCTCCTTCGCCTTGCATCTTCCAGATGCCTTCCTTGAGTACCACAACCCAGAGAGACTTCCAGTCTTGGTAGCTTCATAGCTTTATTGTGGCCTACAAGTTCTCGAGAAATTTCCTGTCTGAACCCATTCAAGCATCTTCCCCTCTTGAGAGGGAAAGAGGAAAGAACAAGGATGATTACAATGACAATGATTAACGTGATATTAATGACGACAAGGTAATAGCAGTGGCGGCTACTACATGGTGAGGGCCTACTGCTGCCACATTCTGGGGTGGCACTGCCACATTCATTCTCTCAACTTGGTCTTTCAACAAGACCTGGCATTTAGACAGCACTTACGGTAATTTCCAGAATAAATGGACGTTATAACCCTCATTTTACATAAGAAGAAACAGAGACCCAGAGAAGTTAAGTCACTTATCCCAGGTCACACAGCCAGTAGTGGCAGAGCTGGGAACTGAACACAGTTCTATCTGACTTTATGCATGTGTTTCTTCCACTATTCTGTATTTCCTTATTACTGCTCTGGATGTCTGGGAAGGATACAGGAAGAGATGGTGACATCCATTTGTGGCAAACTGTAGCCCGCCCTGGACTTACTGCTCAGCTGAATGTGTTGCTCATTCTAAATTGATAGTATAAAAGAGAATCACGAACCTGGAAGGTCCTCAGCTATCCCCCTCCCGACATCTGTATCTATAAGCCCAGACAGGGGAACAGGATCCTCTTCCATATCCTCAGGATGCCGAAGGATGGTGGGTAACAAGAACTCTGTCTGGGAGGCAGGTTTTTTTGCTGGCACTCAATAAGTGAGTGACCTTTGTTCCCTTCATTTCTCCAGTCTCATCCATAAAATGAGGAATGTGACTGCACTGGTTTCAAAGGTTCCTGATATCTCCCCGGAGCTCTGTGGCCCTCCCCTAGGCACCATTTATAAGGTGTTCATCAACTCTGCCAAGACAGCTGACCTAAAGATGGCCTCTATGCCCCGTGACTCCCCGGCCCAAACACATACAGGACTTAAACGTATTTCTCCCAGTTGTTCCTCAGGGCTGAAAGGGAGCTGGTCATTCTCTCCATGAGAGGACCTTCGGCACAATGTCTCTACTCAGACTTATCAGCGTTTGGTCATCATATTGCTTTCTGTCACAAACTCACATTCTAACATTCATTCAGATATATACTGCCTAATTATTCTGAGTTACAAATACAAAAGTAATTCATTTTGATACTCAGATTTTAAAAACAAAACAAAACAGAACAACTGATGTATTTTAAGTCCTATACCTGCCACCTCACCTGAGAATAACTCAGGAGGGAGCCAGGCAGCGCGGGAGGGGGATGCTCTTGGTTGGCAGGCACAGATGCCAACCCTTTCCCTGATTTGTGTGGCAGGAAGAAGAAACTGACATTTTTTGGATGTTAACACACCATGCTTTGCACTAGCTGCTTTTCCTGTGCTTTCCTTTTTTAATCTGTTCAACCTTTCAAAGTTGGGATTATTAGCGCCTTTCTTCAGGTGGGGGAGTGGAAGTTCAGAGACATTAAAGAACCAGCTCAAGGTCATAAGGTAACTCGGGAGCTCAGGGGTCAACTTGATTCTGCCAAGCTTCCGAACGCTTGCTTTTCCTGCTATACCAGCTATCTTTGCTGGGTGCGGCACCATGGCCGACTTCTCCGTTAGGCCAGTAGACACAGTGCCGAAAGCCCACATCACTTTTAGAGGCCCACAGAAATGTTTTAATTTTAGTTTCTTTTAAATTCAGAAGGAAAAACAATGAACATAATGGTAATGAAGAGATAACAATGAATCTAGCTTGAATCTTTATACCAATGCAGCCACAAAACACAATTTGAGTATATTTTTTTTAATAGAGGAAAGAAAGAGCCTGTCAGGTGAAAGTGCCTGGGACCCACAAAAATCGTCATGGGTCCCCGCACACAGCCTCTGCTTTCAACATTGACTTTCTCTCCCTCTGCTTTCAACATTGACTTTCTCTCTCAAGACACAGGCCAGCTGCTATAAGAATAAGCCCAGGAAATGTGAAATCTATTTGTCCCATAAGTTGCAACTCCATCCCATTTTTTGCCCCTGCTTAGTTGGGATTCAGATTTGACATTAAATAAATAGTTCTTTGCCCCCTGTTCTGGTGGACCAAGAGTTTGGGGGAAGAGGTATGTTTGCTGGGAAGACAGGCCATCAGGAATCTTCCATAGCGAAAAGGTCACCTGAAGTCCTATTGGAGTAAGTGAACCAAACACATAGGAGATTCAAGTTTAAACAGAGACAGAGAGGTTGACATTCACTTCATTATGACTCAAAAAAAAAAATCTTCATGTGGGCAGCCAGGATGAATGCAGTGGTTATGCCCAGGGCACGCACCATCTAAAGGAAAAACAATTGTGAGGTTTTCAGGAAGAAAAAGAGCTCATCCTGTTAATGGCTTTATCTTCCCACTAGTGAGGCTGGAAGCTCATTTTCAGACAGGCCAGCTCAGGTGGAGTCCCGCTTACCTGAAAGACGACTCTTGAGTTTCATTTTACTGCTGCCCTGTTTGGGACTTTCCAGGTTCCCCTTGGAATCCTCAGGGCCACACACATCTTGGGGCTCCTCTGTCCCAGGCATCTGAAATGCAGAGAGCACAGAGCTGATAGGAGAGGCCGGCCCGCAATTCCCTCCAAGAGTTATCTCAAGGCTCAAGGAGCAGCAATAAATGTGTCACATGGGAAAAAAGGTTCATGGGATCAAAGCACAGCCCTTCAGGTAACTTGCAACCACGTAGCCTCATGCTGGCAAGTTCTCCCTGGACAGCACGCCTCTCACCGCACCGTACAGAGCCAGGGAGATTTCAAAGTGGAAAGGACTCCAGGGGCCATTTATTTCTTCAGGAAACTTGTTGGTCAAGATCAAGGTGCCCCAGCTGGCCACAAAGTCACACCTAGAGCCCACTAGTGCTTTTTCCTACAGTGCAAGTTGCAACAAATATTAAACCAGAAATTTACCCTCAATTATAGAGTTCTTAAAAATACAGTAAAACTTTGATTTTGTGGCAGCCAAATAACTACCTCCCTGGGTCAACCCGATGTTCCGTGTGCTACCCTCCTGAGTACTGATGGAACACCTCCCAGAATCGAGCACTGACCAGGCACGGAAGCCACGGAAGTCAGCCCACAAAGCTGCAAACTGTATGTCGACGGTACCACACCCCAAGAGGTGATGCAGAAAGGATGACCCCAAGATCCAGTGGATCCTCCATCCCAGAAAAGCCAAACATGCTAAAAAGACCCTACATTTATTAGAAAGGAAAAGGAGACTTATGTCCTTGAGAGTGTTTATAAAAAATTTTGTGGGTAAATTTACATGCATAAAACTTGTGTGATACACCCAACAAACAAGGCTTGCCATTTGAAATTTTATTTCTTTGAGGTTCTGGAGAAAAGAAAATCATATTAATTAAAATAGATAATATTCACGTTAAGGAACATATACGTACTTTAAAAAGATAGAAGATATCTTTTAACACTTAGTGGTCATCAGAAAGTCATGTAATTATAATGTAAAAAAACTGAACTTTAATGGATAATAAAAGTTATACAGTGCATATCAAACTCAGTATATGAAAATGGATAAAGTAAGCAGTAAGCGTTATCTCCCAGATAACCCTCCCTTTTAAGAGGTAATTGTTATATGTAAATCTCATAGGTAACATATAAGATTTGGAAGAGTCTCTTTTTCCCCTCAAGTTCAAGTATCTTTCTGGATGAGAAAGAGGAAAAAAAAAAGGGTCTGAGAAATGAGGAGATGTAGGCAAATTGAGGAAGGGGCATTGGGAAAACAAATTAATCCTGATATATACAAAGAAGATAAATTTTGTGCATTCCTATTACAATGTCAGGGACTGGCAGGCCTCCAGGTTTAAATTATGAAGTAAAGGCAAGAACAGAATCCTGAGGATGATTTTAGAGATTCTCTAGAGGGACGTGTTTCCCAACCCCAAACTGTGACATTAATTCATACACTGTGTGAAAGAACTCTATTGGAGATGTGCCAGAGATCTGGGGCACAGGAGGACCCCACATGTCAGAGATCTGGGGCACAGGAGGAGACATGCAAATAGGAATAATCCAGAGGGAAGCCTCAGGGGTTCTCCTTTGCTTGGCTTAAAAACTTTATGGAAAGAACCTGTCTCCAGACTGTAAAGAGCAATTACTGGAGACTGAGTTAAGTTCCTGGTTCTTTCTGCTTACACCACCTGACCCAGGCTGTCAGCTTACAGAGAAAGGTATTCCTCGGTTTGAAAGTCACTCCCTCCTCTGGTGCCCATTAAGCGAGGGGCATCTCAGATAGTGGCCAAGGCCCAAACCATCACCTGTCTGAGATGCTCATGTCAAAGGAGGAAAACAATCTCAGCCTACTGTTTCTGGATTTAGGAAGTTTCCTTCCTCCACTCTCCTCTCTATTTTTCCGGCATAGCCCCAGGTCTTCAGACAATCAGAGAAATTTTGGAGATGACATAACACTCATCTGAGGAACCAAGAAGGAAAGTGACCTGCCCAAGGCTTCTCACCTATTCCAGGCAAGGCTGTGACTTCATATTCAGTCTCCTGATTTCCAGCCTCATATATTTCCAGGATATTTCCTCCCTCCACCCTACTATGCTTTTGAGTTAAGTTAATACTTTGGATGATCAATATTGTGCTGTACTGTATAGTTCATTCACCTCAATTTTTTTCCATTTAATTTTCATAGCAAACATGTGTCCCAAGGTAAATAATATCTCCATTTGACAGATGAAGAAACAAAACCAAGACCCTTAAGTAACACCCTTTTGTTTACACCATATATCCAAGATCTAGGATAGATTGTGTGTGAAGAAAGCGACAGTCCCACATAAGTAGTGGCGAGTTTTACAAGAGCACGCATGCACTATGTCAAATCTGAAGTCCTTATGATGCAAATGCAAATGCTGGCAACCCTTCTTTATTTTCAGAATCTGAGGGAGGTGGTTTAGAAGGAAAGGAATCACAGCCTCAAGGAGTAATCTTTTTTTTAATCCTCAAATGCACCAAAGAATGAAACGAGATTCGGTTTCTATGATCTATAAAATACCAATAACATTTCTTATTATACCAAAGAAATCTTATGCTGAAGATGGTGTATGTTACATTATTACTGAAAGCCGGTAGCTAAAACCAGTAAAAATGGACTGAGATATCTCACAAAATGTTGCAAACAGTACACCGTTGAGCTCAAGGCAGGAGTGAAATCTAATTTCAGAAGCCCCTGAAAGTGTTAGCACAGGGTTCTGAAATTAAATGGAACCATTTCCTCTGGTAACAGAAAACTGGTCTGTCGTGATTTTAGCTGGCTTGTAACTCAAGGAACAGGAAGTGGGTTGCTTAGATACGTTAGTTCCAGATTATTTCAGGAAGTAGCAACATACAAAGTGCAATTTTGATTACAATGAGCCTCTTTTCAGTCTTATGACTATTGTCTGAAAATGTCCACACTTTAAGAGAGTCCTTTGGCTGTATTTTCATTTTTTCAGATGCACAGAACAAATCAAACTGTTCTGGAAATGATGTCATTTTAGCTGTTCTAAAATGAAATATGCAAAAGTTCTCCTGAAAGGCTTTAGGCTCAGAGAAACAGTTGATATAATCTATTATTCATCAGTGATTTCTAATTCATGTGTTATACAACAATGCCATTATATTAATGGGATCTAATATCACCCGCCAATTTCCAAGTTAGAGTCGCTCTGTTTTTAGTTTTGCCCACCTGTCACCTATGACATTCTTGCAATGAAAAAGAATCTTTAGCTTCGGGTTTTATAGTGAGGTGGTAGGGCAGAGTGGTTCAAAATCCAGCTGTCCGGGCACAAATCCTGGTTGCACCATGTATTAGCAATTTAGGCATGTTAGTCAACCCCTTTGAGCTTCAGTGTCCTCTGAGAAATGGAGCTTGATTTAAGAATTAAATGACATAGGCTTCTGATTAAAGATGGCAGATTTCCCTCTTGAAACCACTCTAAAATAACACGAAAGAGATTTAAAAAATGAAAGACATAATGCCACAAGGGCAAAGAGAATAGAAGCCAACGGCAACAAAATTCTGGAACCAGTAAGTAGATGGATGTGTGGTAATGGATCCGACTTGGGAAAGTTGAATCCCAGACTGGGATTGGAGAAAGCCAAAAAGCAAGCAGAACCTGGATCACCTGTTGGGGTCTGGCTGTCCGCAGAGCTCCCCCGAAGGCTCAGGAGTCGCCAACAGAGAATCTCTGGAAGTGGGGGTGTGGGTAAGGCTGGAGCAGAGGTGTAAGAAATGGCTGAAGGAGTTGAAAGTGATTGTCACACGTATTTAGAGTGGAGCTGATTTTGAGAGAGATTCCCGGGGTCAGGAATGACCTACACAAACTTTGGTGTGCAGAAGAGCAACCTAGAGAGTTACTAAAAGTCCAGGCTTATGGAAGTGGGACAGGGCCTGGGCCTCTGTAATTCACCACCGCCCTGGTCTAAACAGAGCCAGCCTCCACAGGAGACACATGATTGAGCTGTTAATTTCCCCTGTCGTCCCTGCCCTCCCCTGAGCTTACTCCAGAGATGGAGAATGGAGGTTCCTAGTTGTACCAAAGTAGCCCATTAGCCAAAGAATGAGGGAGAGTTGTTATCATCAAGCTGCTCCCTCTTCAGAATATAGGTATTTTAACCAGCAATTGTGGAAACCTCTGTCCCACTCTCTGTGAAAATAGCTAATTAGAAAAGAATAGATACAGTAAAACTTTTTTTTTTTTTAAATCTACAGGCTTGTTTTATATACAAGATACTCTGTATGAACTATAAGCATATGCAGCGTATGCAAAGTATGGTGCAATTTACGTGTACCATAGACAGTGACATGTACTGTGCCCATAATATATTAATAGAGCATTGATGTCAGAGGCAGTTCTGACATCAGAACAAGAGTTGTTCTTTTTTTTGAGGAAAATTAGCCCTGAGCTAACTACTGCCAATCCTCCTCTCTTTGCTGAGGAAGACTGGCCCTGAGCTAACGTCCATGCCCATCTTCCGCTACTTTATACGTGGGATGCCTGCCACAGCATGGCTTTTGCCAAGCAGTGCCAAGTCCAGACCCAGGATCCAAACCAGCGAACCCCGGGCCGCCGAGAAGCGGAACTTGTGAACTTAACCGCTGCGCCACTGGGCCGGCCCCAGGAACAAGGGTATTTTTAAAGGGTTAAAATTACCTTATAATGATCTCAGAGTTATTATGAGGATTAACTAAAAATGCACTTGAAAATACAAATAGAGGACTTAATGTGTATCATAGGAGGATAGCAAAGGTTTAAGTGAAATTTTAAAAAAAGCTCAAGTCTTCTCCTGACCAGGTCTCAGGGTGCCTCTAGATTTGATGATGACATAGACTATGATTATAGCCTGCAGAGACATACATTTCAAGTCCAAACCTGAAGACAGATAGCAGATTTAATTAATGAATAGAGCAAAACAAATGGGAAACCAAAGAGAATATGCCACCTTCTTGGATTGAAGATGAAAAAAAAGCTCCATAAAATTACTGCCAACCTAACAGCTAAGAAGGCAGTGTTAAAGGCATGGGCCTGGAGCACTTCATTTTCAGAAATCAAGTTTGCACAGGACACCAAGGACGATTTCAGAACACGCTCAGGACTTATGATCAGAATAGGACCAGTGGAAGAGAGAAAGAGTATGTCATGATTAGCTAGAGGAAGAGGGACATTTCCTTAAAAGAAAAGATGAGATCTTAGATGACAGACTGGAAACTACGAAGGGGTGATGAGACTGTGAAGTCCGGCGTGGAACGATGTATACAGAAAAGAGATGGGCCAGTTCCTAACTACTCTTAAAGCGGGCATCACAAAAGTGAGGAGACGTGAGTTAGCCCTGGATTAGAGGGGTTGACTGAGACTTAAAGAAATCCACCTGAGGGAGAGAGGCAAAACCACAGAGAGCAGAATGCCAGGGACACCCCTATGGGGACCTCAGGCCCAGAAAACAATGAGAAATGTGATTTATAAGCTGCAGATACAGAGCTTGAGTAAGAGGATTTGGGACTGCTATGCTAAGAGGGATGAGAAACTCGGGACAGATTTAAAGGTGAGGGGTGAGGAAGACCAGAAAGGGTTAAAAAAAAAAAAATTCCTGGGAATTTTTAGAGAGAGACAGTTATTTTTGTTGCCCCAATGGAAGTGGCGTGAGAAATGTATGAAATTAGGATTGTAAAGGAAGCAACTGTGACACATACCACAGGGGAGCCAGGCAGGACGATAATAGGCCAGAACCTGATGTTGGTCTGATGGGAGAATATTTCCCGGGTGGAATTAGCCAACTCAGAGGTGGTGGCGGTCAAGATGTATTTGAAGAATGGATACTTTAGTAAACAGAGGTCTCATTGATTCCATCTCTATCACAATGATGGGGCCTGCATGACAGAATCTAAAATAGTATTTTAGGAAAAAATATCTGAGTCAGAAAGCAAAGGAACATGGGAAGTAATAAAGGCACAGAGATGCAGCAAGCAGGGCTATGAAAGAAGAAAGGGGTCCATTTAAGCAGGTTAAACAGAAATTCAAGGCAGTCCTCCCCAAAAGAGATGGCTATGAAATGCTATAGGCATATCCAATTACTGCCCAAAAATACGTAGCAGAAAGCAAGGCTACTTGACCCCTGGAACATTCAAAATCCAAGGAAAGACACATCTCAAGGAGCAGGTGGAAGAGGTATTAGCCCTTACTGGGTCATTAGGGGCATAAGCTTCAGAATCATCCACAGCAGGTCTGGTTCATGAATCTACAGAGAGTGTTTTTCCAGTTGAATAAATGGGGGAGGAGAGATGCAGCTTCCTTCCCTCTAAGCACTTCTATGCCGAGACAGTAGAAATGGAAAATGTATCCCAGGATGCAAAATGCTTGCTCCTGAGAATGTGGAAGCTCTGTCAGAGGCACAGTCCTCACCCAGTGCAGTACAGCAGGGAGCCCTCTACTTGTCATCTCAAAGTGTAAATGCACATCAAGAAGATTTTGAATATCAACGAAAAGCACTTTAAGTAGGGCTAGGTTGATTCCTTCACCCAGACTGGGAGGAATATTCTACCAGTTGAGTTTAAGTTCATGGTCATGGACTCCAAGCAACTACTATAGACTGGCATCTAGACAAATCAAGAATATTTTCACCATCAACCCTCCTTTACTTGATATTATTGAGTCTCTGCTACAGCCTGTTGGAAGACAATTCTCCATGGCTCTCTCCCATTTCTGTGTGGCTTGTAATAGAGGCATAGAACGTTTTACTCTGGATTATCTATCTTTTCAATGACTTTCGTAGAGTGGACGGCCTTGAAACTTAGAGATAGTATCTCAGGAGGACAGGGCAGGTTTGTTTACTGTCCAATATAATAATGTCTCTCTCTGGAGCAAAGGTCAGTCAGGTTTGCTTCCAGCCCCTCATAAAAGATTCAGCTTGCTTACACTCAGGGTTCCTCAGCTGTAATGAAAATCCACTGTGTGTCCATCTACCTGAGCTGCTCTGTATCATTCCTATATGACTTGAGGGGAGAGGGGAGAAATTATGTGAACATGAAACTCTAAAACGGGATTGAATCCTAAACTAGGATTAGAGAAAGCAAAAAGCTCGTTGCTGTGCCATGAGTAATAAAGCCGTTTGTGTCTGACCCACGAATTTCATGTCTTCTGCCAGCATCCATGAAACTGTCGTGTAAAATCTCAGACTGTTTACAGTTCTTGACATAGTCTTGGGCATAATTCAATAAGGTCCTGGGAACAAAACTGTGCCTTGGACAACTGTGTAGGGACTGTGGACTGGCTCGTATTTCTAAATGTCAAGGGTATGGGGCCAAGGTTTTGATACCACTGTGGGTCCACTTACTCTTTGTTCATTTACATTTCACTAAAAAATAAAGCACACAAGAGACTTGCTGTTGAAAAGATTCAACTTTCTTGGAGCTGAACGAGCCATATTTGTTCCAGTGGAAAACATCCCAGGCTACAGATGCTGACTAGCACAACCTCTCCCCAGCATCCAGCATCCAGCATCTCATTTGCTAAGATGAAGGAAAATAAGAAATAGAAGAGATCGAAGGAGCCCATTAAGTGCTTTGGTTTTTAACTCAAAAGGTCAAGGAAATTTGAGTTTGGATATTAATTACTTTAGATTTTAATGTCTTTGGATTGTGACTTGCAAGGGGAATTGAATTTGTTGGCATTTTAATTATCTGAATATCATTATTATGTTGACATTTTATCTCATTGCAGAACTTCTGAAAAGCTGCACTGGACAATGTGGCTAGAAATAATTTTGGATGAGACACAGCATAGGGATGAATTTGAGCTTCTGGCAAATTTTAGTCTTCTGCGGGTGGGGAGCAAACTATCATTACCCACGAGACAGGCCCTTGGGTCCAAGCTAAAAGTCTAGTGCGTACTTATAAACGTCCTATAACTGCTGTCCAAAGCATTTATGAGATCTCCTTGAACACACTGTGATTAATATAATGTTTAACTCCCGAGCATCATCTGTCTTTCTCAGCTAACTCTTGAAGGCTTACAAACAAACCATGAAAAGTATGGCTTTCATCTCCAACCATTTTTATTGCGCAAGCATATCTGATCCCAAGGAAAACTGCAGGAGGGCTGGGCGCACCTGGTTTATGCCATGTTTTTACGGTTCCCAGTACTTGAAAAAAAATAATCTGCAGATGTGACAGATGACATCCAAGCTCCAAATCCTTGGAAGCTTTGCTGGCTCAGTCCCCTGGTCAGCATCTACAGGACAGTGGAGCATGGCGATTCCCTTTTCATGCTTCAGTCACACTAAGATTATTTTTAGGCTGCCAAAGGAAGCTCATTTTCCAAATCTCTGGGGCAGATGTTTGAGTGACCAAAGGAGAACCAGATGGCCGTCAGAGAGGCCAGGGCCGGGAATGAATAACCATTCAGAAAGAGGGAATCAGAACAACAATAAATCAGCCCAAAGAGGCAAGAAGCCTGCGAATTGACTGCAGAAATTGAAACACAAATCTACTGCTACACTAGACTCATTGCTTTCCAACAAAGAGAATAACTCAGGACTGAAGAGGAAAACAGTAAAACTGAAAAGGAAAACCCGCCAAACCCCAGCATGCCCTGGTCCATGCAGAGTGTGTGCAGAGTGTCAGATGCAGCTGATGTCGACTGAGATGCTCAGGCCGTGCCTCTGCAAATGGAATAATATTGTCCTTGTTCTAGCTGAGCCCATTTCCTGTTTCCTCCCATTTATCATCCTCAAACAATCTGAATGGGCTTAACACACTTGGTTGGTGATTATTTGGCTGATCTTTGTGCATACAAATTAAATAGATCTCTTGGTCCCTAGAAAAGTGAGGCAAAGACATCACCTTTAAGGGTGTAGGAATGTAACCAGTCAACGGCCCAAGTCTGCCCCTCCGGTGGTGGGTTTGTATGCATCCTCTTCCCAAGGAGAGGACAGTGTGCTCAAGTGGCTTCAGTTCTTCAGAAAGAACAGGAGATGCGAATGGCAAGGAGGAGAATCTGCGTATGTCCCTCTTTGGTATTGATTTCAAATTGAGGCAAGGCAAGTACAGATATTCTCTATAAAGCAGGAATGTTCCCACGATCTAGTAGGTGAGAAAACTGTAGGGTCTGGAGCTCTTCTTTGGGTTGGTGGGCTGCCCACTAAAGGTAGACCCGTGGGTCATTCCTTAGCAGAAGCTGGCTGTCTACTCGCATTGGGCATTTCTCGGGGAGCAGGACTATGATATGCCTTACCCTAAACTCCAGAATAATACAATCAAGGTTGTGTGTGTGAGTGTGTGTGTAGGAAAATATCAAGCTATACAAAAAGCACAGGTGGGAGAGCTATCAGAAAAGAAAGGCATGTAAAAGACCTAAGAAGTGAACAGGAGGATTGGCAGGAGAGTACAAAATGAATCATCTAAGGTATCCTAATATACCAGCAGACTCACATCTAATTCAGCAGCAGTGGTAAACATGGCAAATTCTTTCAGGACCTTTTCTCTATACAAATGTTTAAGAGGAAGTTTTACATGATTACATGGCTTATTGTAACAGAAAAGGATTGTTTTAACTGGGCACACCATTTAGGCAGGTTTTAAATGAAGACTAACTGTTCACATTGAAGACACTGTGGTTAACTTCTGCTCTGCTGTGAAGTTCTCGGCAGCACCCTAAGGCTTTCTGTGCCTTTTCCAGATCAACATAAGCTGTCCTCTGAGTTCTCTATTTTCCAGGAGTAGTGTTGAGTTCATGCTGATTTGCTGATATATTTCTAAGGGCATGCACTTCTTGAAGAATCTCAGTGGAAATCTAAGATGTGCTCCGTGGAGCCCAGGTGGGAAGCAGTAATAAGAGAGGCTGTCCCTGGCTCACATGTGTTCATGTGCAGCAGGCGTTGGCCAACTGCTGCCTAGGGGCCAAAGCTGGCCTAACACCTGTTTTTGTCAAGTTTTCTTGGAACACAGTCAAGCCCATTAGTCAACTTATTGCCTATGGCTGCTTTTGCACTACACAGGTAGAGATGAGCAGCTGCAACAGAGATTGGCTAGCAAAGCCCAAAACGTTTACGATCTGGTCTTTACAACTGCCAACCTCTTATCTACAGGAATGGTTCATACCCTAGCCCTACCCATCTCCCCACCTCCAGCCCCATCCGAAGAACAAACCTGAGAACTTTCAGGAAACATAACTCCATAAGTTGAAGGGAAGGCACTGACAAGCAGAGACAGTTTAAGGAAGCTGCTCCCGGAGACGAGGCTTACTGGTCTACCATGGTATTTCCTCTAAAAACATCCTCGTCACCCAGGCTTTTTATCTTTAAATTTCATTTTTAAATGATACCGATAAGAAACTCATTTGAAATGACAAGGATTCTTTTTTTAAAATGCATATGCTTTGCTAAGTGTCCAAGGATTACTGGCCACTGTTTAAATTGGTTTAATCAGATTGCTTTACTAACAAACACAGCACTTGGATGAAATGCAAAAGGTTTTGTTTGTTTTTGGTCTTTTGTGTTGTTGTTGGTGGTGGTGGTGGTGGTGAGGAAAGAGGAGAAATATATTTGTTTCTAGGAAATAAATTTGAATATCCAAAGAGCTTTACCAACCCATTTTTGAAAACACCTACTCATTTATATAAATCAGGAGGTGTCTTTCTGATTTTTAAGTACTAACATGTGAGAAACAGACAAATGAAATTGGCAATCAGAGAAAGCAGAGATGCCAGAAGGCTGGAGTAGTTAGAAAAGTCTCTTTGAGGAGTGAGGGGCTTCAGAATCTTAATGGTCAGGAGTAGAAAGAAGAATATTGCAAGTGAAGGAAAAACAGCAAGACTCAGGAGGGAGGGCCATGGTTTTCCTTTTCTACAAATGTCACTGACTGAGCTAAATCAGTACTTGTGCAAAAAGCTAGGCCAGCAAAAACCAGCAAACAAACAGCACGCAAACAGCTAAACAGGCAAACACAGCAATGATGGGGGGGTGGCGTGGGGAGAATTCTATTCATCTCCAACAGCTCCATTTCTCCAATAAATTTCTGCACTGGACTCCACAGGGGAACTTCTGATCACGTATATTTCACTTTATTTTTATTTCCAGGCTCTGGCCTACCGTGTTGTATAAAATGTGGTGAAAAAGAGAATAATACCCCAAACCCCAAATCTTCCACTGCTCAGGAAGTCTTCAAGTGAGGTGTGTTTTTTTCCCATCACTGACTGCCTATTTGTCTAACTCATCTACGCCCTGTCAAGGGTGATTTTGTCATTTTCCTGAAAAACCCACACAATAACTGGAATTGAAACTAAGTGGGGATATCCTGTTTCTCTTAAGAGAGTAAGAATCTGACTGTGCCTATCAGCTCTCTCTCCATTTCCAGCCTCAAAAGACACACACATCTCAAGGATTTCTGCTGCCTTAAAGGCTTAGCAAAGCTCATAAACAAAAAAGATCTATTACCTCAGACACATCGTGCACAAACGTGTCACATCGCCCTGCTTTCCCTGTGGAATTCCCATCATTTTGTCCATGGCAGAAGAAATTTTTATTTGTTTCATTTCTGAACTGCCACCTTCCTTCAGAAAGTCTTAATATATTCTACTTCATATTTCAATATGCAGACCACAGATTTAAACCCCTAAAGGACATATAAAACTAAATGAATAGGGGTATTATTTACAAAAGGAACATTTGTGACAGAGAGCAGAGTTCAGAGGCATCTTCGAATACCGTGACGGAATACACAAAGACAGGAGCCAGCTTACCTGACACGATAAAGTCACTTCATGACTCTGCAGTATTATTTTCATAAAAGAAATTAATTTGAGGGCAAAGAGACTTTAGTACAAGCTCGAGTAGTCCATATTTTATTTTCACTGAAATCTATGGGAATTTTTCAAATCCAAAAGGTGATAATAAAGTTGATTGCATGCTAAGGGGATTTCTTTAACTGTATTTAATAATGCTCCACGCAGTGATGTCAACCTTTGTAGACTGTGTAGCATCAGGTGCTCCCAATACAGATTCATAAATTACAACCCTATGCTACTGTACTAATGTATACATGCACTATGAAACACAAAACAATCCAAAATGAGATAAAATCTATGCAAATTCTAATACTCTCCTCCCACACTGCAAGGGACCATTTGGCTCTCCCCCCACCCCCGGTGTGCTCACCCCACTTTGAGACCACCGCGCCATGAGACTGTAGAACACGATATTTGCTTTTCTTTGCAAATCACATGAATTGTTTACCTCCTTGAGAACTGCAAACTGCTTGGATGAAAACACAGCACAGAACCAGGTAGCGAGTTGGAACAGGCCCCGGAAAATGTGCCACGGGAATAAGCTGAATTCAAACTTCAGCAGCTTTTTGGGCAATTTATTTGGGCCAAATAATTATTCTTATCTTATTTTCCCCTGACTCATTTAAATAATCACTTCATCTCCTTAAGTATGAAACCAAACAAAAACCACCCCAAATTTAAATCTCACTTTCTTAGACCAGTGATAATTGCAGGCTTATCTTTCTCATCTTGCTCTGGCAACCCTACATACTGCATTCAGTTTCACGCCACCTCTTATATAAGGACTGTGTCAGCTGAAGTGTGGCTTAAGGAACATTTAAGTGATTTGGGACCTACCTGGGGAAATCGAGGACTCCAAGGGGAAAGAGAGGGTAGTTCACTGTTTGGGACAGTGTGGAGAGAAAAATGTACAACTCAGAGAACTGTGGAGCAGTGTGTGTTGCTGCCTGCTTCGGGTTGGTGGCGGTAATAACATAGCTTCTGCCTCAACAGCACCGGTCAATATACCAGGAACTGGTGTCTGCAAAGGCGATGAGAACCAGGATGTGCAAGCAAGCCTGTGCTCACGAAGGAGCCAGAGCGGGCTCAAAGATCTGTGCTTCCAACTCTCCCACGAGCACCACCACCATCTTGGCCTTGCTCCCCTGTGCCAAACTACAGAGAGGAGGGAGCCAGTTAGGGGCCTAAAACCTCCCCTTAACTCAAAGCCCTGTGCCGATGGGCCTCATCCAGCCCCAGGCCAGGAGACTCTTGGGAGCCCGGCCGCTTTGCATCATGCCATGGAAATTGCCACACTGCCAATAAAGGATGTGTTTGAACCTGTTGCTTCCAACAGCAGTCGCCCTCTCCCAAAGGTTTGCTTTCCAAAATCTGGGTGAGCAACAGGATCCCCCTGGAAGCTTCTGAAAATAGACTCCAGGGCCCCACCCCACTCAGAACTGCCAAATGAGGCTTTCCAGTGTGGGACCTGGAGATCTGAGGATCAGCCTAAACCTCGCCCTTCCCAGCCCCTTATTTTAGACCTAAGTAAGTGTGTGGAGCTAACTGTGTACATTTACACGTCTGCAACACACAGTGCTTCCCCTTACATGTTTGTGGAGTGCCATGAATGCTGCTCTTCGTGTGTTCACCTTTTCTTTCCTGCCTCTTTCTTTTCCCTGTAGCTGCCTTGAGCTATACCGTAACTTGTCTGGGGAACAAGTTTGCTATCAGTGGAGCTCAGCGGTCTTCTTTCTCACCACGGATTTCTAGCTTATAAAATGCAAAGTTTGGACCAGCTAATCCCCCAGGTTCCTTGTAGCTCTGATATCTCATAGTTCTATTTACCAGAACTCGCATCTTTGAGACTTGCCATTCCCTGCTCTTATCCCTGTTGCCGTTTTGGCTAGTCTTTTCACTTACATTCCACTTACTACTTCACCAACTCCCTTGGGATGTTTCATCCTTTGTTGCTGTTGTTGATTTGTTAGAAATCAAGTCCTAAATTCCCTTCCTAGCTGCTTATAGCTTTTGAACCTTAACCAAACAAAAAACATAAGACAGCCATTCATTTGTTAATGAGGTACCACGAATGTCCTATTTGAAGGGAACGGACACTGTGTTCTCCTGATGTTATCCTTAGAAAAATGATTTCTATATCATTGATATTCGTACCCCAAATGGAAATTCCCAGAACGGAGAGGCATATAGACTTTCTAGTTTTTGGACACAAACAATAAGCACCTACTATGTGCCATGCCCATTTTGAATTCATGGTGTGTTGGGGAAGACAGGCAGGTCAGTGGAAGATAAGCAGACCTTATAATGAGGGGTATGCAAAAGGGGCATTAGGGAATGAGACAGGGTACATTCACCATCCACTTGTCTGCCCTTTTGTCCAACCATCCATCCATTCCATAATACATATTGAGAGCCAACAGTGAGCACCTGGGATACAAGAATGAGCAAACCGGACATGGGCCCTGCCCCCGTGGATCCTCTACTAATAGAAGAGGATGACATTAAGCAAACTGTCACATGAATAAATGTATCATTATAATCTGTGTCAAGGGTCATGAAGGAAAATACAGAGTATATTTACACGATGGGGGTCCAGGCATGAAAAATGTGCGTATCTGGGAAGACTTCCTGGAAGTGGTGAATCTGGAAGTTAGGTAGGAAGAGGAAGCCCAAGGAGAAGGGAAGACCGTTCCTGACCTAGGGGAGCGAGGACGTCTCTAAGCAGTGGCTGCCATGGCCCCTTGCAGCCCTTCAGAGGGACCCTGAAGCTTAGCAGCAGAGCCCACTGGAGCTCATCCGAGCAGCCTGTCTTAACATTAACACCCTCGCCTTGAGGCTTTAGGGAAAGAACATTCACTCCGCTTACAAGCAGCTCAGGGAGCCCTGTGCCAGGGCCTCTCTGTATTAACAGTTTCGCTCTGTGAAGATCTGATTCTGAGTCAGACACTGGGATCTTCCTGTTTTAATACTAATCACAAGTTTACGCACTCGGTGCCAAATGTTCTGTGCGTTACACTCTAAGTTCAATTCACCAGACAAATCTAGCTCAGGCCCCAAACAGGAGACAGTTTCTTATCCAGGGCAGCTTGACTCGACCAGTAATGGTCCTTTGAGATTCTATAAAACAAGTTCTCAACACCCAGACACCTTGGAAACATTTAGAGCGGACACTTTATCAATTATTCAATCCAAACAAAACACAAGAGATTCTTCCTTTCTTTCCACATAGGGATTAATATCTACCCCCGAGGATGCTGACTCTTCCAGAAGACTGAGATTCAGATTGTCACACCTCCTGACTATTCCACCAACAAACAAAGACTCAAACACCAACGTCAGACTTACAGAATCCTAAGACCCAGCTTGGTCCTCCTTCCCTTTTGAGAGATGAGGTCCTTTATTCCTCCTGAAACCCTAATCACCCAAAAGTTCTCCAAGATTTTCCCAAACTGGTGATTCCAAAAATGTTAGAACTGATTCTCCTGATGCCAAAAGAAGCCGGATACAGGTCTGCTGATTGACGTACTAAACAATTCTTCCTAGCCGGGCTTCGATAACTGCAGATTTGGGAAAGGCGATCATTACTTCTGCTTTTGTTTTTGTTGTTGTTGTTGTTAAAAATATAAAAAGGGAGACAGGATCCCAATCACTTACGAGCCATCACCCATTTCACACCCCGTTTTACTAAAAGTCTTTTTCCTCTCTTCATTTTATAGAGTCACTCTCTCAGAGGGCCAGAACATGGACTTTTTTTCCCTGAAAAACCTCATTTTTTAAAAGGATGAACTGTAATTATCTACACTTGAGAAAGGACATACACTTTTTTGAATAGCCAATAATACACGTGCCACTCATTTTATTGGAAGAGCCTAAAGTTCTCAAATGTTAGCCTGAGTCCAAAACACCTGGAAGGCAGGCTTATTAAAAAACAGATGGTTGGAGGCCACTCTCAGTTTCTGATTCAGCAGGTCTGGGGTGGGACCCAAGGATCTGAATCTCTAACAAGTTTCCAGGTGATGCTGATGCTGTTGGTCTGGAGACCACACTTTGTGAACTACTGCTCTACACCTAGCTTTATAATCAAGAAACGTGTCTTGAGTACATATTGAATACAAGGCACTTCATTGGATACTGGGAGCCCACAGAGGTACACCTGACTCCGAAAGTTTATAAACTTTGTTTTCTTTCTTTCCCCAAAGAGATGAGAAGCAACAAATAAATAGGAAACAGCAGATGCTGAACACCACGGGAGCAGTGATTAGCAGATGTGGGAGAGCGAGAGGATGGCAGATGCTTCAAGCAGAGAGCGTCAGAGATAACTTCGAACTTCATCCAGTCTTTGAGAGGATGGCAGTGCTTAGATAACCTGAGGGGAGGGCATGGGTGATGCCTTAAAGCAAAGCGTCTCAATTCCTTCCAGCGCGGACATTCCTTTCCATGGGGATCTGGGCACGCGGCAGGGGGATTGCGGCTCACGTCCGCAGGCTTAAGCGCTCAGCTGCAGCTGTGCCACCCCAGCAGGGTTCCAAGGGCACAAAACTCGCAACTGAGTAGAGTCTCTCTCAACTGGCCACGAGGACCAGAAGAAAACTGCTCTTTCTTATTCTCCAGTCAGCGGCAAGGCCAGATCTCGCAGCGCTGCCATGCTCCAGAGTGCTGCCATCCTAAGTGGTGGAAGAGGCAGGCTCAATCCCTCCGAAGAGCGTGGAGAGGGGCCCAGGCAGGGTAGGTGTTGGGGGCAAGAGGAGTGAAGGGCAAGAGGCAGAGGCTGGGGGACCCAGGCTTGTGCCTCAAGGACATAGGGGACCAGGAGGGCTCCCAGGGAAGGATCAGAAGTGGTCAAGGAATGACAGGACATCACAGGAGAATCCCTCTTCTCTTCAACCCCCGATTATATCCCAGGCATTGTACTGTCCTGGGGACAGAGAGATGCTTAAGGCATCATGGTCTTTGCCCTTGAAATGTTTATGTCTAATGAGGAAGACAGACCAGTAACAAGATAAATTAGGAAAACGAGATGGTAAGCGCTATAATAGAAATCTATTCACAGTGTATGCAAGTGTAGAGCACAGACCAAACAACTCAGTGGTGGGGGCGGGGGGGGTGCGGATCTGGGGAAGGCTTAGTTATGCAGAGAGTGACATTTGAGCTGGTTGACAAGGATATTGCCAGGGAAAGAAGGTCTTCCTGGTAGAAAGAAGAGCAGGTGCAAAGGCACAAAGTGGTAGACGGCTCTAGAGCACCTGGGGAATGTGGAGCTCACAATGCAAGGAGAGGGGAGGTGTGTGTGTGGCTCCCGGGAGCATATACAGGAGAAAAGGCAGGCCGGAGCTGATGATGGCATCAGGATTTTAACTTCACCGTGACTGAGAGCCACTGAATAATTTTAACCCGTTAAGTGACACGGCCAGATTCTCATTTAAAAATTGTCATTGCAGAGCAGAAGACAAAGTGGAGAAGACAGACCTGAGAAAGAATGGCCAATCAGGTGGACCAGGACCACAGCCGCTAGGAGGGAGAGGCTAGACTGAGATCTTCCTGAGACCAAACTGGCAGTCTTTAACATTGGATGTGGTGGTGGGCGGTGGACAGAGAGCCCTGCTGCTGAAGCAGACCCCACTGAGATGGATGACAACTATGCAACTGACTGTGGAACTTCACTGTCCTACTCCCGTTCTCTTTTTTCCTGCCTCTCCTCCTCCAAGTTGATATTCACCATATGGTTTTATCCTAAGCATGGCTGGAGCATTTTTGAAGGGAAAAAAATCTCAATGCTCTTTGCTGTAGCCGTGAGAAATAAGTCAGAAGGCTGCTCATGGCGGAGCCTTAGCATTTGTGTTACATTTGCTTGGAGCACGCCACGACTTACAGGTGCAAAGAGAGTCAGTGTCTGAGTGGGATTCAACTGCAGGTTTAATCATTATCGTTGGTGAAACAAAAGCCTTTGAAACTTAGTTGATTAGAACAGTACCAGGTTTCTTTCATTTAAGTGGTTTGTTAGTGTTTAAAATTACAAAACAGGGGCTGGCCCGATGGCACAGTGGTTAAGTTCACGTGTTCTGCTTTGGTGGCCCGGGGTTCACTGGTTCGGATCCCGGGTGCAGACAAGGCACTGCTTGTCAAGCCATGCCGTGGCAGGCGTCCCACATATAAAGTAGAGGAAGATGGGCATGGATGTTAGCTCAGGGCCAATCTTCCTCAGCAAAAAGAGAAGGATTGGCAGCAGATGTTAGCTCAGGGCTAATCTTCCTCAACAAAAAAAAATAATAATAAAATAAAATTACAAAACAGAGTTTTGGATTGTAAACATAGACCTAAAAAACATTTTTTCCCTCAGTAGTTCAGCACCTTTATAAGGCACAGTGGGGCAGACCCTGGGCAGACTGTGAAATCCGGAAACTATCTTGTGGCCGCCCACCTCCTGGCCCTGCAGGATCTGTCCCAGGGCTGGTGCTCCTGGTTGAAGCCAGAGCTCGAGAGAATGGCTAACAAAGGATGGCCGTTCAGGAGGCAAGCCAGGAAGACCCCAGGTGTCCCCTCCTCTGTGAGTGCTCCGTGAGGGGGGTGGAGCGGAGGGTGAAGACGGGCGAGGCCGTGTCCGGGGCTCGGAGAAAGCAGAACTGTCAAAGCAGATCAGTTCTGGTTTCTCCGCCAATGACAATGGGTTTGGGATCTGTGTTTGACAGCCAGGGGTGACATGAAGGAGAAACCCGGGAATCCAGCCCCGCAACATGCACTTTGGAGAATTATTGCTCAGAGTCATTTGTTTCTCCTTAAAGGTAACCTAAAGCTTCCCAAATAAAGTGTGTTATGACAGAATGCATTGAAATTCCTTTGGAAAAACTACAATAATCAGCATATAACACAGTATGTGATTAACTGGTAAGCTTTTTTTTTTTAAAGATAACATTATTGGTGATGATGGAAACTGGCCACTGCTAGAAGTGTAAATTAGCATAAATAATCTCTCTGGAGAAAATCTTTGACTAAGCAATTCTGCTACAAGCTACTTAAGCAAATAAGAAAATAAAAATGTGCACAGAGCTACACGGGCAAAAATGTTCTGTACAGAATTCTTTGTAATTTTGAAAATAATTACATATACATGTGATTGATGTAAATAGAATTTATGGTAGAAAATTGGTGAAATAAATTATGACATTTCCATGTTATGGAATATTAGCCATTATAAATCATGTTTCAGAAGGCCTTTTAGTGACATGGGGAAATGTTCATGAATATATCATTGAGACTATAGCAAGTTTCATAAGCAAATACAAGATCAATTAAAAATACATATGTGCTTAAGAAAAAATCAAAAACTTCTTGCAAAATGTTAAAGATGGCTATTTTTGAACAGTATGATGGCAGGTCATTTATATTATCTTTTGTGTTTTAGGAAGGGTCAAACATTCATATAGCGAAAACATTACTTTTGTAATCAAATACTCATTTCACTTATGTAATCACTTAAATAATTTTAATTATAATACATATATAAACATTATAAATTTATAAAAATAAATTTAAATTATAATTTAAATAAAATACATAATATATAACATATTTAATATATGTATTGGCCCATTTATTTGAGCTGAAATTATTGTAAAAAATTCCTAGACAATTAAATAATTCCTTGGAGTTTTTTGCAAGAGAATGAGTTATGAAAAACGGTAACCTCTCCACAAATACTATCATGCTCCATAAATGGCTTTGGGCTTTATCAGAAGGAGAGCGGAGGGGCTGCAGAGCACTGGAAACCAGCTGGGCTGCCCCAGGGCACAGCTGCCGAGCAGAGGGGTCCTGTTCAGCAGGGGCGCGCTCTCCACACTGTGGGCAGATGAGGGCAGGAAGGCTGTGGGTTGGAGAGCTGCTAGGGAAGGATGTCTGGTTAGAAGAGATGGGGGTATCGGAGTCACGCGAGAGTTGAGAGGACCACCGGTGGGACTATCACATACTCCAATCGCCTCCTTGTGCAGCGGATAACAAGGAGCAGAGGGGAACTGCTGTGTCAACATAGAGCCCAGAGAGTCCCTGGACTGGCGAGGTCACAGGGAGGAAGGGCAGATGGGCTCATGAAAGACCTTGGCCTTGAAGGATGGGTAAACAGCAGCAGGAGAAGGTGGCGAGGAGGAGATGCTCAATGCTCAGACCCGTTCAAGGCTTATTCAAGGAGAAAGTCCCTGGAGACCAATGGGCCAGAATGTGGATTTCACCCCAAAGACTGCTGAGCTGTGGTCAGCTGTGGGCCAGAGTAACTATAATTTTTATGATGGATAAATTTAGTTAGATTTTGTTTTCATTTTTCATTAGTTTTCAATGACTCCTTGCTCTGTCGCTTGTTTTCAATTTATTTAGTTATTTTTATTACTCAACCCCAGATGCTCTGGCTAAATTCTAGGGATTCACTGGGAACCCAAACCAGCCATCACACTCCCTCACCTCACGGAGTTCAGAGTTGGATGAGAGAAACAGATCCTAATCAAATGGTCACAAATCCAAATGTGACAAGCAGCTCACAGGAGAGTCACATGGTCACAGTATGAAAGCTGAGAGATTTAATACAGAGGGGGGATATTCAGGAAAGCTTCTCTGAGGAAGTAAAACTATGGGATCCAAATGATGAACAGGAGTCAACAGGGCAAAGATGACTCTAGAGAGAGAGAACAGCATTTGCAAAGTTCCTGTGGCACAAAGACGGGGGCTATTATGAGGGACAGCAGGAGGGGCTGTGTGGTGGCTGCTTAGGAGTGATGCTGAGCTTGGCGCGAGTTGAGGTCTGAGAAGTAGGCAGGGTCGGTCAGGGAGGCAGTGTAGACCAGGAAAATTAATTTGGTCTCTACTCGCACTAAAAGTAAAGAAAGCCACTGAATGGTGTCATGATACAAAGAGAATGGAAGAATCTCACAGCTGTTTCGAAACTGTTCACGTCAATCCCATTCATTCAGCTCTGCTGTACCTGCTTTACTGCGGGTCTTCTCAGAAAGCTCTCCTTTGAGGGGAAAGCAGCTGGAAAAATGTGGGAAATCAACGATGAGCCTGTACAACACCGGTGACGAATCTCAGAAAGGCAGCTCTTCAAGATGTTTTCACTGGAAAGCTGTCCTAATACACTGATTTTGTTGGGGCAAAACTCTGTACTCACATCTTCCAAAAAACTGTCTCAATAAATATAAGAGCCTATGATGTGAATGATGCTCCCTTAGATGTGGCAACTTTGTGCAGTCCACAACCTGCACAACCACACTCAGCAGCCCTGAATCTCCAGTGATCAAAAAGAAAGGGGAAAAGCAACTTTTTTTCCTAAATTGAAATAGCATATTGTGTGAATGTAACAAGAGAGGCACTTTTTGTCTCCTGAGGCTAAATTATAAGCAAAACTAATTTTCCAATGCTTATCCATGCTGCCTACGTTCAGTGCTGGCAGGAAGGAGTAAGAGGTTCCAAATGGCAAAAAGAGGGCGCCCTCCCCGTGGCTGGTGGGATGGGTAACAAGAGCTAACAAGGGTTAACATAACTCTCAAAACGACACATCTGTCAGATCTGGGGTACAAAGAGGAGACCACAGAGCCACGATGCAAACAGAGTTAGCCAGAAGCCTCCTGCCTCTGTGTTCCAGGCAGTGTGCGAGAGCAGAGCATGAGGACGTGACGTGACAGGCTGTGTAAGGAAAAGCTAGGAGCCATGTGAGAGCCCTGGTCTGATTAAAATTGTAAGACATCTCTATTCACCTTTGCCTCAACAGGCGGTTTACTTTTTTGGGTGAGGAAGATTGTCGCTGAGCTAACATCTGTTGCCAACCTTCCTCTTTTTGCTTGAGGAAGATTGTCCCTGAGCTAACATCTGTGCCAGTCTTCCTCTATTGTGTATGTGGGATGCTGCCACAACATACCTTGCTGAGTGGTGTGTAGGTCCGCGCCTGGGATCCGAACCCACAAACTCTGGCCTGCAGAAGGGGAGCGCACGAACCTAAGAACTATGCCACTGGGCCAGCCCTGGTTTTGTGTTATTTTAACATTTCCCTTTCAACCAGAAATCTCTCCATCTAAGTTTAAATTCACAAACAATAGTTTTCAAACGCTATATCAAGAAGTAGCAATAAAATCCTTAAATATATTATTAAGCATCCTAGAAATTGATACACCCACTTAATATCCATTTGCTTTCTTATCCTGTTTCCAGTTTCAATGTATTTTCTTAAATGAAAAGATTTTTTTGCAGATTTTTCAGGAAGATTCTGAAGAAAAAATTAAAAGAATGCCCTGTGGTCCTCTCCCATCCTGGTTTCTGTCATCCTATATCAAGCTTTTCTCTCTGATCCTGGCACCCACGTCTTCAGGAAAATATCACTCCAGCAGAGCAGCTTGGGAAACCAGAGGCTCACTTACTGCTCCCTGGATGGAAGACGAGCTGGTCCCTTCGTCCTCTTCCCCGTCTGGCTCCTGGTCTTCGTTGTCGGTCCAAGAGGACACGTCCTCTACAGAGCTGGTCAGATCAGGCAAACTCTTAGATGTTAACCTCAGCAGGTCCTCTGCAGAGCTTTCCTATGGGGACACAATTAAAGGCCCACGAATTACCCCATGGCACCAAGCAGTTCTGGGTCAAGGTCAAGGAAAACCCAGCAGAGTCACCTGTGGGTGGTCGTGGTGCTCCCAACCCAAAGACTATATGGAATGTGTGTTCTGAATTTCCAAGTTTGCAAGCTTACCCCAAACGTCAGGGGTGTGGACTCAGTTTAAACCCAAACTAATTTTTCTTCCCCTGAAGAATCTGTGTTTCTCAGATGAACGTTTCTGCGGGCAGTCCGAGCTCCCTGAACTTAACAATCCTTTGAAACTCTCCCTCTTGCTTTCAGGATACAGTTTAAGCCAGCTCATTGGCAGGCCAGCATCTTAGAGATTTGGCCTCTGCCCAGCTCTCCAAACTCATCTCTGTCCATTTTCCCCTCCAGCCCACCTTCCATTCAAGCCATACTGACTTTCAGATGCCAGGCTCTCCCTTACCCTATTGCCTTTTCCACCAGCAGCTCCGTCTGCCTAGACCAACCTTCCTCTTCTGACTAAGGCCTCTTTGGGCAAAGCTTGAGCATCCTCTCCTTCTCCAAGCCTTCCTGGGTCCCCTCAGGAGGCAATCCAGGTGCCCCTCCTTTCTTCTCTAACATCCTTCACTGTTTCTTTTATCACCTCACAGTGTATGTCTAACTATACTTGTCTATCTCCCCTGCTTATCTGAGAGTTCCCCAAACTTAACACCATTTCTCCTCATGGAAAGGTCAACAAAAATACCTGGAATTAGCATCCATTAAGATGAGACGCTAAAGGGGGCTTCATCAACACTGCCCTTCCTTCCTACGCACAGATAAGGTCAGAGTGCGTTGTGGGATACAGGCGAGATCATTGAGGCCACAAGACTACCTCAAATGATAATGTGGCACACACAGGAGCTGAGAGCTCTCCAGGGAAATGCCACAGCACATCACACCAGGGGCCAGGGCCGCAGGGCTGATCTGAGGCCAGAAAAAGGAGAAATGTGTCCTCTCCTCATTCTCCACCCCCCCCCACCAGCCATTTCTACAAGGAAGGAAACGTGGAAAATTTTGATCAGCATATTCCTTGGAGGTTGAAAGAAAAGAGAACAATAAAAAATACCCATCTTAAATGATGGATGTGACAAACGATTAGTGAGCTGGCACCTGGTGACAGTGAAACTTGTTACTAGTTTCATGCAGGCTCTATCTTCAAGGTACCTGAAGCTCATTCGTTTTAGATCCATGATTGTGCAGAGTATACTGTTAGACCTCGCCTAAGGGAAGGAAAGAGAGCCATCAAGGAAAAATGGAGTTCGGTCCTCCTCTATGATGTCAACTCTGCTAGACCATTAACAGAAAAGAGTTAAAAAAAAAAAAAAAAAGATGAAGGTCCCAACTGGTGAGTAAATTTCACGACAGCCACAGGATAGAATGCTCCACGGTCATGAAAAATGATGCTGCAGAAAGGCACTTCTTGATGTGGAAAGATTCTTACAGTGTGTTACTTAGTGAAGAAGCAGGTTAAAAGTACATGTAATAACCATATTAATAATGGGTGTGATAATAGACTGGATGTAATAATAGTATGTGATAACCATAAAGCCTGGTCCATGTGCTTGGGACCAGCTACACTGTGCAGAGCCCTTTTTATCTCATGTCATCTTCCTAACATCCCAGGAAGTAGTTACTGATTCTATGGTACGGGTGAGAAAACTGAGCTTTAGAGAGATGTAGTGACCTGCTTAAGATGCACAGCTTTTCAAGGGCTGTGCTGGCACTTCAGTCCAGGTGGGTCTGCCTCCAGGCACACTCTGCCTCCTTGTGCTTGACTCCATTTAAAAGAAAACACGTGTGTGCATACTGCACACGCATACATGTCTTCCCGTCTGGAAGGACACACCAGTTAATGGATAGTACTATTGGTGGTATTATGAAAATTTTACCTTTTTTCTTCTCTCTATTTTTTCTGGGTTTTCGACATTAGATATAATAAATGCTTATTACTTGTTAATAAAAACCAAGAATGAAAAAACAAAAAAAATGGAGAGCACAAGAGAAATCCGTATTGCTATGCATGTACTTCTGGGAACATCAAAACAAACTCGGATATTCTGAGTTGATTCACGCCACGAGAACTTTCTAAGCCCCTAAGTATCCATAAACACCACATTTGTGTGGAAACACGAGACACTCTCTCCAGAAGAAAGCAGCTGCTGTATTTCCAAAACAATGCCATCAAGTTTTATGACAAGGTGACTATTATCTGCAATAATGATAATTTATATTTTTATTATCCCTTATATTCACCAAGTCAAAAGCTCTTTTTTTCTTCTCCCTCTCTTCAAATATAAAGATAGAAACAAAGTCCGTGGATTACTTGCTCTTGTGGGATAAAGAAGAGGAACGGATGCCAAGAGGGGCCCAAAGATCGACTCTTCTGTTCTCTCCTCCGTGATGAGCACCTTGGACAGTGTGGAGGAAGTTTAGGGACAAACAGCACGCAGCTGCTGTAGCAGTGTGTTGCCTGGCTGTAAACAGAGCATATAAAGAAGGGACGGTGTCCCTCGTATGAGATCTGGGTCAGCTCTGGGGCCACAGCTCTGTACCGATGGCCCAGAGCCAGTGGATCAAGAATTAGAATGGAGCCTCAGTCCTCGGCTCTGGACCGCTGCTCAGGGCTACAAAGACCCCAGCAGGTGTCCCTCAAGTCAAAGCCTCTGGCAGGAATATGTCACCTTTTTCTAGTACCATTGGCTCTGGTGTCCTTTAGATCCTATTTGACCAAGGGGCAGTTTGGTGCACAGGAAGAAGCATGAACTATGAAGTCCGACAGACCCAGCATGAAACCACCCACTGCTCGCATGACCTTTGGGAAAATTAATTAACCATTAAGATTTTAATTTCATCCTTTGAATGAAAAAAAAAAAGAATATGTGTCTCATGGGATTTATTTTAAGAATTAAATAAGATAATAGATAAGAAGCACCCGGTGCCCAGTGGGCATCTGATACACGTTAGTGTCCTCTCTTCCCTTAAATAGGCAAGTGAGATCATAGGTTGGGCATCAAGATCTGTTTTCAAAATCCCATGTATGCCTCTTAATTATGAGCTTTACCCATGAGTGTCCCTTTTTTGTTTTTATTTTATGTTTTCTCTGTTTGTGGATAACAGCTTGACATAGAAGAGATTTCCCTTCCCCCTTTTCCAAACTAGCAGGAGAAAGAAGTGGGCATAGAAATAAAGGTCTGGTGGACATGGAGTAATGCCTGTGCAGAAATCCCTGCATTCTTAAGCCACAGACTGCGGAGAGGTGGGCCATGCAAACATATGACTCTGTGTGTATGTGTTTAAGACCGAGGGATGCTTTTCAAACTCCCAACACAGCTGGCCAAATGGGAAACTGGCTCCTCCGTCCCCTGCACTGTTTCCCTTCTTGTGGAATTCACCAGGCTACAGAGAACATCCCTGGTTTTGCTCTCCTTCCCTACCCCAAGTGAAGAGACGCCAGGTTGCCCCATGGTATCTCTGGAGGGGAGGAGGGGGCTATGAATGGAGAGCATCTCAACTCCTGCCTCCAGGGCCTTGATGCCACCAACTCTTCCTGCCAGGTCTTTGCCAAGGTTTTGTATTCTTGTTGGAAGCCTGAGAGTCAAGGTCAAGGTTTTGGGGTAAAAGGTGTAAAGGGAGCAAGGCAGATATTTCAGAGAGCTCAAAATATCCTTCTAATCTATTTATTAAACACTCCCAAAATAGGCAATGGACCTTGCAATCGAACAGAGAAAATACACACAATTTTGTAGATGCTAGGTTCAAAAATAATAACAGAGATAATGGGGGGAAAATTAGCCAGACTGGCAAGAGCGTATTGCTGTGAAGGGTTAAGGACCGGGGTCGCCTCATACCAATTCTGCCCTGAACTGGAACGAAGCCCCGTGGCTCCACTTCACTAGCTCTTCAGCCAGATGGGTGCTTTCTTTGTCTCCTCAACAGCACGATGAGACGATGGAGCAGGACCAAGAGAGCCCAGCTCTGCCCCTTTCTCGTCACACAGCTGTGGAGTACTGCAGCCTTTACTGCACAGTAAGGCTGGGGAGACTTGGGAGGAAGCAATGCTAGGGGCCCTGGACATCAGCACGATTTTCGCACACTCCGGGGGTGGGGGTGCAAGAAGCCCCAACCCGAGGCCTCCTGAAGAAGAGAAGGCAGCAAGATGGAAGGGACAAACACCAGTTGTACATCAAAAGTATGGGTCCTGGGACTGCTGACAGCAACAAGGTCTCTGCGAGGTGGGAGCCGGCCATGGAAACTCTGCCTCCCTATCTTATTGTAAAACTGAGGAGGAATAAAGGTGGAGGGGGGTGGGGCGGGGTGTGCCTGGACAAAGAGGATTCACGAGGCTTCCTCCAGCACCAATACTCTGTGAGGCCCTGAGTCAGAACCAGGGCCCTGAACCATGTTCTGTCTGGACCTGGATGCTGTCCATCTCCACACCTCTCTCCCATCCCCGCTCTCCAGCGAACTCCCACATCTCCTCTTTGGCTTCTCCCTGAGCGAACTGCTCCTCTCTCTACCTTGTCCTTCCTTCCACCCTGCCATTCTTACCTTTCCCTTAGTCCTATTATTGCTTTTCCATCTCCTAAGTATATTACAAAGACCCTTAAAGGCAAGCAAAATAATTATATGCACTTCAGCTAAGGGTCCCCTTGTGGGCTTGCACTGTAGAATCATGGCTGTTTAAATGGCCCAAGGTAAATGTCCAAGTACCCAGGCACACGTGTGTGTGCGAGTGGTATGGGGAAGGCTCAAATCCAAATTCACTACCACCATTTAAAATATTTAAAGAAACAAACTACCTACCTTGCTGGCCACCACCAGCTGAACCATTCCAGTGGCTGAGCGAAGAATGGCCACAGCTTCCTCGTGGGAGAGCCCGACCAATAAGTGACCATTGATTACCAGCAGCTCATCTCCTAAGGACAGTCTGCCATCCCTGAGGAAAGGGAGATGGGGAACAAAATCCCTTGTCAAGACATTCTGGGCTTGAGAAGGGACACTTTCCTGGAGCTGGGGAGGGTTTTGGGAGGGGAGAGTTAAAATCGGGCTAAAGAGGAAATAGGTACGACCAGAGACGCTTGGGATGGGATTGCTATATCCTTTAGTCTGCTGGGTCCAGATTCGCACTCAGAGGAGTGGAAAGTTCCATGATTTCAGATGGTCGCTTAGTAATAGGCACGTTCTAAAGTTACCACCATATCCTGCATCGATGTCAATGAAATGACTTCCATCCAGGTGGAGACAATAATAGAGGAACACAGACCCCAAGGTGGCAGGATTTAATTTAGGATAGTCAAGTCATTCTTGTCTCAACCCTACGTGTCATCCCACCCTCATGACTGAGTCCTCAGCACAGGGCTGAGTCACTCGGCTGAGCTGCAAAAAGTGAAGGTAGTCCAATCTCACCAGCAATCCTTCTCTATCCCATTGTCTCTCTCTTCCCAGGTGACAAGCCCATGGCCAGATGTCCTCTGTGGGCCCTGTGACACTACACTGCATGTATATGTCCATTTCTCCCCGCTCTGCACACATAGAGGACCTTGAAGATAAAGTCTCTCAGCCCCTTTTTCATCCTTGTGTCCCTGCAGCTGAGCTTCATAAGCAGAAGAAGGAATACAAAGATGAACATAGAGGGGCAGGCCCTGTGCTGCAGTGGTTAAGTTTGGCCCATTCTGCTTCAGCAGCCCGGGTTTTTGGGTTTGGATCCTGGGCGTGGACCTACACCACTTGCTGGACATGTTGTGGTGGCATCCCACACATAAAGTAGAGGAAGACTGGCACAGATGTTAACTCAGGGCTAATCTTCCTCGGCGAAAAAAAAAGAACATAGAAATTAGCTAATTTGCCACTGTTGCAGGTATCAGACCTCGTCTACAACATGGGTGTACAAACATGTTCTATTTCTCTATTTCCTTCCAATTAAATTACAGCTGACTGGGAGCTTCCTTCCCACTGGGCTGGCAGGAGACCCAGTCATCACAGCTCAAGAGTGGCACACTGTGCCAGAGCGTTGGGCAAGCCCCTTCAATCATGGTGGGTCAACAGCCTCCAATGCTCAGATCTCCCATGATCCCAAAGGAGGCAGAGGCTTTTCATTTCCATTGGTAAATGGGGGACAGGAAATCTGGTGAGGCTGAGGGACCCTAAGCCTAGGGTTCCACCACCCCCTTTACATCAGCACCCAGGGTGCTGCTGTGGGACTGGTGCATGTCTTCATGACTTCCAGGTCTACCCACTTCTGTTTCTTTCCAATCTGTAGACTCACCATCTTGCTTTCTTTCAAAGAATCAACCAACTTCTCTCTATCCTTCCTTCCCTCACCAGTTTCTCCCTCTTTCTCTCCATCCTCCAGGGCATGTATCATAATCTCTTTTATGAATTTAGGCTTTAACAGAAGACAGAAGGCACCAGAAACTTCTGATTGCTTCTGCTTTCAATCCTTCAAAAATCCCTAAGGCAGAGAAATGCTAAGGACTCCACAAGCTGCTTGGAATGGAAAGAGAAGAGGAATAGACAAAGCACAGAGAACTAACTGGAACTTCCAGGAGGTGTGTGGGTAGGCCACTCTGGAGGAGAAGGTCCAAGAATACAATGGTTCTGGCCAGTATTCCTGGGTCTACTTATCCACACCACCACCAAGACCATCCCTGATCGCATCTCTTTTCTTATTTCCCTCTTTAATTCCATTTCTCTCATCTCTTGTTATTAACTAGGATGCCCCACTTGTGAATTACACACCCCAGAGGTAGAGAGAGAGACATGAAATTCCAGACTGAGAGTGAAAAGAAAATGGTGAGACCCACTAGAAACAGCTCACATAGAAAACAGACAAGAACAGTTCTATGTAAGCTCATCTCTGGGCACAGGAATTTCCTAATTGCCAGCTTTCCAAAGACAGACTGGAACCCAAGACCTAGGATTAATGGAAAAACAGCTACCTGATGGGAGTTCTTTAAAGTGTATATCATTTGGGAAGTTAACGATGCTCTTCTGGATAAAAATTACTGCAGGTTTTCATCCTCCAATAACTACTGCCACCCAAATAACTGGCGATCATAATCTTATCTCTACTTTAGTTACTAGCATCCTACTTTCTACTTAGAAGACTGATGAGCATGAAACACTTTGATAGATAGTGTCCTGGTCCTCTCCTTAGTTTTCCATTCTTCAGAGAAAATACCTCCAGCTCTTTTAACTCCACCCCATGAGATATATTATTGAGTGCCCTCTCTGTCTTGGGCAGGCCAATCTTGCTCTGGTTTGTCACATTCCCTTTAGTATCAGGGTACCTGGACTGAACAGCAAATTCCAGACTAGACTCACCTCCCTCATCAGTGAAACTCTAGCTTTATACACCTACTGAATACATGTGGGCATGCAACATATGTACATGCCCCACTGTGCCTTGCAAATCCTCGACACCCTATGTACATGGGAGCAATTAGCCAGCACAGCCAGAGCATGCCTTACATCTTGGGACAGCACCATCCCTGTAATTCCAAACGGACTTCTTCTTTGTACCTGCTCTCCCTAAGCACTGCCCCTCTCCCTACTTCAGATAATTGTTCAGATTAAAAGAGAAGTTTTGGAATATGAATGGTTTTCAGCTCACAAGGAGAAAAATTCACATTCACCCGTTGCCCTTCCCCATCTGCACGACAGAGGCACATGCACATAAGTGTGCGTAAAATCCTGACAGACCTGACAAACCCTGACACAGCACGTGAACTGTGGTCACACTGAAAATCAATCACTTCCCCAAGTCCTTAGCCACAGTCTTATGGGAGTTACGATGTCAGGAGTGGCGTATTCTCTTGAATGGCATGGTCTCAATAAGTAACTACATATTACTAGCATCCCCCACATTAGGATAAGTAATATTCACTAGCAACTCAAACTGGACTAGAAAGAAATCCAATTTCTCCTTCCTGGTTTGGCGTATACTGCAGTGTCTCCAGCAATTAGCCACTTCCTGTGCTCAGAGGTGTGTTTAATCAGAACCGCTCGTGCCCAATTTCCTTCTGGGCTCCAGCATCATCCTTGTGAACTGTAATTACCAGGGCTTGGACCAATGGAAGAGTCCTAGCACCTGGGGGAAGGGAAGGGCAGGGAGAGGATAAGGTGGCAGAGAAAGGGGGAGGGTTATCTAATCACCTGTGAGCGGCACCTCCTTCCTTCACTTGAGTGACAACGATAGCGTGAGGTGAGCGCTTTGATCCTCGGCCTCCACTAACCTGAATTCCCAGCCCATCCGATTCTTTAAGCAGCTCCATCTTCCATATCCGGCCAACTTCCTCCTTGGAAGAAAAAGTGAGCACACTGTGAAGTATATGGACAGACACACGGCATTGACACAGGAGAGTGGAGCTGTCAGGTCAGGCCAAACACTCATTACTTGTCAACAGGTATCACATATCATCACAGAAGAAAAAATTCTCTGGGTGGACCAAAGTCTCTAGCTGGCAGTGCTGTCCAATAGAACTTTCTATGATGACAGAATTGTTCTATATTTGTACGATCCAAAATGAAGCCACTCAGGTTGAGAGCTTGAAATGTAGCTAGTGGCAACTGAGACACTGACTTTTCAATTTCATTTAATTTTAATTAAATTAAATAGCCACCAGTGGCTAGTGGCTATGATACTGGACAGCACAGCAAGAGTGATGATCAAATTCCCTAACCAGGATCCTGTTAAGTGAAGATGCTTCTGCCTGAAACCTAGATAGCAACGTGCGTGTAAACACTGGTTGTTTGAGTTCCTTTTATTTATGCACAGCTACTAAGTGATAAAGGAAGATGAAAGGAAGACAAAGCTGGGTCTCAGCACCAGGAAATTCAACTAGTTTGAACCCAGCTCTGCCTCTTAGTACTTACGAAGGTCACCTAACGCCTAAAACCCTCAGTTTCTTTGCCTCTAAAGAGGAGATAATTATTAATACTTCCAGGTTTGCTGTGACGACTAAATGAGGTATTTATGGAAACAGATACCAGTGTTCCTGACACCTAGCAGATACACAATAAATGTTGATAGGTATCATCTATTACTTATACATGCATAAAATATGCATATATATGTGAAAACATCACACTGAATATTAAACTTCCTCAAAACATAAATGAGATCTCTGGTAGGAGAAACCAAAACAGGAAATCAATTGATGAATTTGTCACTGACTTTTATAGACATTAGTCTGTACACTCTTTAAATACATTCAAAAAAAAGCTTCAACCTGTATAAAAATCTTTTTTTTTTTTAAAGTGACTTAATGACAAGTGCAAACAGAAGTCACCTGTCTTTTTTTTTTTTTTAAAGATTTTATTTTTCCTTTTTCTCCCCAAAGCCCCCCGGTACATAGTTGTATATTCTTCGTTGTGGGTCCTTCTAGTTGTGGCATGTGGGACGCTGCCTCAGCGTGGTTTGATGAGCAGTGCCATGTCCGCGCCCAGGATTCGAACCAACGAAACACTGGGCCGCCTGCAGCGGAGCGCGCAAACTTAACCACTCGGCCACGGGGCCAGCCCCTAAAAATCTATCTTTTAAAAAAACTAATAAGTGTCTCTAAGTCCTCTGGACCACTGTTAGCTTTTCTGCTTTGGTTCAGTCTCCGCTTGACTCCCTGTTTCACTCCAAGGACACAAACATGCCCACAGTGAAATGTTTGAGTTCCCTCAGATACTTAGCTGTTCAGGGAAATGAAAGCAAAACCTTCCCAAGTGATTTATTTTGGGGTCTTACTTAGGCTCACCCCTGTAGTTCTTTTCAGCTCTAGGTGGATGGGTATGGGTCACAATGCATTCCTCAACATAGAAAACAAAAGCCATCTGCTCTCTTCATCCATCATGAAGGTCCAATGGAGCCATTAAGGCCCAATACGGACAAAGTCATCATCCCCCTAGAAAAAGGCAAATTGCCCTTTCAAGCTGCTTGCAAAAGAGAAAGAATGTGAAGCATTTAGAGAATCTGAAATACACACTGTCAGAAACTAAAATGAAACTTTATGCAACAGTAAAAAAAACAGATGTTGAATGGTCACTGGTGTGCAGCAATAGGAATGTCTGGGGAAATTATTACCAGACAGAGACCTGTTGGATCCTACACTTTTTCTAGTACAGCACTGCTTGGTGGGGCTCCATTATTCCAGCACTATGCAGGGGTGCCAACTGTCTCCTTCATCCGCTGACCACAGACAAATGAAGCCTGTCTGGCCAAATGTAACTTCAGAAGTCACTGGCTTACCACAGTAGTTCATGAACTTGTCAACGATCCCTATATCATCCAATCGTCTCACTTTGGACTCCACGGTTTTTGGTGTCTTGCCTCTGACCTCTGGAATACCTTTCTCTCTTCCTCATTCAGAAACAGCCTCCCTGGCCTTCAGTCTCTCATAGCCCTGCTACTTCCAAGAAGCCACCCTTGAGAATCAGTGCAACTGCCAAGATGGCAACTTTCAACACTTCCAGTACATGAGACCCTATGGCCTAGTGGATGGTCCCAAAGGAAACAAATTCAGGGATGTGCTGATTAGCTGTTGTCCTGGCTTGCTGAGCATCCCAGACGAGCACACGGGTCAGCCTTGTGGCTGCCTCCCTGGACCTCAATGGGCAGTTGAGAAACTAGAGCAGAATGGTGGCTTGACTTGTTTTTTCCTTAGAAGGTAAGTTATAGCTCCTGGGGTCTTGAAGATGTGTGACAGTGTTCCTCCCTCTCCCAGGACCGAAAAGTTGTGGAACTCTTTCCCAAGAGCAACAGGGACCATTATTAGAGTCCAGAAATAAGACAACCCATAATGAAAATGTTCTGGAATTACATAGTGGTGATGGTTGCAGAACTCTGAATATACTAAAAGCAACTTTAAAATGGTGAATTTTATGGTATGTGGATTATATTTCAATAAGTAATATATTTTAAAAGGCTTTATTACTCCACTGAGATGTAAATAGTGAGGTTGTCATCTAAAAATCAAGTAACTGAGAAGATTTTAATTGTTGAACAAGGAAGCTATCTATCTGCACTAACAAAACCAGTAATTTGAGTTCATTATTTATTAATAAAAAGATGTTGCAAGTGAAAAACAAGAAAACCCATTTGGTATTAGCCCAAATTAGTAAAAACCTATGCATCCCCATTACTAGTTACACCATCATTTTCTCCCATCCTATCCTCCTTTTGTTAAACAGAACATGTGCAGTATGTTTCACAGACAGTGTGACAATACTAGACACAGTCCTTTCTAATTTTTAAATACTTTTAGAAATAGCACTTGAGAAAAGAAACATGCAAAACTACGATCATGGGGAGTGAATAATGGTAAACATATATTTGACAAAAAGCATTAAAAATAACTTTCAGCAAGAACACCCACACACCTGCTCCACACTTCTACCCCTGCCCATACACACACAACTAGTTAAAAGCAGGGCAAAACACAGATCCACTAACAATGGTTTCAGAGGGCAGAAATGACCAATCTGTAATATAGCCGCCAACCATCCTAGTCAAGAAACAAATCTTCTTTTTCACTTTCCTTCAATAACATGGATAAATTTTTCTCATAATTACGCAAGCAGAAACTATGAGGGGAGAGTTCAAAGAAATCAACGCAAGTTTCCTTGCCCTGGAATTTCTCGAACATCTAATGAAGGAGTTCAGAGGAACATAAAGGAAGAGGCAGATGTTATCAGTCTTGGTTGCACAATGGTCAGTATTACGTCTGGCTGCCTATTATAGCTGACAGAAGTCTTGAGTTCAAAATAAGACCAGTGCCTGCAGTTTATGAGGCTAAACCTGGCACTGGCCAAAAACCAACAGGCCAATCAAAGATAAAAATATCAAGTATATTTCCAATTGCCTCCTTACAATTCCACTTGGGTATCTAATACACACCTTGGTATGGTCAAAACAAGACTCTCCTTCTTTCCCATCTCAGTAGGAACAGCACTATCGACAACTCAAGCTAAACAGGACATACAACCTGAAAGCCAATGAGTTATCTTTGATTCCTCCTTCTATTTCCTACATCCAAACCATGAGCAAGATTTGTAGGCTCTACTTACACAATAGATCCCACATGCATCTACTTCTGCTCCTCTTCCCTGTCACCACCCTTGTCAAAGCCACCAGCATCTTTAGCTTGTGTTACCACAATAGCCTCCAATCAGATCTCTCTTTTTATTCTTCACCTCCTACAATGCATTATTCTCCATTACACTTCTAGGGTGAAGTTTCAAAAACATACGTTATGATGCACTCAGCTTCAAACTACCCACAGCTCCACACCAGACTTAGAAGATGGTGCAACTCTTTGCAACGGCATATACGAACCTTTGCGATCTTGCCCTGCCCACATCTCCCTCATCACCTCCCAGGGCTCCCCACCTCATCACTCACTGTGCTTCAGTCTCCCTGCTCCCGGAGCACTCTATCATTCCTGCCTTAGGGCAGCTGCATTTGCTGGCTCTTCCCTGGAAACCTTCTGCCCCCAGATTTTGCAGGGCTGCCCCGTCCTGACTTCAGCTCAGTGTCACTTCTTTGATGAGGTCTTCCCTGACACCCAATACCAATTAGCCCCCCACCCATGTCACTGTCGCCATCTTTCACTTCACTCTGTTTTATTTCATTTATAGTACTTGTAGTCACCATCTAACATTCTGATTCATTTATTCGTCCATTTATTGCTTGTGGCCTCCTATATGTGATAAATGCCATGGGGCAGGAACCTTATCTCTTATT
The DNA here is from genome assembly GCF_041296235.1 of Equus asinus. Classification (NCBI taxonomy): domain Eukaryota; kingdom Metazoa; phylum Chordata; class Mammalia; order Perissodactyla; family Equidae; genus Equus; species Equus asinus. The sequence continues at coordinate 83,344,453 of NC_091799.1, forward strand.
TACCAGTGGGTTCTCTTGCTACTAGAACAGTGCCTAGTACATAACAATATTGCATAAATGTCAGTGAACTAACAAACAAAGGATGTTTATCCATCAATCTTACGGTTCTTCACAATTTATTGAGACTGATGTTAAGAAGTTCGCACAGATGGGAGACCTGTGTGTTTGCCAATGTTCAGTGTTTGAACACCGATCCAGTTGTAGAGATGATTGAGTTCTGAAACAAATCCTGTCTAGACAGATGGCTTGGGCCCTTGCTTCCTTTTACACTGGCTTAAAGGGCAATGAGACTTTGTCAGCCTGTTGAGACAAAGCCAAACCACACAAAATTGGACGCTATGGATTTCTGTATTAACGTTGGAGTGCTACCCCTTCCTACAGACTGCCAGTTACCATGTGAGCTCACACGTGCATCTCTTCACAGAGGCAAACAAAGGGATTTATTTATCAAAACAGAAGTGGTACATTAAAGGGAGCTGTCTCGGCAGCATTTAAATGACCTCATCTTCTGTTGGAACCAAAAATAAAATTTTACAACAGCATCTTTGCTCCAAATGTGAGAAGACACATCATCCAAGTAGAACTGCACTACAATAAATGCTCTGGCTCTAGCTGCAAACTTACTCTGAGCCTGTTTGCTTATTCCTTCCTATTTAGAATGATCAGTAAGAAATGAAGAAATGCATGATCATAATGTCAGAGTGTAAGTCCCTAAGTCATCAGACCAAAATGCTCAGTTTATAGGTGAGAAAATGGAAGTTCAGAGAAAGGACACAGCAGCCCAAAGCCCACAGAGCTGGGGATGGAAGAACTAAGGCTGGAACATGGTGTCCCATCTCAGGCCTGGTGATCTTGGGTGCCTCCATTAGTAAATATCTACAGAGCACCTACAGGAGCGGGGCACTGAGCTAGGACAGGAAGAGCACTCTGCAAAGGCTGAGAGGCAAGAGTGAGCATGGCCTTTTGAAAAACTGTAGCTAAGTCAGCCCAAATCAGGGAGGAAGAAAGCAGTGAGAGATGGAGGCAGAAAGGTAAGCAGAGAGATCACAAAGGCTTACACACTACGCCAGGCCAAGGTGTTCAGAAGTTATCCCAAAGGCAAAATGGACCCACCAAAAGGGTGTGTGTGCGTGTGTGTGTGCGTGTGTGTGTGAGATAAGGTTTGCTCTTTAGAAAGGGCCCTCTGGTTGCAGTAGGCGAATTTAGCCAGTAGGGACAGGGATGATGGGATGAGCGTGGGGGCAGTGACACAGGTAGGAGACCACTATGAGATGAGAAATGAAAGCAGCTTGGTCCTGACCTCAAGTTGTGGGAGCTGGGGAAAGAGAAGTGGCGTGAGCAGGGAGATCCTCAAGGGAGCAGGAGTTGACAGGACTTGGTGATTGACTGGACATGGTATAAGAGAGAGGGCAGCACTTCAGCTGACTCCAGGATGCCAACCCTCCCAATTTGCTAGGATGAAGTGGTTTTCCAGGACATGGGATTGTCAGTGCAAAACTGGAGAAAGTTCTGGACAAACCAAGATGAGTGGTCACCAGTTGGATCTCGGGTTTCTGGCTTGGACATCTTTGTGGGTGATGAGACTTGGAATACTGGGGCATGCCTGGTGGTGTGGGAATGTGATACATTGAATTTTAGGCATGATGTGAAATATTTAAGATGGAGACATCCTGCAGGCAGTTGGTCGAAAGCCCAGGGACTCAGGAGAGAGGTGAAGGCACAGACATGGATTTATGAGACATTATCACAGAGGAAGATGTAAGTTCACCCAGTGACCACGGGGGCCTCCTAGAAAAGCATCATCTTCATGCTGCCCTACTTGTTGCAACTATCAGGGACCACCCAGGAGATGTCTTGAGTGTGAATCTCTTTCTCAGTTCCCCATCCTTTCCTGCAGATTCAGACCTGGGGCAGCCTTCCTGGGGTCTCTGCTAAAGGCCTAGGGAAGAGGTCTGGTACCATACAGGGTGAATTACAAGTACTGGGGTAAGACCACAATGGACCCAGAGACACGCACCAGCCGTGAATAAATTCACCTGGCCAGCAAATGGTAGGATTTGTTTTTCTTTGTTGTGTAACTAAGTTTGGTTGTATTCATTTTTACCACGCAGCATGACAAAAATACACATCATATGTAAACAGGCTTGCAAAAACTGCCACCTTGGATGAGTCATGATCTTTATTAGACAGGCAGAAAGGAATTCTGAACTCGTTTCTAAAACTGCTTATCTATGTCCGAGGAGAGTCTTATGTTTTAGACAATAGATCCAACTTTCGCAATTTTTAAAAATTAATCTGGTTGCATAGGTATTGCTATGTTACCACTTTATAGAAACAAATCTTTCTTAAAAAGAAGATATTTGTTAAAGGAAATCTGTTTCCTATAGCTCCATTAAGGGAGAGCAGAATATAAAAACAGACTGAGGATTTATTTTCATCTAACAAATAACGGTCTATGAAAAAAGAAGCACCTGACAAATGAAAATGGTCTGAATGATCATTATAAGGCTTTTCTGTAATTTATTAAGTCTTGGTAGATACATTAAATCCTTAATAAAGCAGAAACGGAACAGTGCTGACATGTTTAATCTCCCATTATTCAAATAGAATGGAATTTTTTACCCCAAAGGCTTAAGAGGTAACTAGCTAATTTTTGTTTTTCTGGAAATTCCATTTTAGCATGACCTTTGGCTCATCCTGGAGTGAAAAAAACCCACTCAGCCCAAGAACCTTCCGTGAAGGGCTACTGGTTCCAAGTTAGGTGCCACTAGGATGTGGCGAAAGCTGTGAAGACCTACTCGCCCACTCTATCCATCCTGGGTAAAGCATCTAATGATGACACTGCTGGGGTTGAAAATGGTGCTAAAATATTCACGCTTGAGAAAGTGTGTGGCCCAGTCTGACTTTCCAAGACAAAAAGTATAACCCAGGGTCAATCATCAGTCTCTAGGTAATGGACAATTGCGAAGAATGCAAATTCCAGATGGCAAGTTTCTCCTTTCTATAGGCATATAGCTTAAAAAAAAAAAAAATGCCCCAAAGGCAAAAGACTGAAGTTGGTTTTTTTTCACTCTTTCATTTAGTATATCTTCGCGGACATTTGACCTTGAGTACAAAAACCAGGCAAAGGAACTCTGTATGTGTACTCGTCAGATAGTCTGATTCAGAAATTCAATTTTATCTTATTGTCTTTAATTAGGATGGGCAGAGGATGGTAGTCTCTTAAAAGTTTGGTGTGCTGTTTTTCTTTTAAAATCATTCCAAATTATTTCCACAGTGTAGGCCACATTAATGCCTGCCCTTTGAACTATGTGAGAATCAACCTCCTTTGGTACCTTAAACCTTCAAAATGATTAAGGGAACCAACAATTCCTAACTTTTTTCACCATAGGCTTTCTGCATTCACAAGCTAATCATTAGGGGGAAAATCATATCAAGATATAGTATTCATTGATAAGGAACACATTATAATGTTTTTATTGCCTTTCATTTGGAGGAGGATACATTATAATCTTTTTTATTGCCCCTAATCCTTTTTTGGGGGGGCATAAATTTGGTAGAAAATCTTTAATAAGAGACATTAATTTTTTCTTCTGATTCATTCACATCTTCCATCTACAAACATGCCTCCTCTGTGTAAGGCTTTATGAAGATTACTTGGCTCCTCAAATGAAGGAACATGGCCCTTAAAAGAGGGTTATTTTGTTTCTTCTCAATCCATTATACGATTGACTACAATTGCAGAAAAATACATGAAATAGCCTTACCAGAAATTACATTCACTCCCAGGGCACCACTTCCCAGGATGCAAAGCTGAACCTGATACTTTCTCTGCGCCCACTTTCTACCTTTCTCTTTCATCCCTAAAGGGCATCTCTTGAGTCAGAGAAGAAACCAATCAGGAGCCACCTAGGAAGTTACTGCTTCATTGGGAACCCAGAGGAATATCTGCTAAGAGGATTCTTGGAACGAATACGCTTACCCTAAAGAAATGTAACTCAAAGAGAGAGTGTTGGTTCTAATGACAGAGATAATTTGAGGCTAGAAGCGCATCCATTACCATTCAGGATATACCACATCTGCTTTGCCTTTAGGGGAGATCAGCCCTGACCATCACAGCTGGATACCATAGTAGCAGAGATTTCTGTGAAGTTTCCAAACTTCACTGGAATTCAGCAATGTAATAATAAGATCCCATGAAAATGTCACTGGTTTTGAAGCATTAAAAACAAAGGCAGATGCTTCCCTGCGTGTTGGACATCCTTCCTGTGTAATACTGAGGCTGGGATGTTTATGCTATCGACTGCCACCAGGAATTCTTGACCTTGCAGTGGCAATTCCACTGGTGACAGCAGTGATAAATAACGGTACACTTCAAGTACTTTATCTGGGACTCATATGACTCAAATTATACCACAGAAGGCTTGAATTTTCCACTTATGATCACTTGACTGGCTCTTTATTTAAGTGGGATAAAATGACTTGGATTTTTTTGTTATTGTTATGTCCTCTGATCGTTTATCTTAATAAATTTGTTGGCTTCTAAACACAAGATCATCTTAGATATATTTTCTCAACCTTAAAAGCAATGTCAAACAATGTTTCTTTTCAAAATTCAGGTTCTACAATCAAACCAAACCTTACCCGTGCCAGGCAGTCACTTGATTGGAAGTCCGTCTTCCCAGATTTTGAGAAGCGGCGTTTGTCATTGCTCGTGGGCAGCGGAGCATCTGTCTTTGGAATTCTATGCTCTGTCCCTGTGTCCACTTCTGACCGGTCTACATGGGGTCCAGCCACCTCCTTGAGAGAATCTGGACCATTTTCTAGCTCAAAGGCATGACCATTTCCAAGTTCGGGATCCGGGCCATTGTCCAGGCCAGAGATAGGGTCATTGTCCAACTCACAGCCAGTGCTACTCTTGGATTCTTCGGTGGCCTTGTGGGTAGAAGGTCTGGAAATGACCCCAAACTTCCTTGCTCTTTTGCCCTTTTTCACAGTTTGGTCACCCAGCTCCAAGGTAGGTGTTTCTCCTGGTTCAGAGCTGTTGCTACTGTTGCCATTATAAGGAGAATGGACTTTGTGCTTAAAGCGACGAAGCATGATCAGGTAGATAAAGCCGCCATTCCAGCACTGCTCAGCCAGGTAACTGCAACAAAGAGACAGGTGCCTGTTAAAACCCTCAAAATACCCTTCTCCAACAATGCAGCAGGTTGACACATTCAATGGCCCACACAGGACCCACGTGATTAAAATCCTGACCAACAGATTGAGGTACGAAGCTTCCTAAAGAGGCTGACACTCAATTCATCCTTTTAATCTATATAATTGTTGATGCTAAAAATAACCCCCTAACAAACCAAAACGCTTAGAACTTACTAAGGAGAGCACCTTAGGATAGGCAGTCAGAGAAGGATTTGTCTATTAACAAAGCTAATCCTAATGTATCATTAAAAAAAATTCTCCACTTCCTCAACAATTTCTTGCATCAGAATTGTGTCAGTCTCCATTCATGTGGTTCTGATGTAATAAGACTACAAGTCCCCAGGGGAAAAAAGAACGGATAAAATGTAAATGTAAATGTAAAGTTCTGCTCTTAGGATCAAAAACTCAACTGCACGATCACAGGAACCTCTGCCTCACAGCCGTTAAAGTGAGAAAAGATCCCGGGGGGCGGGGCAGAGAGGTCGGCTGGTATGAAGATGCAACTGGTGAATAAGTGCTGGGGTGTGCGCTGCATTAAAGGACCACCACGTTCCCCTCTTGGTAATGATCCTAGTTTGGGTTGTTCATGACACCCATGGAGTGACACTTCCAGTCTGGGAATCCCATTAAGAGGAACAGTGACAAAGTGGAAAACACGCAGACATAGGATGACCGCCACAAAGAAGGCTGCTGGAAACTGTGTCAACCAGGAGTAGTGGGAGGAAAGAAGGTTGCTTAAGCTTGAAAAACACAAGGGCCAGGCGCAGTCGTTTTTCACGTATTTCAGGGCTGCCAAACACTTAGAAGCAGGAAATAATATAAATGAGATAATGTCTGTGAAGCTTGACCACAATAATGACTCTAGATCTCAAAGAATACAAGAAAATAGAACATCAAATATGATGAGTAATTAGCGGTGTTCAGGATCAGATCACTAAAGCTTTAGCAAAGAGAATACTTGCTCAAAGTCAGGAAATCAGGCTGGGCTGGACCCTCCACTGGTGTCACCCAAGATAAGGAAGCACAAACCCCAGATGAACCCAGGGAAATGCCTTCACCACTGGAACCTTGCCACATTCCACACATCACTGGTTCCCAAGCAAAGAATGTCAACAACCAAATCCTTAACAAGTCAGATCTGCTTCTGATCTTCATGCACCCACAAAGAGAAGGCTTGGGGCTTTCTTGCCTACATCCTCAATAAGTGAAAAACAAACAACTTTTCCAGTATACCATGCTAGCTGCTCTCCCTCTAGGCCTGACTATTGGACCTGAGAGCTGGGGCAGTCTTTACGTGGGAAAGAGGCCAGGTTGTAAGGAGAGGAGACCAGCTTTGTCTGAAATGTACTAAGTTATGGGCCAAAGGCATATATTCCTCTTACCTAATGGTCAGGTTATTGCAATGACAGTGACTCTAACTGAAGAAGAGAATGATTCTGAATTTGCCATGGAGTAAAGTGAGTAAGAGAGAAGGGTCCTCAAACATCACCAAAGCTAACAAAAACTGTCTTTGCTCCTGGGCTATAAATCATGGGACGAACTTACACAGAAAAGCCAGGTAGATAAAAGATATTGTACAAACCTCAGGTTGTTCTATGAAATACAGCAGGGTGAAGAGGGGTAAAGATCAGCCCACTGGTCTCTAGAAAATGAAAATTAAACCTGGTTCTCAGCACAATTTTTCTACAATATTTAGATTTTATTTCCTTGAATCGTGTTTTTGGGTTTTTTCCCCCCACACTGGAAAAATTCTTGTAAAGGCATAAAATCCTAAGAGTAGTTAGTCAGGTTGTAAGGGCTTCTTTGAGCAAACCATTAATACAATGCATATGCTCACATGTTACAAAAACCAGCGTGGGTAATAAAAACAGGTCCATGTTGAGTGTTAGACACCCAAACTTCTGGCTTTGGCTTAAGTATGTAAAACAATGCTACTCATAATCCATCAACTGATGAATGTATAGACAAAATGTGGTATATCCACATAATGGAATGTTATTCAGCAATAAAAAGGAATGAAGTATATGCTACAACTTGGGTGAAGCCTGAAAACATTATGCTGAGTGAAAGATGCTAGACCACCTAAGGCCATATATGATTCCATCTATTGGCCACATCCAGAATAGGCAAGTCCATAGAGATGGAAAGTGGATTAGTGGTTGCCAGGAGCTAGGGGGAGGGGTAGGGAGGACTGGGACTAATTGCTAAAAGATACAGATTTTTTTAGGGGGCAATGGAATGTTCTGGAATTAGTGATGATGGTTGCACAACATACTGAATATACCACTGACCTGTATGCTTTAAAAAGGTGAATGTTGGGCCAGCCTGGTAGTGGAGTGGTTAAGTTCACCTGCTCCACTTGAGTGGTCCAGTGTTCTCGGGTTTGATACTGAGTGCGGAAGTATACACCGCTCATCAAGCCATGCTGTGGTGGCATCCCACATACTAAGTAGAGGAAGACTGGCACAGATATTAGCTCAGCGACAATCTTCCTCAAGCAAAAAGAGGAAAATTGACAACACATGTTAGCTCAGGGCCAATCTTCCTCACTAAAAAAAACAAAACAAAACAAAACATCTTTAGGGACCAGCCCGGTGGCATAGTGGTTAAGTTCACGTGCTCCACTTCAGTGGCCTGGGGTTCGTAGGTGAGAATCCCAGGCACGGACCTATGCACCGTTCATCAAGCCATGCTGTGGTGGCATCCCACATACAAAAAAAAAAAAAAAAATAGAGGAAGATTGCCACAGATGTTAGCTAAGCGACAATCTTCCTCAAGCAAAAAAAAAAATTAAAGAGGAAGATTGGGAACAGATGTTAGCACAGGGCCAATCTTCCTCACAAAAATAAAATAAAATAAATAAAATGGTGAATGTTATGGTATGTGAATTATGTTTCAATTTTAAAAAACAACAGCAAATATAATAATACTGACCAAGTTTTAAGTTCATTTTTTGAGCAGGTAATCCCTAAAAACTCTCTTTACAGAAGAAGAAACTGAGGCTCAGAAATATTAATTATCTTGCCCAAGTTCACATAACGGGCAACTGGTAGACCCAGGTCTGTCTGCTTCCCAAACCCATGCTACGTCCACTGTGCAGCTCTGCTTCTTAAACTGTCATCATCCCTGTGCTTTAGTTTCCTCATCTGCAAAGTGAGGCTGTTAAAATGGATCATCTAGAAGTTGCTTTCACATTCGAACAATTGTGAACGCAGTTTCCTGGGAAGAGTTCTGGGGATTAAAGGAGCAGGCCATCCCAAAAGAACCTGATGCAGTGCCAAGAACAAAACATCACCCTGGAAAAACAGAAACACGCCTTTTGCGTTCAAGTTGTTCTAGGCCTCTTGGACATTTACCAACAATCTGAAAAAGATGTCACCTGGAGGGGCAATTCCTTTAAAATGGCTTTTGGGGCTCTACCTTTTGTACTACAACTCTGAGCAACTTGATGGGTTGTATGCGGAGACCTTCCTTTTGGTACCAAAAAAAGGCTGACCCCTTGATTCAGAGCACAAGATCCTGAATATCTTTCCCATCTCGACTCTCATGGAAGCTCCAAGAACCTTGGAAGTTTCCATGACTGAGAGTGTTTTGTTCCTTCGGCAGGTCCACACTCAGCAAAATCACAAAGCAAGAGGAGTTTATCTCCAGTTTGCCACCACCTCCCAGTCTTTTCCTGGCTTCCTAGCAATAAATAAGACCCTGACATCTTCAGGGAACTGGATGACAGGATATTTTATTCCTTCCTGGACACTGAATTTTCTAAGATCATCTCAAAGACAAAGTGTAATGAATGGATTATGGACAATGCAGCAAGTTGGCAAGAAAGAGACTTTGGGCGGGCTGGGATTTTCTTACAATTCTTTGAATTGCCTTAAATCTAATGCCCTCACATTCCCTATCCACCTGTACTGAAATGACTTATCTAGCTTTTCCAGCACCTTCCTGGCTAATTCATACTTCCAAATCCCTCTTTCTGTTCAGATTCTTTTTTTTTTTTCTTAAGATTTTATTTTTTTTCCTTTTTCTCCCCAAAGCCCCCTGGTACATAGTTGTAAATTCTTTGCTGTGGGTCCTTCTAGTTGTGGCATGTGGGATGCTGCCTCAGCGTGGTTTGATGAGCTGTGCCATGTCCATGCCCAGGATTCGAACCAACGAAACACTGGGCCGCCTGCAGTGGGGCCTGCGAACTTAACCACTTGGCCATGGGGCCAGCCGCTCTGTTCAGATTCTTACCCACCATTAGAATCTGTAAACTTCAAAGTCAACATTTGGGAAAGAAGAGATGGGATACAATCACACAACTTAGAAAAACAGAAGTTCTCCTGTTTGTCAATAACACGTAAAATTAGCCTTTTAGGAAATTCTCTGCCATATGATTATTTTTTGGTTTCTTTCAAAAATTTGAAACTGTCCTCTGAGATGTAAATTATTAATTCAATTCAATCAAAATTTATTTCATTTTGACCATCCGAGGATGGTCTTAAGACAAACGAAGAAAGACCAGCATATCCAGAAATGAGGTTTCGAATTCTAGCATAGAACTCTCCTTCTGAAATGTGTTGTGGTTCTTCATTTCACTTGGCCTTTGCAATCATCTCTTCAGACTAGGTTCATTCTTTCCCAATTTCCCTCAAAAAGTGCTTTATCCAACAGAAAGTTTTGAGTACCTCTTCTGTTTCTTGACGCTCTGTCATAATTCTGGAGTCTGGGCTCTGTTGGGGTGGGAGGCCTGGCAAAGGGTCGGCAGGTGAGGTTGGGTGACTGGAAAAGCTGAAAGGATAAAGCTGTCTGGAGTTTGAAGAACAAGAAGGACAGGGAAGCAGGAGACGAGAGAGGGGCAAATACAGGGAGGTGCTGGAAGGCCCAAGACACACATTATTTATCCATGCCCTGATTCTATCAAAAGAGGGCTCGAGGCAGCTCTGCAATTTTGATATTCTAGACTGTTCTGCCAAAGCTCTTGGAAGGAGTAATCTCCAGGTGCTTCTGAAAATCATCTTGGGCATTCAGCCATCGACTACTGATGCCTGGCACACACTGTGAACCCATGGAGGAGTGCTGCCAAGCTGAACTATGGGCATAGCTATGTGTGTGTAACTCAGAGTAACTTGGATTGCCCCCACTGGGCACTGGCCTGTACCACAATGCCATAACATTGTATAACTCAGAGAGTACATAAAAGAATTCTGGAACTCAGATTTTTCACCGAAGCAGACATTCTCACTTCATCTGAGGATATCAGGTCCCCACTATACACAACAGGACGCTAAACACTGACTGTGAGAAGATGTTTACAGACAAGTTATTACGACACGGTCTAAATTTTATAGAATGGAACTAGACGCTAATAGCCACACTAACACATAGGACAAATGGAGATCAATTGTTCTTGCCCAAGATTTCCTCTGGCCTTAGAAGTAATGAGAGGCTGAAAAGCTGTTTGTGGGCCTTTGAAAACCTGCTAAACCTAATTAATCCAGAGGGCTGTCTGAGGTTGTAAATCTGTAGGTTCCCAGAGAACAATGGGTTGAGAAGAAGTGTTAAATATATACAGTTAATTTCCTAGTGAAGTCCTGGCTGGGAAACAGAAGGAGGCAAGTTTGGACAGCTCCATAAGAAGGGAAGGGAAGATGATAAACATTATTTCTTGGAGTCATTTAGTAACCAGATTCCCCAAGGGCAGTCTCTCTCTCAGGTGTTGCCTCCCAGCTACCTTGAATTTGGGGCACACTTCTTCCAGAGTCCACCACCCTCCTTAGAAACAGCCAAACTTTCCTTGAGGGACTCTGAGGGTAGTATTTTTTGGTTGAATATGGAGCTGATAAGAATGACTGATATCCTTGGTATGCTCATAAGGCCTCATCTGAAAATAAATTAATCTATTTTTTTGCTAGTGCAGTGAGGGAGAAAGCCCTGATTAGATGGAAGAAGATGGGGTTCAGGCACCAACAAGGCTTTGAAGATAGATCAGAGTAGAAATGACTAAAACACTGTATTCCAACTGCTGGCTGAGGGAGGGTGACTGATGAAGTCAATTTTTACTACTTCTCACCTCCTCTTTTCAGCATGAATGGCTAAGGTTCAGCAACTCTTTCTTTCTCTCCCTTATCTGGAGTCCAGAGTAGAGAATAAGAATAAATGAATATGTTCTCTTTATTGTAAAACGTGTATTTATTATTTTCGTCATAAAACTTGGATTGGAACAATTTGAAAGTGAAGAATCAGGGTAAATATTTATTCGAGAAATTTTTTTTTTCCTGACCTATGATATAATATTAGCCATTCAAACTCAAACCAAATTATCAGCTACCAAAACTTGCTACCACCACACAATTTAGCAGTCAAATTTAAATCATACCCATCTATACACCAGGACAGAGGTCCACATTGCCCTGAGGGATCTGGGGCTTGGGGAAGCTGTGCAAGTACCCTAATACTCTGGCTACTGCTATTTTTTGAATAATAAACTGTCTTTCATCTCTGATCCAGGAATCTCATGTCTTCTGCCAGCATCCATGAAACGGTGGCAGGTTAACTTGTTAGCTTACTAGTAAAGTAAAATCACAGTTCTTGACATATAGCAGGACAATACACAGAATAACTCAGTTTATAATTGGTCTTGTTCCCCAACATCAAACTTATAAAAGGAGCTTGATGATACATTATTCTTGACACTAGTAACTAGGAAATAAAAGTCAATATGCATCTTAAACCAATACTGAAAATAAATCTTTAAGGCAGAATTAAATAGAGGTGAAATTATACTGAGTAAGAAAGAAGGTGGGTGTTCTACCTTCCGATTCCACAAACACTGACTGAGTTCAGGATGTCAGCCTGGAAGGCAGCAGCTCCATTTGTGTCCATCACCATTAAGTGTACACCCACCCTTTTGTTCTTTCCCTGCTTGGATTCCATCTCCGGGACCATTGGCAGCAATATCTGTTCTGTGCTGAAGCAGAACTGTTTCTTTCTGTTTCCTGCTAAGAGCTTCTGGATGTAAAGTAGTGTGGGTGGGAGGGGGGACACTGCAGAAAAACACTGGATAAAAAGCAGCTAAATCATGTGATCGATGGAAAAATTATTTTGATTTCCATGCAATAAGGTTACCATTGATTTTCATATTTATCTTAAAAATTCACATCCCAAACCAACAAGATTAATTTAAATTCATCTTCTCATAGCAAAGTATCTCTACACTAGGATGCACTACACATTTTTAACTCCAATACAGCATAACAGGAAGAAAATAGAAGTGTGGGCCTTTCTATCATGTAGCAATAAGTTTCCATGAAGTTTCAGTTTTTCTCAAAGGTTTTCATACACCTCATTTCTGCAAGGATCAATAAAAGCTTTTTTAAAGCACCCATACACCTTTTGAAAATAGGAATTCAGAAGCTAAATGAAGTAGAAAATGCCTGATCAATGGTGAGAACTGACCTCATAAAACAGACTGCAGAGAAACTGACCCTCAAAAGAGAACCTCCAGGCTTTTATTTGCAAATGATTGCATTTCTTTATTAAATTACTGTGAGTGAATCAGGGTTTCTTATAACTGTATGAGATCAACCTGCAGTCTCTGCAGGATCAAATTAGAACTCCAGCCGCCCAGCTTTGCTAACTCATCCTAATGATGTTGGGCACATTTTCCACGGCGGGTGGCAAAGGGCGTGCTGGTCAGTTCAGACTTGGCTGTACCTGAATGAGTCAATCTCACCTCATCAGGGAATTGAGGAGCTCAGATAGCTTATATGGGAACTCATTCCACCTTTGTTTTCTCGTGACATAATGCTATTTTTTCTGTTTATAAAATTACTACTTGCTCATTACGAATTCATTCATTCAACAAATAATTACTGAATACCTACTATAGGCCAGGCACTGTTCTAGGCATTTAGGGGTACAGCAGTGGACAAAAACTATGGTTCTTGTCTTTGAGGCGCTTACAATCTGGCAAGGGGAGACAGACAATAAACAACTAACCTACTAATATAAGCATCCAAACAGATAGTATGTTAGAAGGTGAGATATGAAATGGAAAATAGAAAACCCTGAACAGGATAAAGAGGATCAAGCGTACCAGGAGCTGGAAGAGTCAGGTTGAAATTTTAAATGCTGTGGCTAAGGGAGCCCATTGGGAAGAATACATTCAACAAAGACTTGAAGATGAAAGGGCTGACCACATAGCTGACTGGGAGAAGAGCATTGTACACAGAGGAAAGAGATAGTACAAAAGTGGTAAATTGGAAACATGCCTGGTGTTTTTGGAATAGCATGGATGAGTGAGCCGTAGGAGATGAGGTAGGAGAGGCAATAGAAACTAGGTCATGCAAGGCCCTATGGGCTACTGCAAACCCTTCTGTGCAAAACAGGGAGCTGTTAAGTTTTGACCAGAAGAGTAATGTGACATGCACTATGTTTTAAAATGATCCCTAGTTTTCAGGTGGTGAACATGATGTAATCGACACAGAATTCGAAATATATTATGATGTACATCTGAAAATAAATAAATAAATAAATAAATAAAATGATCCCTTTGTTTGTGTGTTGAGAATAGACTGTGATAGGGCAAGGGCAGAAGGAAGGAGACCAGATATAAGATCATCTTCGGAAAGTCCAGTGAGAGAGATGGCAGCTTAGTGTACATAGCAGCAGAGACGGTAAGTAATGACCAGAATCATGATACATTTTGAAAGTGGTGTCAATAGCCTTGGCTTTTGGATCTGATAGAGGGTATGAGAGAAAGAGAGAAGTCAAAAATGGTGTCTAGGTGTTTGGCTTTAGCAAATGGAGGGACGGAGTTGCCACCACTTGAGGCTGGTAGAGCAGCCTTTTGGGATCAGGGCTATCTGACCTATTCTGAATGCACAGATCTATTCTGGAGTTAAGTTCTAGACACCTTGAGTTTGGGATTCTCATCTGGTTATACTGTGGGCAGTTGATACCTGAGTCTGGATTTTGGAGTAGAAGACTGGTCTGGAGACAGAAATTTGGGAGGTGACAGAATACTGATGGTATTTTAAGCCTCCTGAATATAAATTCCTTTAGGTGGACCTTCTGGGTCCAAAGTCTTGCTGGGTCAAAAGCACATTCGAGTGTTTCATATGTACTTCCAATCTTCCCTCTAGAAAGGGGGTACCAATTTAGAATCCCATCAGCAGTGTCTCAGAGAACCATTGGTTCCTGAATATTGTCACTCTTTTTCATCTTTGCCAGTCTGATAGGCAAAAGCTACCTCATGTCATAATTTGCAAGTCAGGAACAATTAGTGAGGTTGGAATTCTTAGTAGCTATTTGCCTTCTCTGAAAATTGCCTATTTATGCCCTTTGTAAAGATTTCATTTTTTGCATCCCCATACACCAGCACAGTGGCTGGTACATAATAAGCACCATAAAAATGATTGGTCAATGAGAAGAACCCTTCTATTAAAAAAGTCTCTTTTTTAAACAACTTTATTGAGGCATATTTTACATATCATAATTCATCCATTTCAAACCTACAATTCAATGATATTTAGGAAATTTGGCAAATTTTGCCACCATCGCCATACAGCAGTTTTAGAACATTTTCATCACCCCAATAAGATCCCTCATGCCCATTTACAGTTAATGCCCATTCCCATTCCAGCCATCACTTTCTATCGCTATAGATCTGCCTTTTCCAGGCGTTTCACATAAATAGAATCATACAACACATGGTCTCTCATGTCTTGCTTCTTAAGAGCAACTCCTTTACAGTAGGTCCTTACTTACCAGACTTTAACTCCTGTAACCTCTCTGCCATTTACACCCTACAAAATCTCGATTCATGCAAATATGCCCCCTTTATGATATCTTTCTCACTTTCCTTCAAATCATACCCAATTATACTGAGGAGATAGCCCTCAAGGCCCTGTTAGCATCTCACCCATCCTTTTCCCTCACATTATTCCAACAAATACCCACCAATCCCTCAAGTTTAGGCTCTGGAGACCCCGACAGCCCCTTTACCTCCAAAAGTTCCTCATGTGACCGCACTTAAGTGGAATAGATGTTCTTTACCATTTGGTCTCCTAATATCTCACTGTCCCAACATCATTATAAACCAACTCTGCTTCAAGAGGAAATCTTTCCTCGTTAATACTAACTAGGCAAAGGTTTTAACACCATGCTAATGTCATAGTATAAAATATGTATTATATGCTAATATATTCATGTTACTCTGCACTCATATCAACTGTTTCATTGTTTATTTCCTCCATGATATTTTTGTCCAGGACAGAATACCAGGATCTACTGGACCCAAAGTCTTTTCTGTACTTCCTTTGCCTGGATCGGTGCTAATGAAGCTTCCCTATGTCCTCTATGCCCTGCTCCCTGGCCAGCCAAAGACACTTATCCCGCATCACAGAGGTCTTTGCTGTGACTCGCTTCTGAAGCTGAAGATAGGCCAGGTCTGAGAAACAAAGCCCAGGGCAGCCAACTCCCTGTGACTTGAGTCTTGCTTAATATCCAACTCTCCAGCTCTACAAGGTGCACTTCCTATGGTAATTCTTGACCTTTCACACATACAGTGTTGCCTTTGTCCCGGCCTTAGAGGAGGCTACTATCCGTGCTCAAGGATAGCTGAATCGTGGGGACATGGTCTAGCCTATGTTCAACTTATTTTCTAACCTCAGGGTCGCCAGCCCCTGAAAAACGTGTCAAAGATGACCCAGGGACTGGGGTCCATATTGCCCCTGGCATAGCTTCCATGCTTCTCCACAGCGAAACTCTCCGGAAGCTATGACAGTAACAACACGCTCTCTCCCTTTCTGCCCACGCTACCCCAAAACCAGCCAAATCTGAGAGTTCACAGCCAGCCAGCAATCCTCAAGCCCTCACACGGCACCATTCAAAAGGCAGCCACCCCTTTCCTCTCCTCAGAGGTGATTCCAAAAGAAGGGAGACTCCCGTGGGTCCACGTATCTCACAACGCACATGATGCTACTCACACACTAATTCAAACATTGACGAAATGTCTGTACCCTCTAGTTCCCTCCCCTTTCAAGTGGATCCAGCTCCATCTTGAAACAATTTCCCAAGCTCCTTTCAATCCTTCCAGGGTCTGTTCCATTGGCTTGGCCAGAGCCAGTCCCCACATCGCGCCAAGCCTGGTTTCAGTTATGTCAAAACAGCTTCCATCAAAATAGTGGGCTTCTTTTCCAAATTTCTTTCACTGTTTTGAAGCCAGCAGAGAAAAGATACTTAAGAAATTGCAAAATGACTACCTCCATCACTGTGTTTTGGTTAATGTCATGTTCTGTTCTTCTCCTGAATCTCTTCTAGACAGTGTACTGAGGATTTTTTAAAATCTGATTTTCTTTTTCCTTTCTTCTCAAAGTCTTCTCTGGCAAGCATGGTTGGGCTGGACAGACCTCGTAGTCTAAAAAGGTTCATGTAGACTGACTTTCTAAGTTTTGCAATCATCCTCCCCAAGCAAAGGGTGCTTCTTAGACACAGGATTTGTTGAATATTTTCCCTGTTGTTCACCCATAGGCATGATCTTCTAGGACTCTTCTTGGTTTGGAGGACTTCAATTATAAGAAAGTCAAATCAACAGAACTCTGGCCTAAAAAAACAAGATAAGCCAAATCCTTACAGCTGTGGAACGATTTTAAAATCTTGGCTTCCAATCAGTGCGCTCTTCATGTATCTGTTGACCAGTTCAAACTGCGACATTGTTGAGTAGCTTTGCGGCCCCTGATTCTTAGTTATGTTCAGACAAGGAAAATGCAGAGGCATTTGTGTTTATCTACTGGGATTTTTTAAATAATTGCAAGTGAAGCATTAGAGAAACCTTAAGTTATTGGATGCACACGCATAAACGTTGATATGAAAAATCAAAGCTTGCTTTTAATTGTGGGTTTATATCAGAAGTTCCAAAAACTAACATGAGTTATAATAGATAAGTGGGTCGGGTACCAATATTGATTAAGCTGTAACTCCAGACAGTGCACTGAGTTAACCGCACACACATCACCTCATTTCAACCTAAAACAACCCTATTAAGGTGGACATTCGGATCTATCTTGTAAAGATAAGAAAACTGAGGCTTAGAGAGATTGACTTGCCCAAGATCATACAGCTGGTATGGGTGGATCTGGGACTCAAATTTGCATCTGACTGCAAACAAAGCCAGGCAATGACCTTGGGATTCACTGTGGCAAAGCCCCATCCTAACCTTGTTCATTAGGACCAGGTCTGGATAAAGGAAAAGGGCTACAACTTCTAACAGCCAAAAGAGGACTCTCCCCACATTAACATCATCAGGGATTCCACTTTAGTGGAATGTGAACACCCAGAATATGTCCCACACCCATAAGAAAAGAGCCTTAGGGCAAACAAGAGGTATTTCCAGGCAGGCCCAGAAAGCAGGTGAGTATTTGGGAGGGGTGAGGCAGTTTCTCAGGGTGTGGGAAGTGGCCAACTGCCCCATTCCAGCTCTCAGCTATGAGCTTAAGAGTCCCCAATAATTCTAGAAAAGTGGAGGCAATACTTGCTTACGTCACCTAGAATCAGAGGACTAAGGAACGAGCCTGGCCCCTCAGCCCAGCCAAGGCGAAACAAAATGACAAAGGACATGCCCGTCCAGCGTTGGCCTCTTCTCTCAGGTGCACCCTGCAGCTTAGCCACCTCGCATCCCTCCCACGGTGGCCCCGCTCCAGACCAGCGCTTCTCAAGCACTACTGGGCACTGGAGACCTCTCCCTCCACAACGAACGACCCCTCCTGACTGTCGGCAATCTGTGCACACCTTCTGACTATAAGCAAGAGGCAACTTAATACCATAGTCATTGTTCCTGTGGCTTCTTGTGGAAGAAAATGTGCTGTCAGGTGCTGACAGGCCAACAGAAATCAGAATAAGGGAGGGGCAGGCAAATCCCTAGGCTACATGGCCAAGAAGTACCACTCAGATACCCCTTCAAGTAAGGACTTGCTGTTCAGCTGGTGAGAAGCCTGTTAGCCAGCTCACGACCTCCAGCTGTCAGCTTCATCAGGGTCCACCTCAGCTTTCAAGTCAAGGTCACACTCTTCCCGGGCCATTCCTGACTGATGGTAAGCAAGGTGGAGAGACTAGGCCTAGCCATTTCCACCTAGTATGGGACTTCTCTCGTGGGCAAGCTCCACTCCAGAGCTCCCTGTTGGCTGACTTTGTCAGGTCAGCAGTGCAGTGTGTGGGCTCCCCCTGCTTTCTCCCTTTTCCTTTCACAGGTGTTATCCCAACAGACATTTTGCACTCTTAGCTCCAACACAGCATCTGCTTCCTGGAGAACCCAGTGTAAGAGAGGGCAACATAATGAGAATAAAAAAATATTTCCCAAGAAGGAGGTGGTGAGAAATAACAGTAGCCAAGAAAAAGGCCAGCCAGGAATGAATAGGACTCAGCTAATCTGGGTACAGAAGCAGCCAGCAGAGCATTCTTGAGAAGTCAAGTTGGATGAATGGTATTCACAAAGATTTCCTTCAAATTTGTTGGCTGGTAGCAGAAAAAACCAACAGGAAAGGGTTCCTTTGGGTTGGGACTCTCTTTACTCAATACCTAAAGAGCTTCACCAAAATTCATCCGAATGTCAACAATTTGGAGCAAAATTATGCTTGGTTGAGGCATTAGCACTGCCACTTGGGCTCTTGGGCAGGACACTTAACCTCAAAGACTAATCCTTCAGTCTTGTCTACCTATGGGGTTGTTGGGAGGGATAAGGGGATAATGCCGAAGCCGGCCAGTTTCCTGCCTGGCACATAGGAAATGCCAATAAATATTAGTTCTTTTCCCTTTCAGAAATTCACTAGGTAATCACAGGTCAACCCATTTAACTTGTCTGTGGCTACCGACCTGGATGGAATCCCTGGAAGGTGAACTGACAGAGGGGAGGGGTCAAAGCTGATTCTGCAGTCAGAATGGGGCAAAGAGAACCACAGGCAAGTCAGAGAAAATGAGTCTCTGGAAGAATCAAGTTCACAGGGGCAGAGTCACAGGGACAGAGAGTCAGAAATCGATTTCAAAACTAAAGATCTGAAAAGGTGGTACAAATGTGCCTTAGACACGGAGGCCTCGTTGGCCCCGAGGCAGGGAGGCATTTTGTGGTTCTCATGGAACTCAGTCATTCTGCTGAGAAAGATGGGGGTATGTGTGTGTGTTGTAGGGGATCAGGTTGGTGCAGGCAATCGGCAGAGTATGTCCAAGTGCAGGCCATATTCTCTGCCAGATAGAGATGAGACAGATGTTTTTCCCTCTTTTTTTGTTGTTGAGGAAGACTAGCCCTGAGCTAACATATGCCGCCAATTTTCCTCTTTCTGCTGAGGAAGATTGGCCCTGAGCTAACATCCATGCCTATCTTCCTCTACTTTATATGTGGGACGCCTGCCACAGCATGGCTTGACATGCGGTGCGTAGGTCTGTACCCGGGATCTGAACCGGCGAACCCTGGGCCCCTTGAGTGGAATGTGTGAACTTAACTGCTGTGCCACTGGGCCGGCCCCACAGATGTCTTTCAAAACACAGACCAACAGTGGCCAGTTGTTTGGCTTCCATGTCCATCTGGCCAGGGTCAGGCTCCCGGCTCCCAGCTCCCAGAGCAATTGCAAGCTTTCTGGCCTGACCTGAACTCTGAGGACAATCCCAGAGGTCCTAGAATTGCCCCATGACTCAGGGTGGAGTCTGGGAGGCTGCCCATTCTAATCAAGCTGTGAGATCGACTGACCTCTGAATATTTTGTAAAATATGTGGCTTGCTCACACTGATACAAGCAACTGCCACGAATAAATCAGATGCACATGTGTACAAGCAGAGACACTGCCTGTCCCAGCATCCACTCCTCTCTGACCTACCTTTCTCCATTTATCACCAATCTGTGGACAACAACCCTCCATTCTGGTTCAGCTGCCTCCTTTATAAGGGCCTCTTTCACTTTTCTGAGGCAGGAGTTTCAAAAGCCCCATTGTTTTAATATTAAATGTGTCAACATACTATAATGTCTTTAGATAGTAGAACATTATGATAGTTTTTTTTTTTTCCAGGAAGATTAGCCCTGAGCTAACATCTGCTGCCAATCCTCCTCTTTTTGCTGAGGAAGACTGGCTCTAAGCTAACATTTGTGCCCATCTTCCTCTATTTTATATGGGACGTCTGCCACAGCGTGGCTTGATAAGCAGTGCATAGGTCCGCACCTGGGATCAGAACTGGCGAACCCTGGGGCTGCCAAAGCGGAACATGCGAACTTAACCACTCGGCCACTGGGCCGGCCCCTCTGATAGTTTTTCAAATGTCTAGAGAGGGTCTTTACAGACAAACGAATTCAACTCTGGGGGAAACATTCCCAGCACGAACAGCCAGCTCCTCTGCTTTTGTACGAGGTGCAAGCAAGTGTGGGTATTTGAGTCACAAGCATGTTTTAGAATATTAGGAACTCCCTTCATTACCAAGTGTTCTCAACAGGAAATAGCTGGCAGACGGTGCACACTGCCCTTGGAACCCGCCTACTTGGAGCAAACGGAAAACATCCAAAAACAAGATCAGAGCCATGGGCTGCCTAGAAAAACAAACACCCTAAAAAGTTATTTCTTGAACTGCACACCAGGAAGAGTGCAATCTGGAAGGGAGGAGAAACAAAAGTATTGACCAGAGGACCTTCTCAAATCCCTGGGGAAAAAAAAAAACACACGAGAATTTTCCATTGTTCTATTTAGACTCAAATATTTCTCACAGTTAAAGGGGCATCTTGTTCTAGCTCCCCACGCTGGCGAGCAGACCACACCCTTTGTTCACACCGATGGGAGCTTTATGAGGATGGCAGCAATCCTGGCTCAGGGGTCAGGGGACCCAGTTCACCAGATACTTACAGGGCTCGCTGTGGGCTGTAAGACCCGACACGGTATTGTCAAGAACAGAGCAACACTCAGTAACTAGGGAATTTTTTTGTTCTTGTTAACACTTTGCATCCTGAGTTCTCTTCAGAGATTTCCTCCTAAGGAAACTTGCTGCAATCGTTTAAAATTAGCTCTTATGGCCTGAGAGTATCAAAATGCGATTTATTTATTTACCCTCCCCGTCCAGCTTCCTCAAAGGATTTACATATTGGCACCACTTGTTCTCAAAAGGGCCAGCTTCCAGTACTTTGGCTTTGAGGAAAAGGAGATGGTCCCAGCTATGACTTACAGGAAAGAAAAGTTCAGTTTGACAAGGCAGATCTGTGGAAAATTTCCATATTGCTGCTTCTTAAAGAACTGAAAAGCAGACTTCTTTAAATTATCAGGCACAAAGTTTATAAAGACCAGTTTCATTGGAAACGTCCTCAAAAACTATAAACAAATATGTGACTAAGTCCAAAGAGGGCTCTCATGGATCCTCTCAAATGGTTGACATTCCAGATGGAAGAGTCTACAGAGAAGAAAATGTCTGTTTTTAAAGTTTCGATGTCCCAGTTCTCTTTCTCTCTGGGGCAGAGATGAGGGATAGAAGGAAAAAAGAAAAAAACAAGCAACTGAGAAAGAACAAATGAGTTTTCAGATTTCATTCTTAAGTCCCAATAGGATCAATTAACGAAGCCGTATTCTAAACGCCTCAGATTTCAAGACAACACGAAGACATCCCCTCAGACAACACGGAATCCAGCACAGATCCTCCCCGGCTCCCACGGTGGAGGCTGAAGACAGAAAACACACAGGTACCTCCCGGCCCCCACGCCCAAAGGGGGAGGGCCCGGTGAGGCATTCAACACCAGACCCAGAGGGAGTCAGGCCGTGCCAAGGAGCAGACTTTCTCTGAAAATTGGGAGATGATATAAAGAGAATACAGTTCAAAAATTAAGGGCTGGCATTGGGCTCAGTGCTGACAAAGCAGTGAATAAGGCAGCTGACCCCTGACCTCATAGATTTCATAGTTAGCCTCTAATTAATTTTAAAAATTAATGTGTCAGTTACATCATGAATGATATAAACTATTTTACTGAAATGAAATTATATACAAAATGATAAATACTAAGTAAAATTTACTAGCTATTAGGTAAATATTTAATAAAATAAAAATATTAATATATAAAATAAAAAATACATAATATGAGTTTATATTCTATGAATTTTAAAATGGTATTAATTCTACGAAGAATGTTCCAACAGAAGCACAGCTTACTTCAGAAGCTTCTAAGAGAGACTGGCCGCTTTTGGGGGTGGATGTTGACAGGCAAGCTTTTCCTCAGGAAGCTCCAGGGATCTGAGTCCAGCAGACGTTAGCTAGGCTGGGAGGAGGTGGAGGCGCAGGGTCTGGATGGAAGGGAGAGGAGGGAGGGTCCAGATAGAGGTTAAGACCATGTCTGAGGCCCTGGCCAAGAGTTTGACTATGAATTCTAATCTGCTTCAGACTGGAGATGCAATAGTGGAAAGCCTCTGGGTTGAACAGCGTCCCTCCAAAAATTCATGTCCACCTAGAACCTTAGAATGTGACCTTATTCGGAAATCAGGTCTTCGCGGACATTACTTAAGGATTGAGATGAGATCATATTGGTTCAGGCTGGACCCTAAATCCAATGAGAGTGTCCTTGTTAGAGACAGAAAAGAACTTACAGAGACACAGAGAAGGCGATGAGGTACAGATGGAGGTAGAGACTGGAGTGACACGGCTACATGCCAAGAAATGCCAGGATTACCGATAGCGACTGGAAGCTGAGAGAGAGGTAGGGGACGCCTTCTCCCTCAGGACCCCAAGACCCATGAGAAACTAAGTTTCTACTGTTTTAAGCCATCGAATTTGCGGTACTTACATAGAGAAAAATTACCCATGTGATACCTATGGTATCAAGAATACAAAAAAATCCTGCCATTTTAATTCTTGGATGTTTAGAATTTTGCTTTGAATTGTATAAAATGTCTTGGTTTTTAAAATTATGATGTTTGCTATCTAGATGACAAGATGACAAATTTCCAGCTGTAACTTGTAATCACTTCTCCTCAAACAATACATTGCAGGGGTGAATAGTCTTTATTCCAATAAATAGCAGCTAGATTGGATAGAACGAAAGACAGCTGTTATGTATGAATTTTGATCAGATGAATGTAACTTAAAGATCTAGTGAAGATCATCTTGGGGAGAATCATCACTGTTATGTTCCTAGCTAATTTGAATCACCAGTGTCCCCTCTGCTTCTTGTCTTCCATGACTCATTAAAGGCACGGCAAACAAGGATATTACCAAGCAGGGGAAACGATTTAGCACCATATAATGGGCAAAACCACTATGGCAGCTGGAGCTGATCTTCTGTGAGATGAACTGGGTATCTGAATCTTAAGAACAACAACCGTTTCCTGTTCAGTACCTGCTTCAAGATTCTCAAACCATTTCAGAGGGAAAATGTTCAAAAACTTGTTTTATTTTCTCATGAAAAGATGTTCAACATCACTAATCATTAGGGAAATGCAAATCAAAACTACACTGAGATATCACCTTATACATGTTAGAATGGCTATAATTACCAAGACAAAAAAATAACAAATACTGGACAGGATGTGGAGAAAAGGGAACCTTCGTACACTGCTGGTGGGAATGCAAACTAGTGCAGCCACTATGGAAAATAGTATGGAGATTCCTCAAAAAATTAAGAATAGAAATACCATGTGAGGGGCGGGCTCAGTGGCACAGCGGTTAAGTGCGCACATTCCGCTTCTCGACGGCCCTGAGTCTGCCAGTTCAGATCCCGGGTGCAGACATGGCACCGCTTAGCAAATGCCATGCTGTGGTAGGCATCCCACATATAAAGTAGAGGAAGATGGGCATGGATGTTAGCTCAGGGCCAGTCTTCCTCTGAAAAAAGAGGAGGATTGGCACTAGTTAGCTCAAGCCTAATCTTCCTCAAGAAAAAAAAAAAAGGACTCATGCACCCCTATGTTCATAGCAGCATTATTCACAATAGCCAAGACATGGAAGCAACCCAACTGCCATAGACTGATAAATGGATAAAGAAGATCTGGGGTGTGTGTGTGTTCGTGTGTGTGTGTATGTGTATATAAATATATATACACACACACACATATATATATAACGGAATACTACTCAGCCATAAAAAAGACAAAATTGTCCCATTCGTAACAACATGGATGGACCTTGAGGGTCTGATTTTAAGTGAGATAAACCAGACAGAGAAAGACAAACACTGGATGATTTCACTCATTTGTAGAAGATAAACAAACACATGGACAAAGAGAACAGATTAGTGGTTACCAGAGGGAAAGGGGGTTCAGGAGTGGACATAAAGGGTAAAGGGGCACAGATACATGGCAACTGACAATAAGGTACAACTGAAATTTCACAATGTTATAAACTATTATGACCTCAATAGTATAAAAAAATTATTTTCTTTTCTGATTTTCAGCAATACATTTGAAGCTGACTCCATGAACACCTTTAACAACATGAACCTCAGGAATGCGTTTGCCAACTCTTGGTAACTTCCCAGTCACAGGTTTGTGTCGTGCGACCTCCTGGCCAAGGGCAGGATCTCGTGGTACAGCGAGCTTCAGTGTACCACAGTGAATTCAGCGATTTCCTCCTGGGTCAGAGCCAACGGGCATTAGCTGTGCTGTCCTTTCAGCCTCTCTCGTCACTAAACAAACCCAATAAAGACGTCACCATGTATTATCCATGCTTCACACAGGTTTCTAAAGGATCCTAAACTTTGGGATGGACTCCATTTCCTCTTTGTCCTTTCTCCTGCAGCATCTGACAGGTTATCAGAGCGCAGGCTCTAACTTGGAAGTAGCTCCTTCCTTTTCCTAGAGCATTAGAAACGGACCGCCATCTTGTCATCCAAGCATCGACAGACATGTTACATAACAGAATTAACGACTTTAGTCATGGGCATTGTTCAGACCTCACCTAAAAGTTCTTGTGAAGGGAGGAGTGTCCTCCTAAGACATGCCTTCCTTTCTAAGGGGTGCCTTCATCTAACAAGGCTATTTTCTCTTCCTTCTACAATTAGGTTTGGATTTGCTACTCACAGCCTCATACATAGAGGAGAGTAGGAGGAAAGGTCAAGAGACTAGCATTAGGCAAAGCGTATCAGTCGAGGGATAAAAGACCAGTCAGAACTGCTGGGATTACACATTAGACAGGCAGGGTTAATACCTTTATTGCTGCTATTAGTACTACCTTACTTTGGTATAAGTCTTCACACTTACACTATAAACCCTATTCTATGGAAGCCACTAGTAGCAGTATCATCACTATCTGGCCACTACAGACTTGTGAGGTGAGTAAGGAAGACGTGCTTGTCACCAGGCTATAAGCGATACAATTTAGGAATAGAGGTGAAGGAGCCTCGCGGAGCCCATCCAGACTCCTGCTCCAGAGCTCCTTCCTCGCTGTGGAGAGACGGACAAGACATGGTACAGCTGCTGCTTTAGGAACTAGCTGGACTCTGGCCAGGAAGACCTTCCAGAATTCTCCCCGTGCCACAGGAAGGGTGTGATGTTCACTGGAGAACAGGCTGAGTTAGACCTAGCAGCCTATTGGACAGAATGCAGGCTTTAGATCCTGCAGACCCAGGTTTGAATCCAGGTTCTGTCACTTACCAGTTTGTGACCTTAAAGCAAATGATGTTCTTTTTTTTTCTTTTTTGCCTCAGCTTCCTCATCTGAAATGGGTTGCTATGAGAATTATATGATATTTAGATGTAAAGCATGAGGCATACAATTTCAGTACTTGAAAAATGTTCACAGCGACTACATCCAAGCCTGCTGGGCTAAATATGGAGAGAAGTCAACCACTACATACAAAAATCCAAACTGGCGAAGGGAAGGCATGAAGACCCACACGGTGAAGATGAAAATGCTGAGAAACTGAATCCCAGCCCCTGGGCCCTGGCCCACATGCTCAGGGAATGTCAATTCCCCTGCAGCCCCAGGGGAGGCTGTCTACCTCCCAAGTAAGACAACTTTCTCACTTGGCATTCTAGAACATCTAGATTTGCATATGAATCACCCTAAGCTCAGAGCATGGGCTCAGCTAGAAAGAGGCCTATTTCAAAGAAGCAGGAGGACAGGGGAAGTTTCTGTAGAAGAAGTAGAAATGTCTGTCTACCACTGTTGGGCTCCTTGCTCCACCCCTTCTGGACCCCTGCAAAGGCGGGTCCTCTATGGAAGTTCCACAGGGCACAGGTCTTGGGCATCCTCCAGTGCCTGGCCCTCAGACATTACACTCAACTTGGCACTTGACCAAACTTTTACAAACCGCTCCTTAATGGTTTTTGAGTGTATGTCATGTCGATCAAAAAGACCGTGTCCACCTTAAATCAGGCTTATGGCCCTTTTTCAACCTCTTGTCCCTGCCTCCCTCACATCCCCCCCAGAGTGGAATGTATTCCTTGGCTCACTGTAAGCCAAAAGTCACAATGCATTTAATAACAGAATTGAATCCTTTACCCTCTGCATTCAGCAGTGATGAGGAGTGGTCGAAAATGCATTCAGAGTATCAACAACAAGGCAATGGTTTTCAAAACATAAGAGAATGTTACAAAAATACACTTAGACATGGAGCCACATTTTCTAAACGTGAATCACTGTAAGTGAGGAAAGGGGTTTAAAAATAGTAATAGCTGCTATAATTTATATGCCTGTTCACGATGGTCCTCATGCTGTGGAAAGCACATTGAGAAAATTATGCGATTTGAGAATACATTCTTGAAAAAACTCATACGGTGGAGAAGAATATTGACTAAAATGTGAAAGTCACTCCTTCATATCACCCCTAAACCATTCCCATAACATGACCTTCAACTTTCATCTTTGGTGTATTCTCATGCCGAAATCTGGTGGATCTTCTTCTCTTTTATGACTTCCTGCATTTATAGTCTTACTGAAGAAGGCTTCCCCACCCTAGATAATAATAATAGTCTCCTATTTTCTTCTAACACTTTCATAGATTTCACTTTTATGTTGAGCTCTTCTTTATCCCATCTGGAATTTATTTATTTTAAGGTAGGATAGAACTTTATACTTCTCTATAAAGTTTTAGCTAATTATTTCAATAAAACTCACTAAACAGACTGTCGTTTATCCTCCAGTTTTGAAATGTTTCCTTTCCATACACCAAATTTCCTGACATAGATGGGTCTATTTGGGATTCCCTATTCTGTTCCACTGGTCTATTTGCCAATTCCTGTGCCACATTGTTTTAATTATTATAGCTTTAAGGTATAGTTTGCTGTCTGGTGAGAGAGAACACACCCCTCCTCATTGTTCTTATTTTTCCAAAAGTTTCTTAGCTATTCACTCACTTTCCCCGCATCCAGACGAGTTTTAGTTAATCTGTTCAAGTTCCAAATAATTCTTTTCAGATTTTGAAGGAAACTGCATGTATTTAAAGGTAGGAAAGGAAGAAGAAAAAATCTAGTATCCTTAAAGGATTGTCTGCAGAGCCCATTTACTAGGTACAAGAACTGTGGCTGCAGATACATAATCTGAGCAACTGTTCTTCAGTTAAGGATGCAATAAGCTAAGACCGTCTCCATTAAAAAGCAAACAACGAACTCACCTCGCCAACCCTAGTGATCACTTTCGAATCTTTAGAGTAAATCGCCATATCCTAATCAGCATCCCACAAGTTTTCAATTGAGGTTATGAAATCTAAGAAGGGTTTCTTTAAAAGTTATTTGTACCAAATCATAAATCAAAGGTACACAGAGGTTACAAATTCAGACGTTCCCATCACATAATTATTTCAAATCACTCTCTCCCTTCTCCATTCTAACCTGAATTTCAGAGTGCAGTGTTCATGAGATAACTCTATCTCTTGGCATAGACAGCTCAAAATTATTACCATAGACATTTAGTGGAACAAGTCCAATTTTAAACTGAAAACAGTACTTTAAAAGACTTCTAAATTTTGGCATCCCTGTTTATACAATAATTATCATTCAATAAAGAAGTCATAATATTAAAACAGTGACAGATTTCTTTTTAGAGATTCTTGACCAGATCTTTCCTTAAAAAGAAAAAGACGAACAAAAACCAAAGAATAAGAAGGGTTTAAGTTTGTTTCAAAGTGTAATAGGAGACAGAGACAAAATCAGTATTCAAAATGGACAAAAATCTAGTGCCAATGCTTGCGGGCAAAGAAAAAGAAAACATACATACTCTGTCTAAATACTCTACTTTTCATATTTTTTCCATGCTTCAGGAGACATCATAAAAGTAACAATCTAGCATGACTGAAGTGCAGAGATCACACACAAGACCAACAATCTCTCTGTCCAATAGACTGTTTGGCTGAGAAAAGGGACACAAAACCTCTCTTCCATGAGACATTACGCAGACCTCTATCTGATATAACAGCACTTTCAAGGAGTGAATGGATAAACCAACTGTTGCACATCTATACAATGGACTGCTACTCAGCAATGAAAAGGAACGGACTATTGAGGCATGTCATGGATGAATCTCACATACATTATGCTAAGTGAAAGAAGCTAGACTTAAATGGCTACCCACTGTATGATTCCACTTATATGACATTCTGGAAAAGGCAAAACAATAGGAACAGAGAAGATATCGGTGGTTGCCAGAAGCTGGGGGTGAGAAGAGGGTTTGACTGCAAGTGGCCCTTTTTAGGGTGATGGAACGGTTCTCCACCTTGAATGTGGTGGTAATTCACATGGCTTGTGTTTGTCAGAATTTATAGTCTGGTACTAGAAAGTCTTCCTTTCGTTTCTTTCTTATGTTAGCATAATGTCTCAATTTTGTTCTTTAAGTATACTTCATTTAATCTTTTCTTCTGGAATTGGGGAAAATTCATTATGCTAAAGGGTGTAAGCAAATTATACCTCAATAAACTTGACATTCTCATCATCATCATCATAAATACTCTTGAAAACCAAACAAACTCCCCATACCATCTTCCTTCCATCAAGAACATGCAAGGTATTTATTTGCTTACGTAGGAAGGACACACTTAACGGAAGTGAAGTGTACAAAACTAAGTCTTCCTTGCTAGTGTGCGCTCTTCATTTTTCCAGCCATCTAGAACACACCTTCTTAGTCCTTCTACAGAGCAATGCAGATGTTCTCTCAAGTGAACCAAGGTAACCGTATAAAATGCTGGTGCCAGGATGGTTGTCCTACACTCCTGGATCAGAATCTGATGCCATGGGATATTTTAACAAGTCTCACATTGCTTTAGTCCAAACCTATGGGTTTTCACAGACAGTCAAGTTAATTCTATGACAATCAACTAAAGGCACTGCAATATTTGACCGCATTAAGTATACTGTGCACATCAAAGGAGGTGATAATCCTGTTCTGGATAAGACTGCGTGTAAAGAATTTGATTCAGTCCAGGCAACAACATTTTTAAATGGCAACTCTGTCTTATGATGGGTAGCTGAAGAGACTAAGGGTGCTTAGCCCAGAGAAGATACTAGAGGGGGCTTGGCACGGGGGTGGGGTGGGATTGAGAGGGATATAATGGTTTTACACACAAATATCTGAATGGTTCTAGGAAAAAAGGGGTAGACTACTGCAGGGTGGCACAGGATATTGGGTTAGTATGAATGAGAAAAAGATACAGAGTGGAAGGTATTTGGCTTTCTAAGAAAAACTTTTCGAACACCTGGTGCTATCCGATGATGGGATGGCTGCCTTCTGAGGGAGGGAGGCCACCAGGGATGCTGCAGGCAAGGTTTGAGATTTGGCGGGAGGCAGGGTGAAAAGACATACTTGAAGAGAAACGACCAAGAGTAAGCCAATCACACTGAGCTTGCTGGTCTACCAGCTATGCCACATCCGAGAGGATGGGGCACCGGTGGAAGGCAGAGAAGGAAGAGAGAAAACGCAGGAAAAGAGAAAGATGTGGACACATGGAAAGATGGCAGAGAAAGAGGAGAGAGACTTCTCCGACTCATTTTGCCTGCGTGGTAAAGGAGATGTACATTTGCGGGGTCATCCAGCATCTGATCATCCTTTAGATTTGGACGGTGGTGGAGAAGGGACATTTATTCTCTGTCCCCACTCCCAGGCCCCAGTCCACAGGCACATGACTTGGATGTGACCCACTGGAGGCTCTTGCCTGACTCTGGATCATGAGGAAGTGATGCAAAGACAAAGGAACAGATAAAGGCTAGTCACAGGAGTCTGGTGATGGTGGTGGTGGCAGTCGTGGTGTCCTAAGCGGATTGTTCCTGTGCTGTGACCTTGGATGTGTTCTTGGCCACTTGGTTCTTGCTCATTCGAGCCCAGACATCATCACTTCTGCTGGCTCGTGTGAGCTACCCAATATGCCGTCACTATTTCTTTATGTTTAAATTTGTTTTCTGCTTAAATGAGCCAGAATTGGTCTCTGGTGCTTGCAACCTCAAAACCCTAACTGTTAGGATCACACGGATTGGGGAAAGAGAGTTTTAAGAGCTATTTTACGTCGTTCATATGTCATATATGAAGACGAAATTCTTAAAAAAATTACATGGTTCCTAACATTGGTTGCATTGGGAGAACATTTTGGAGAAAAAATTAGGTTCTCTACTCCACCTTTACCCCACCCCTAACTGCTTCCAAGATTGTGAAATACTAATCAGGGCCAGAGGGTGATGGTGGGAGAAGCCAGGAGGACATTTTTCTCCCCCAAAATTTTCCAGGTAATTCTAATGCAGACTCTTAGCAGTCTGGCATTTGGGTTCCGAAGCAAACAAAAATGACTTCAACCATTTAATACAATTTGTCTGTATTACTAAAGTCTTTTCAATCTCCTCTTTTTCAGACCAAATCTGACCAACTCACAAGTGTCTACAGGGTGAGTCTCACCTGCCACTCTTCTTGTTAGCACATAGCTCCTCCCACAAAACCGCAAGCCCTGCTCACCCTGGTACCCGGCTCACCGGTCTCTACCCGGTACTTTCACCCCCTGGGAATATACTTCCCACCCTCTCTGCCTACACAGACCCTATTTATGCTTTAAGCTCCAATTTAAGAACAGCCTCTTTCATGAGCTCTTTCCCATCCATTCCAACCTAGGACTTTTCATAGAATACTATGATCTCAGAGCTGGAATGGTTTTCTAGTAAGCACATGCCATCTATGTCATATCATTAAATCACAGATCCCTTTCATTAGAATTAATTTCTGATATTTAATTCAATTTTCATTGTATTTATGCCTGGTCTCTCCAAGTCTGTAAGCTTTCTTTAAGCAATTCTACGTAGTTGGTGCTTAATATCATTAAGGTTAACTACCACAGACTGAGTCCCCTCATTTTTAAACAGTGTCATTTGTTAGGGAGAAAAATAAAGCTTTACCCATTCTTGAGATGACTCTCTGTTGGAACAGTTGCAGAAACTCTTTACAGATATTAAAATCTGTCTGGTTCTTAATCTAGTCTGGAACACAAGGTCGAAAACCCCGCCATTCTCAAAATGACACATCTTGAAGCATTTTCACCACCCAGAGCAGCAAGAGAGGCATGAAAGACAGTCCTTGAGCAGTCCTCTGAGCAGACAGAAAAACATCCTGTGACTTACATGTACCAACTCACTCACCCAAACAATTCCTGGCTCTGGAGCACAGCTGGAAAGGAGCCATTAAAGGACAGAGGGTGTGAAATGATTCACTAATGGGCCATTAGAGCTACTTTAATCAGGAAATTCAGAAGTGATATATTTCTATGGGAATCCTGATCCCTCCTCTCCCACTCCCCGTCCCCCCCCACCCCCCCCCCCTGCCCCCAGCAAAGCAAGGCCTTCATTGGATTATAATAGAATCAAGTATTTCTTCTAGCTGGAAGGATTGTATTTGGAGCCACTTAGCAGAAATGTAAAGTCTTTGGGGGTAATATACTAATACTGGTAATGATGAGACCACCTTAAGATTACATAATGCTTTGTAGTTTTTTCCCCCAAAGCCCTTCACATACGTTGTTTTGTTTGATTTTCCCAACAACTTCGTAATGGAGGTAGCACAGATAGAATTATCCTCATCCTACAGATGGGGAAGTTGAGGCGTTGAAGGATGGAGTGGTCTAATGAAGGGGTGGGGCCCTGGCATCCTGGGGGCCTCAACCTGTCAGCCGTGGAAGCATCAGGATGGCTGGTGTCACTCACATTTTAGTGCTAGAGCTGGGGACCACATCTGGGTTAAATTTGGTCTGGCACCCCACATATATGGGCATTCAATTATTGGTCTAATGTGACACCCCAGAAACAAGGCTCCTGAGGCTGAGAAACAGAGGGTCGAATCAAGGAGTAGAGAGTCTGTGTTGGGTGTGGTCTTGTACACAATCCTAGATGGCACCCTGATGCCTGCCAGTCAGCCAGTTCACGCACAAAGCCTGTTTCCTCATATAAAATGCAGGCTCTGGGTCTGGGATAACAGGCCTACAGCAGTGGTTTCTAAACTTGGCTGATTGTAAGAATAACCTGGGGGGCGTTTTATTTGAAGAAGAGGAAATGAGAGATTGCTTTGTAAGATAATACATGTTCGCCACATACAAGATTTAAGCGAAAAAGAAAAGTATAAATAAGAAACAAAAGAGGTCTTCAGGGGCCGGCCCTGTGGCTGAGTGGTTAAGTTCGCACGCTCTGCTTCGGTGGCCCAGGGTTTCGCTGGTTCGGATCCTGAGCGCGGACATGGCACCACTCACCAAGCCAGGCTGAGGCGGTGTCCCACATGCCACAACTAGAAGGACCCACAACTAAGAATATATAACTATGTACGGGGGGGGGGGGGGGCTTTGTGGAGAAAAAAGGAAAAATAAAATCTTTAAAAAAAAAAAACGAGGTCTCCAATCACCATTACTCATTGGGACAACAGTGACAAAACACTGTGTAACAGGTGGCCACCATCTTGGGGATTCTTCTACTCCTGTGTAATGCTTTACAAGCACAAATCTAGACCCCCACCCAGAACTAGGGGTTGGGGCCCGGAAATCTGTATTTTATAAACGCCTCTTGTGATACATCCAGGTTCATGGGATGGCTTTTGGAAACTCGGGGCGTTGATGATCAACAGAGAGTCTTCTTGTGGAGATAGGTATAAAATAGCATGTTTTTTAGTGAGAACTTTCCCAGTCACAAGGTGCCACCTGTGGTTCTTTGAGGCTGGGGTGACAATTCTTAGGGCTACAGGGAATTGGCCCCAAGAGTAGAAATAGTAAGAAAGAGTTAAAGGAAAATAAAAGCTAAGAAAGAGAGTCGAAATAGTAAGAGTCACCCCGTACTGGCTGTGCACCTGCAGAGGTCCCACCTGCCCCATCCACACACACACACGCCTCCCCAGAGATGATCCCTGAATGAGTGGGTGGGTGGGCCGGGAGACCCAGGAAACACCTGGATCCAGTCCAGGGGAGCAGAGGCGGTCTCTGGCAGGCAGGCCTGGAGATCCAGAAGCTGAGGCAGAACAGCTGGTGGGTCATCACATCGGAGGAGAGAACGAGGGAAAAGAAAACGAGGTGAGGGAGGGAGTGGTCTTAAGGGAACTAGTCAAGGCGTGCCCAAAGACTGAGGGGATTTTCATGTCATTATTCAGCCTTACACAGCAGAGAGAACAGTGGGTCCAGGCCCTTGGACTTATTCCATATTAAGTCCTCATACTCAACTACCTCTCCTGGGAAGACAGGGCTAAGGTGGTAGAAACAAACAACAATCCAAGATGGCAGTGACGTATTTGGTCACTGGAAGCATCCTTCCTTCACTAGGAATTAATAAACTGGGTTTTGGATGCCAGTCTCTTGGGAGTTTGACGAGCAGGAGTCAGGCTCCAGGCAGCCAATAACCCCCAGTATGTAAACAAAATTGGATTTGTGGACCTCTGCAGCCACCCTGTGAGGCCACCAGCTGGCCACGTGACATAAGTGGTTTGACCAAGGCCAGCAGCACCCTTTAGGAGACAGCAGGTCAGGACTGGGGGCTCCGGGGTTATTAAAGAAAGCTGATTGGGCCACGGAAGTCCACTGACGTTTTTCCCCTCATCCTCTGGCAAAGGACCTTTCTCTAATTTGCAAATGTCTATGAAAATCTTACAAAGATACACAACTTGTATCATCTAATTACACACTTAATAAATCACCCATGGGGGAAGAAGAAAGCCATACACGATGTTCCTCAGAGCAGATCATATGGTCGCCACACATGTACGGCAATCAGATGGTAATGCTGCCCTCTTCCCGAGAGGCCGAGGAAATGGGCTGCAGGCAGGCAGGCAGCTGCAGCGGGCTGGACCCAGTTCACCTGGCGCACACCTGGCCCCATGTGCTCAGGACACGGCCCCTCACAGGGCCGCAGCTGCAGCAGCTTCCCAGGCAAGGCTTTCCCACGACCCAGCCACCCGAAAGACACGCATCTGCCATGGCACCCTTTACCTTGGCATCCTCTCCTGGGCCTGTGCCTCCACTGCGTTCACATCCCAGCCTGGCAGTTACTCTGGGCTCCAAAAGACTGAACACAGGACACTTCAAAGGGTGTAAAGTTTGTCTTTTGTGATTCGTCCACTTTCCCTCTCCTGGGACATCTCTTCCCACAACCAAGAGTTACAATAGTTAAGCTATTACCCTCAACTGAGATTGACTAAAATGATTGAAGTGAGTTTGGAAACCACAGGCCTGTATTTGGATTGCTGTGGGCTGCAGTGTGGCTATTCTGAATTTGTTGGAAAGGCGGACATCTCAGGCCCCACTCCAGACGTACTGCATAAGAATCTGCATTTGATCACGCTCCCCAGGTGCCTCATGGGTTAGAACACACCCTCCCGCCCTGGGTTAATGAAGATCTACATAATATCAAATGGTAGCCTTTAAGACAGGGCTTCTTCCTTTCTCTTTTTTTTCACATTTTTATACCATGGACCTCTCTGGCTCTATTATAAAGTCTCAAAAGCATAATATTTTTAAATGCATAAAACACCTAGGATTACAAACAAAACTATGTTGAAGTACAATATCGTAAATATTTAAAAATGTATAATATCATAACCTATGTGCTTCTTAACACATTAAATAAGAAAATCTAAGGGCAAGTTTATTAACTGATACATTTTCAAAGTAGTAATGAGTGTGATACTGGAAGACATCTGCTACAAATAATATGTATCATTTCTACTGGGGACAGAGACATGAGGACTGCTAATATTATGGTGCTTTGTTTCCTAAATCCATTATTGAAGGAAATACTAAATTTGAGCTATAGTTTAGTGACAATAAACATTTTCTTCCCTTGCAGGTTCATGGCTCCGCTGAAATCTATTAATAGACTCTAGGTTAAGAGGAAGCAATGCTTGGGGATCTTATGTAAAAGGAGTATAGAGAATGCTATGCCCCGTATTTGTCTCTTTCTCTGTCTGTCTGATCTAAGTTTGAGTGCGAGCTGCCCAAATCGCTTCCTTCTCTGATAGCTACTGCATTTGCCTTCTTGGCTTCTGTCAGTTGGCTTCTCCATGAATTCCTACCACAAAACTAAGCCCTTAGATGTTGAATAAGTACTTCTGATCAAATCCTTCGGGTTGGGGTCTAAATATTTCTGAAACAGACATGCCAGGCTACATTCTGAGTACCATTACACAGAGTAACTAAAATAATGCCATTTCATAGGAAGCTGCCTTCTCCATCTGCATAGGTCCTTCCTCACGAATGTGGATTTAATATAAATTACTGACACTGAGTTCTGAAACATTGCCCCTGCTCTGCCAGAGAGCCTGGGGTAGGCTCCGTGTCTCTTGGATCATAAGCACCTTTTCAGGGTAGTGTTCTTGCCAAGAAAAGGAACACTTCCCACAGCCATGTCAACTGTGGTTCTCAAAGTAAGATCCATTTTCAGAAAAAGCCAAAATCGATTTGTCTCTGAATTTCAAAACTGTACATCCAAGGCATCTACACCGCTCTGCAGGCTCTTTTCTCCTCACACTAACCAAAATGCCATGAAAGCAAAATGGAACCGAACACATCAGCCTTGGGGAGTTCAGCTGACACTTGGTTTGAACTCTCACGGAAAAGTTTCTACTATACAGTGAGGCACTTCCCTAACAAAAACTCATGTGAGCGTGTTTGGACCACGCTTACAAAAGAGAAGACAGACCTACAAATTTGAGACAGTCTTACATAAAGGTTTTTGCTCAAAAATAGCCATGTCTCCAGGTCTGTGTGAGCAGCATGAATTAATTTCAGCTTGCAACCCTTCTCCCTAACACACACAAAATAGTCACTCACACTTAGCTTTTCTTTACATTGGTTTACACACTTGGAAAAGATTTCTAAACCTTGCATTTTGAACATCCTATGATGAGTTAGTGGCATTATCCTTACCTAGTTCTCCAACTATCCTAGTTCAGGGGTTAGTAATCTAAGATATGGTCTATAAGAAAGAAAATAGGCTGGAAACAGAGGAAACCTCAGATTTGAGGGTCAACCTGTGGATAACAAGAACCTATCATAGTAAATCATATCAGAGTAAAATTAATTTTAAAAACCAGCACTGTCATAGGGTCCAGGAAGGCGACAATTTGCGAGGTTTGCTATCTGAGCTTCGAGACTGCTTAGGTTTTAGAGTCTATCAGAGGTTGCTCCTGGAGCAGATGAAGAACCCACAGAAAAAAAGACTAAAACTGACAGCAGATTCTCTCCCCTTTCTGAAATCCCAATGGCAACAAATGGAGTTAATTAAGCCACCGGAAGACTATAGAGATGACTAATGTTTCTCCTAGCGAGGGCTCCAAATAACTAACTCCACTCGCTTTTAAGATGAGGTGTTAAATTTCTGTTACCATAAGTAACTCATTAAGGATGTCTAATTAGTTATAGACATAAGAATGTTTAATGCCTCCGCATTATGAAAACAGCGGGATTTCCACCACACAAAGTTTGGGCTGGCCACTGGGACCCCAATAAGACCCACACGCACCAAGATGTCCCCAGGTCCATTTCTCAGTTCCAGCGTCCCATTCTCTTTTAACATTCTTTGACTCACTTGAGGCAGAAACTGAAGTCACGCAAGTTCTAGCCTGTAAAAAGGATTGTGCAAAGGACTCAGCTTCACAAACCCAAACTGCACCCTTCCATTTCTGCCACCTTCCTCCCTGCAGCACTTAGAGGTAATTTTCTGTTCCCCCTCCAGGTCTTTATTGCTCCCCCGCCAAAACTGTCTTGCATCTGCTACAATAAAATACCTGTGATGTTTTCCAAAGCCAGCAGCTCACTGCCAACAATCAACCCTCTACCCCACAGGCAGCCGTCTGGGAACTTAAGTCAAAGTGTTGCAAGCTGAAGACGAGGGTGGAATTTGGCAAGTCTAAGACGGGGTTCCTTGGAAGGCAGAGCCTGCTCTTGCTGAAGGAGCCAGCCAGAGGGGAAAATAAGAATACTTTTGCCAAAGGGGCAGAAACAGGAGCAAAAGGCCAGAAAGAGTAAAGGGTAGCTGTTCCATCAAGAGCACCATGATGAATCCCAAGATTCATGCCATTCAAACGGAGGTCAAGTATGCTGGCTTTGACTTCCCTCTCAGGCACCCCTGGCCTGGGTAGAGGAGGCTGATAAGAATATTTAAGTCTTTGCTAAAAGAGCAAGGCTTAGGAAAACATAACGTACAAACAGAAGGTTGTCTATCTACCCTTTAAGGGAGTAATCTGCGAGTGTCGTTTTGCCCCCGTAGTCTGAGTCGTCTCACCGAAACAGAAGCTTTTGACCAAACTGATTCTCAAGGGCCACCCTGGCCTTTCCTCACACTCGCCCTACTCCGCCAATTTCCAACTTTGTTTCCGTCTTCTAATTTGGGGAGAACAATAGTGTGGAAATTAGAAAGGTATAGAAGATGGGCCAAGCGTGTCTTGCTTTAAGCCTGATAGCCTGGAATCCTCAAAATTACCAAAAATACAAACTGTGGGGTGATCTTTCTCTTTTACCAAAGGAGTCACTTTCGGTCCCTCTAAGTGCTGAGTTCCTCTGGTGCATATGAAATGTAGTTGTACTGCTTCTTCAGAAAGAGATTACAAAAGGGGATGCAGATTTAGACCCCCAGGCCATTGCTGTTATGGCCTGCCTTATTACGCAGGGACCTTGTATCTAAGTTGGGACTGTCAGCTCACGCCCTGCCCTACTGAGTCCATCTGTGGAGTCGTAGTCCATCTGTGGGTGCACGCTCACACACACCTGAATTTAACCAACCAAGGCAACCTGGGGCTGATGTGCTCACAGGGACAGCAAAGCCATTGGAAGATCTCTTAGTGGGGTGCACTCTGCCTCCTCTGCTAAGTGCAGCAGGTGCCACGTCCATGTAGGAGGAATGCTGTCATCTTGTTCCCCAGCCACTGAGGAAAAGGCGAGTTCCAGTTGGGACCTCCAAGGCGAGAGGAATTTTGTACTATCCCTGGACCCCACTGCAGGAAAGGCATAGAAATCATGTTTGGAAGTGAGAGGACGCATTGCCTACAGTTCTTAAGAGGGACACAACTGGTAAGTGAACACAGAGCCACACGAAGGGATCCCTGCCAGCCACTGAGATGTAGATTTATTGATTCCCTTTCGTGGACTTGTGGTCACAAGTTTTCTCTAACTCAGAATCCTAATTTGTCTTTGTTTGGCTGTTCCTCTTCTCTAGGTTTACACACTTTTGCACACATAGGCACCCACCTAGCTTGGTCTTTTATCCCATTCACCATCAGGAAAAAGCTGATGAACAGAAGTCAGATTCCAGCCGTTCAGATGGCCAGAGGGAGGGGGACAGATGCTCCAGCTTTGAGCTGAAACACTTAGCCCTCCCAACATTCTAGAAATGAGTTGGCTAATTAAGGGCTGCTCATGGCGTGTGCTCCACTTTAGCTCATGATCAGACTTCAACCGCTTGGCCATTTCTCTCTCTTTATGAGCCAGTTTGGTCTCACGGCTCAGAAGCAAAAAGGTCCCTTGTGCTTTCTTGAGATAGCAGGTAGTCCCACAGCTCTGAGATACATACTGCCAACTCAAAGAGGAAGAGGTTACTCACCCTCTGATCATGGCCTTCGGGGAAGCCAAAGTTCACCCTTCACTCCAGAGCCTGCACCACTGAGTCTGGCCACACCGCACCATACCCTCTTGGACAAGCGTGATAAATTCCCTCGCGTGCTGTGATTCCAACTGCCCCTCACTTGGGGAGTCCAGGCCTCAGTCTGCTTGGCTTCCAATTGAGTTTCAGCAGTTACGCAAATCAGGTTTCTGACTGTGTCTCAAATTCCAGTGCATACAGGAATAGCAGGTTGCTTAATCTCTAAATTCAGAGCCAATCCCTTTCTAAATACAGACAAAGGGACTGCCTGGCTCACCTGGTAGATTACAGGACGTTCCCTTGCCAGCTCTCACAACCTGACTTGTCAAGTGTATTGCCGCCATCTTGTTTTCCAGGCTCGAACTCCCATGGGGCACCATACTGTACATACTTTCAACCTTCTTCACTTGTTTTCATTTGTCAAACTAGGCCCCATCCCCATTCTTCTCTACTGACAGCATCCGATTTCCAAATACAAGATGATTGATGGTTAAAATGTCTTGGAGACAAAAAAAACTGTACTAGCCATTTTATTTTTCTTCTTAAACTACGATCTCCCTGTGAGAAACTTTTCTGTTCCTGCAACGGACAATAAGCTACTTACGGAAGTCAGCTCCATATCCAGGCCTACAGTTTTGACACAAGTTAAACGTGAGCAAGGTCACCCGATTTCCCTCTTCCCTTATTAGAAATGATATTAACAATGAAATACTGTATTAGGTCCAGGAGAATTGCATGTTTAGGGTAAGACTGGTGGGGCTAGAGTAAGCTTTCTTAGCAATAAAGAAACACTGTTCTAAATATGACAAAACATGATATTCACTTAACTACCTTTTTTTTAATTATAGAAAACATCTTTTTTTCCAAAGTAGCAACACCAAACAACTAAGATTGTAGAATTCTGGCCAGCATTCAGTGTGCCAAAGAGAAACAAGGAAGTGAATCATTTCTGTGCAAGTTAGCAGAATTTTGGTCCCCAAGAAGTTCTTGCAGCAGGGGACACCATCAACACATGGTAGGTCTCGTGGGTATCCCTACCAGCAGTTCTACCAACAAGGGGCGAGGGGGAAAAGCCAACCGTGGGTGCGTAGCGCATCTGATATTTCTTTCCCATTGTTTGGACCCTGCAGAAAACCCTCAACTTCCTTGCTCCTGAATCTACCCTTCTGGAGGCAAGAATGCCATCTAATACAGACCAAGAAACTAAAATTGGTTTCCAAAACAACAGTCCATTCAAACTGCTGAGGACTTACTGAGGTGCATCAGCCCACAGATGATGCTGTTCACGAATCATGTTAAAAATCAGGGATCAGAAAATATTTCCTCCAAAGGATCAGACAGTAAATAATTTAGGCTTTGCAGGCCACATCAGTCTCTCTCCTGTATTCTTCGTTTTTTCAACCTTTAAAATGTAAAACCCACTCTTCACTCCAGAGCCCTACAAAAACAGGCTGAGGTAGGCTGGATTTGGCCCGCGGGACAGTTTGCTGACCTCTGACTACTTCCAGAATGGACCGTGGAAAGGAGCCTATCCCCTAGCTCAGCTTAATTCATGGCAGAAGCACCTGGGACAGACCAGCATGAAGGATGGGAGACAAAGGGGACTTACCCAACAGATAGCCAGTAGGCAAGACAGAACAGGAGTTGGGGGTGGTGGAGAGGGTTCCTGAAAGACCACAGGAGGGGCTGTTCCCCCTCCTCATACAATGGGTGTAGCTGTAGAAGGCTGAGAAGTCACAGAGAGAAAAAGACTAGCGATAAGGTATGGGCTTGCCTTGACTAAGCACAGCCATCTCCCAGCCCTCCAGGCCTAAAATGCAAAGCTACAAAACTTGGCCACCGCAGCATGAGGATGAGAGCCAGCCAGTAAGCAGTAAGCAAGCAGCCCCCATATCTGCCTTCTCAGCCACACCCCTGTGGCTAATACGTCATTCTCAGAGGCTCAAACCAAAGAGTGCCAGTATTTAGGCTGGACTATTCAACTAAAATAAAGTTCTCCACCTAATTCTGATGCTACTGTCACTCTGACCACATGCACTATTTCCAACCTACCCTATGTCAGCTCAGTTCCACAACACTCTAACCACTTCATTCCGGGGTGGGGGGGGGGTGGGGGGTGGGGGGGGGGGTCGGGGGGCGGGTGGAATTCACGTCAAATTATCCAGGCGCCTATCAGAAGCAAGGCTTGGAAATGCTTCAGAAACCCAGGCTTGAGATAGTCTGTTCTGTTCTGCTTCTCTTATCACAAATCTTGACAACAGAAAGGACACTCTGAGGCTCAGCTACAACCTCGGGAACCACAAATGAGCTTTTAAATTATCCTCGAGTGTGGCTGCAACCCATGCCCCCCTCCCCTGTTTATTTTCTACTTCTGAGCGTGAAGACATCGCTGTGGCCATTTCCAAACCTCTGTCCCTAGCCCTCTGTGACAGATAATCAGGATGCACACTTCACTTTTCCAATTCTCTGACTTAGAAGCTGAGCAGAGGTAGCTTCTTAATGGAGAAAACATTAGTACATTCAGGCTTCACTCTGGATCCCAGTCAATTTCTGCATATTTCACAGCTGTTATACATCTACCTCCTTTCTTACAAAAGCCAGTGAAAATTAGCAAGCACCTTGTTGGTGCTGAAATATGGAAATACAGCAACGGTCAAGCCTGAAAATCAGTTTCTGGTTGACTATCTTCAAAGTATTTGTTCTAAAACAGTGTCTGCAGCTCATTTATTATTTGCCAATTTTTAAATCAGTTTTAACTTGAATGCTGCATGATTTTGGGTGATTTTTTTTAAAGCGACCCCCAGAATATGACTGTCATTTGGTCATCAATCTAGATGCTGAGGAAAATTCTTCCTTGGGCAGATGTCAGCACAATTCAGATTAAGTCTGTTTCTCATGTCAATATTATCTACTCATTTCTCATATACTTTTCTAAAAAAATTAATCTTCGGAAGATATAAGTTGTACTCAGAAAAAATACGATTCTCTTCGCCACTCAGGTCCCCCTTCCTACCTGCTTCAGGAGCTGATCAGGTGAGTGTTTTCCACTGTGCTTCACAGCCGCCTGAAGAAGACAGACTCCAAAGTTTGTTGTGCTTCATTTCCCTTCTCCATTCAGTTCTTTAAAGTCTTGGTTAGTAACTATCAACAAAAACATGAGCCATGCCACTGCGTGCTCCGACTTCCTGCCAGCTCCTCATGCTCCACAGAGCCTAGAGCAGATTCTCTCTCTCTCTCCTCCTCCCGGCTTCACCTCCTGGGCTCGAGGGCCCCACCCACAGCACTCAGATCATTTTTCATTTATGAGTGCATCCCACTAAACTGTGTTTCTAAGAGAAGGAACCCACACTTGCCCTGCCAGCGTATTGGAACCGTGCTGCTAAAAAAGGCTTTAATTTTCTGTGTGTACGGGGTAAATCCAATCCTGGCAGAAGTCAACCGTGGTTTCCTCCTGCAGGTATCTGCAGATAAGCTCTTCCATCAGCAAAGGACGTGCACCTTGGGGATGCGGTCACAACAGCTTCGTTATACGGATACCACCACAGTCCACTGCGGTAAACTGAAGATTTCAGGCATGAGACAATCAAAAATATATCAAAATATGTATTTCATGTACAACCAAAAATGTGAAGCCAGGATGATCGATCAGTCAAGAAACCTTCCACCCAGTGACCTAACACTTCGCAATGAATTAAATGTTTTACTTTGCACTTATTCAAGGGTCAGGTTTCTTATTGCATTCAAATGGGAATAAAAATTGCAACTTTAAGTAATTTTGTAAAGAAGCCCATTGGTAAGTAAAAGGCTACTTATTATGATGACCCCATATCTACAACTTTCCTAATCCATCTTCCATCCCAGACCTCTACTAACAAAAGCGAACATCAGCTGGCCCTTGAGTACACTCACCTCTGCTAGAATGTCAGCAACTACAAAGACGATTTGATCTTTCCCTCTAAGATTATCAGGAAAGAGAATTTTAAAAATAGGTTCCCCCAAACTAACACACATATATCGTGATTTCCACTATGTGTAAAATTCACCTTATTTTGCAGTTGGAGCAAAAGGGGTTCTCTCATGATTCATCAACCAGAAACACAGGTCCTGAAAACCCCAAGGTCTTCAAAATAGGTATGAAAATTTACACGAACTATTTAAATGGCAATAATGTCTTGTTTTGAAGATACTGACAGTCCTGGAGCTGGCCCGGTGGCATAGTTAAGTTTGCGCACTCCGCGTTGGCGGTCTGGGGTTTGCAGGTTTGGATCCCAGGCACAAACCTACACACCACTCATCA
This sequence comes from Equus asinus, assembly GCF_041296235.1. NCBI lineage: Eukaryota > Metazoa > Chordata > Mammalia > Perissodactyla > Equidae > Equus > Equus asinus. Next base: position 83,387,943 of record NC_091799.1, read on the forward strand.
AGCCATGCTGTGAGGACGACCCACATACAAAATAGAGGAAGACTGGCACAGATATCAGCACAGGGCCAATCTTCCTCACCAAAAATAATAACAATAATAATAATAATACTGACAGTCCTTTAGCAGCTACAACTTGCCAGGAATGAAAGAGGAGCAAACGTCCTCTGCTCATTTACAGTCATTCTTAGGTTGAGCTTCTGGAAAACCCAGAAGGACTGTTAGGTCTTAGGATTAATTTTTTTTTTTTTTAAAGATTGTTAATTTTTTTTCTTTTTCTCCCCAAAGCCCCCAAGTACATAGTTGTATATTCTTCATTGTGGGTCCTTCTAGTTGTGGCATGTGGGATGCCGCCTCAATGTGGCTTGATGAGCGGTGCCATGTCCGCACCTAGGATTCGAACTGACGAAACACTGGGCTGCCTACGGCGGAGCGCATGAACTTAACCACTCGGCCACGGGGCAGGCCCCAAGGATTAATGTTTTTTTAATCTATTCATTTAGAGTTTTATCCTATCTGGATTTCCCCCATATTGTTATAAGCCAGTCTCAGTCCCTATGGGCAGTTCTTCAATCTTCAAAATTGTTTTTTAATTTTTCGTATATTTATAAAACTAACAACTTAGTATCCAGACTGAAAGAAAATTTGTTTCTTCATTTTTTTTAATTAGATGGTTAAAATGTCTCCTAAAAAAGAAAATGCTATACACTTCCACACATGTGCCAAATGGGTTCCAGTCATCCTAACACCCTAACACCACAGCCTTGGAAAAAACAGGAAAGTTTTTTCTTTACAGTTCCCCATTGGACAGTTTGACAGATGACACAAAGAAAAGACAGGGTCAGTGGTGTACAAAGGATGCTCGCTGGTGTGGCAGAGGGAGAAGTGACAGTAGGATTCGTGCCCAGTCTCCAAGCCCAAGCAGGAAACCCCAGACCAGCGCAAACTTTCAGGTGCGGTTCAGAGGTCTGAAAGTTGATCATGCGGGTGACCTCTGGGACTCACTTTCCCAGTTCAGGGAGAGTGGACCTGCTCTGAGTTTAAGCAAAGGACAAGGAAGTGTGTTCTTTAAATTATTTTTTTAAGGAAGTAGGAAAAAAGGAGGGTTAAAATTTTCTTGGCCCATGACCCAACTACAGTCTTAATCAGAGGTAAATTTGCCCATTGAATATTCTCTCCAGTATTAGTTTGTGACATCTGCCAAAAATCTATGGTGAAACCAGTTATTCCACCTCTCTTTGTCCCAGTCTCTCAAGAAAGGGTGGATAATATATAACATATAATTTTGCTTTAAAGGGAATTGCGGTTACACTTACTCACAAGACTAGCCCTGTGGCATGTACCAGAACGCAGCAAGTACACAAGCCATTAGACACATCTAACCATCCAAGGATTCAGGGCCGATGAAACCTGAAGTTTCTGGTCAGACTGCCCATGTGTGGAGTCTGAATCTCTGCTTTTTTCTCACCCACCTTGGTTCCTGGGCCTGGAAGACTACTGTGCCCACCCTCTCTGTGATCCGGGAGGGACCCTAAGGATCGCTTAGTTCTACTTCTCATTGCTGAGATGTGGAAACAGAGGCCGAGAGAGAGGGGAGAAAACTTGCCAAGGTCAGGGCACACTAGTGGAAGTACAGTATTAGAACCTGGATCTTCCTGATTCAAATTCTAGGACAGCGCTAGGTGGACAAGATGTGGATCTTCATGGCCCAGACCTACAGGCAGGCGCTCAGTAATGGCTCTCCAGCTGGTCACAAAGCCCAGCCTAGGGACACACCTAAGATTCTCCTACAAGCAAAAGCAGAAGAGTAACAAAGAAAGCATCAGAAGGACAGGGAGCTAGGGAGTGATTCCAGCAAACCCCAACAGAGAAAGGGATCAACACCACCACAAAAGCCAATGGACACTTCGGGGCACAGACCCAAAAGAACTGAAAGCAGGGACACAAACAGCTATTTCACAACCACGTTCACAGCAGGAATACCCAAAATGTGGAAGCAACGTAAGTGTCCGTTGACAGCTGAACGGATAAACAAAATGTGGTACATACATACAATGGAATACTATTCAGCCTTACCAAGGAAGGGAATTCTGATACACGCTACAACAGGGATGACCCTAGAGGACATCATGCTCAATGAAACAAACCAGGCACAAAAAGACAAATGTTGTATGATTCCCCTTATTTGAGGTACCTAAGAATAGTCAGATTCACAGAGACAGAAAGTAGAATGGCGGCTGCCAGGGGCTAGAGGAGAGGAAAGTGGCCAGTTATTATTTAATAGGTACAGAGTTTTAGTTTTGCAAGATAAAAGATGTTCTGGAGATGGATAGTGATGATGGCAGCACAACAATGTGAATATACTTAACGCCACACAACTGTACACTCAAAAATGGTTAAAATGGTCAATTTTATATATACATATAATATATAATATAATATAATAAATAAATTAATTAAAATAATATATATGTGTGTGTGTGTGTGCAGGTAAGTGTGAGGGAGATTGGCCCTGAGCTAACATCTGTTGCCAATCATCTTCTTTTTTTTTTCTCCCTAGAGCCCCAGCACACAGTTGTATATCCTAGTTACAAGTCATTCTAGTTCTTCTATGTGGGATGCTGCCACAGCATGGCCTGATAAGCAGTGTGTAGGTCCACACCCAGGACATGAACCGGCACACTCCAGGCAGCCAAAGCACAGCGTGCGAACTTCACCTGGCCACGGAGCCAGCCCCTATATTATATATATTTTTTAAAAGCCAGTAGAACCTGGATTTTCTTTACAATTTCCCATGGGCCAGTTCTATGGCTCTCATGCTTCATATTATTAAAGCACAAAGTAGAGACTACTACTTGGCATAAGACAAAATTCATAAATGACTTGAAAACAACAGGAATCACTAAAGTTTCCTTCTCTCTTTTCCCCAATCCCTGGTCAAAAATAACTCATAGAAAGTTATGAAAGCAAACAAGGCATTCAGTTTGTTTGCATATTCTGTGATAGGAGAAGATAATGTCAATGCAGATGGGGAACACCCTGCAGCTCGTGCAAGCAGGGAGAGCCCTGGCCTGGATATATGGAGATGTGGCCCCCTTCCAACTTCTGCCATCAATGCAGAGGGTTCACGAACACCCTTGAGAAAGCTCTCTGCAGCTGCAGTCCATTCTTTTTCTCCACAAAGCCCTCTTAGAGGTCATACATCCCTCACCTCACTCAACTTTGGCAGCACATACTGATGCCATCATACTTTTTCAGTCCGGCACACACAACTGTTTCTTAGCTGTTGAATCTGTCCAATTAGACCACAAGCCTCTGGTGGAGAGAGCTGCCTCCAGCTCTCCGACCAGCTCTTCTCAGTCTCCATCCTTGACTTCCCTCCTCCATCTGGTGGGCTATTAAGGGACACCAGCATTTCCCTCTTCTCTCCTCCTCCCTGGGTTATCCCCTCTACGTCCATAGCAACAACAACCAAGTAAGAGCCACTAACTCCTCAATCGGCATCTCTCTTCAGAGCCTCAGCCCCAGACCTCTAGCTGCCTCCTGCCCAGCTCCAGCTGGTTGTCCTGTAGGCATCTCACGTGGAGCACACCCTAAAATGAAACCCGTATGCTCTCCCTCAAACTGGTCCCTCCTCCTATATTTCCTCTCTTAATTAATGTCAATCCCCAGCCACTCCAGCACAAACGCGTCATCCTCAGCTCCTCTCTTCCCTTCCCAGCTGGCGGTTAGGTCCCGTCAACTCCACTTCTCAAACCTGTCCCCTCCCCTCCCCTGTATTCTGTCACATTTTAGGGCCTTGATCCAAACTAGTCTCCCTTCCTCAGTGCTTTCCCCCTCCAATCTATCCTGCACATGGAGATATCTGATGGCAAATATGTAAGATCTGCTTGATGAAGTCTCATGCTCTAATAATTTCTTGTTGTCCAAAGGATAAAGCCTAAACATCTTTGCATGGTATCCAAGACCATTCCTGATCTAGCCCCAATGCCTGCATCAAGAAACACATTGCCTACCGCTCTTTTGCACATCCCTATGCTTTCACATAGACCAGTGGTTCTCAACTGGGGAAGAGTTTACCCCCTGTAGGGAGGAGGAGGGGATGCTACTGGCATCTAGTAAGTGGAGGCCAGAGACACTGCTAAACATCCTACAGAGCATGAGACAGCCCCCTGTAACAAGGACCAAACCATACAGGTTCTTTATTTTTTAGTGTTTTCAAAAGTTTTTTTTCTTAATTTTTTAATTATACATATAAACATTAAAATTTGGAATGTACAAAAGAGAGAAAAAAAGGCGGGAGGCAGGGAGGAAAGGAGAGGTGGGCAGAGGGAGATGGAGAGAGAGAGAAAGGGAAGAAAAGAAAGAGGTGGAGAAAAAAGGAAAAGAAAATCATCCCAGTGGCCTGCCACGTGAAACAGCGTCTACTAACAATTATGTTTTATAAGTACTTTTTAAACATTTAAAAAAAATTATTTTATTGAGGTCATATTGGCTTATAACATTGTGTAAATTGCAGGCATATATTATTCTGTATCAGTTTCCATATAGACTGCATCACGTTTGCCACCAGTAGTCTAGTTTTTATCCATCACCATATACCATATGGGTTAGATTATTCTAACCCACAGAGCATTCGATTACACTGTATTTATTATTACCACCACTGCTTCCCACTCTAGGGGCTGCAAGCAAAAATGCTGCCAGGCTGCAGAAAATTAAATGAATGAGAGAAGCAGGTTAGACAAAAGCAATAGGGGTCTTGAGGACTGGAGAAGGCACGCCCTTCCTAAACATTCAGATTCAAAATTCAAAAACCCTGTGCAGAATCACGCAGTAAGGGAACGGCTTTGCAGCTCCTCTGTGGCTCCTGAGCAGGACTGGGCACTGTTCACCTCTTGGGAACTCGCTTCCTTGGAAGTGATGAATCGACATTTACTGAAAAGTTCCCTCTTGTATTTCCCTTCAGAGCCCAGCACACTCCTAAGTTCTAGTAAATATATGGAAAAATAGGACAAAACTTTCTTCACCTCAGATACTTAACACAGTTCCCCTGTCCTTTGGAATTTTTCCCCCAAGAGTTCTTTCTTTGTAATCTAATGACCTTACTCTAGCTTTTCCAAAAATACAGTCTACAAAATACTGGTTCAAGGAGATGCTCTATGCAAGAAGGACTCCGCGGTCAAATAAATTTGAGAAGTGTTGCATACTGGCTCTCCCTTTAACTGCTGCATCCAAATCTTATCTTATCAAACTGTTCTCACCCCCGCCCTTTTATAATGTAGCTGATTCAGAGGAAGCAAGTGCTTCCAGGACTTCTGGAAACACTCTCAGGCATTCTCCCTGGCTGTCTGATTGGTCCTCCCTTCGCATGGGGCACTCTTGATTTAAATTTCCATTTGTGTGCAGAAAAGCACCAGCTCCCTTGAACGCAGTCCCCGTCCCTCAGGTTCTCACTGTTCTCATCCTCATGGCTTGTCTCCACATCTAAATGAACGTGCTCAAGCTGAAATTGCCCAGTTTTCTTCAGGTAGGAGCCATCTTGAGTAAAGATGGAGGGAAGCAATGAGAGTGACACTACAGTCAGGGAGTGCAACTGAACAGGAAGTCCACGTTGGTGTGCCCCAGGACCTGGGTCCTGGACAAGGACATATGTCCCCTAGAGGCAGCTTTTCAGAATCAAAGCCCATTAATGAGGCTTAGGACAGTCCATTCAAATAGATAAGCATGTTTGCTCTGGACATAGATGGAGAAAAGGACCAACCACTTTTGGGCGAGGAAAATCTAACTTCAGAGGAACAGAAAGTCTTTACGACTTACACTACCAAGTGCACACACATCTGACAGATTCCCTACAGAAAGCTGGACCAGCCTAAGCCCTCTCTTCAAGGCATTTCCCCTCCTCGGCCCCTAGCCAAGGACAAACCACTTAGATCCACCAGCCAGTTGTCTTGATGAGGATTTTAGGCTGGTTACTTTTAAAACTACAGATGAGAAGCAGGCTCCGAGGACTGGAATTTTGCTTGCCCTTTTGAAAGACATTTGCGTTTGTGAAGGAAGGGGGGGTGACCTTGTAGGAACTCGAAATTGGCCACCCCAAGATATGTCTCTTTGGCATCGGGATTATTTGGGGCTGATTGCTTTCGATAAACTGGGACAGGGAAGGAGGTTCTGGGGAATGGAACTTGCCCTTGTTGGGACACATTTACATTTGTAAGGTAAATCTCTATCTGTAAAAGGTGCCTCCCTCTCTGTACCAGGAAGAAGAAGAGAGATGACCTTATCCCTAGAAACTCTTAATGGGGAAGACAAGAACTTAAGTTGGTTGCTGTCTGACAATCTCATGTAACTGATTTAGGGTGGTGGCTTCTGACCTTTACTTAATCCGATTTGATTCTTGTCTAAAAGTCATGGGATCACCCAATGACCAGACCCCACCTGCACTGATACCCTTTTAACTTTTTTTCATGTTCTTTCCTTTGTCTTCATAAAGAGATGACTCACATACCTATGTCTTAAATTTAGCCCTAACCCTCAACTCGGGGCAGCAGCAGGAGCTCTGACTGCCCGTGGGTCCTGTCCCCACGCACCAGGCTCTGCCTGCCCATGGGTCCTGTCCCCATGCCAGCGGGGGCAGCAGCAGCTGCTCTGCCTGCCCATGGGCCCTGTCCCCATGCCAGCAGGGGCAGCAGAAGCGGCGGCAGCAGAAGCTCTGACTGCCCATGGGTCCTGTCCCCACGCTACACTATTCTCTAAATAAAAGAGCACTACTGCCAGATCTTAAGAGTCTAAGAAATCCTTCTTCGACTCCTCAGCTCACCGACCCGCATCAGTCTTAGACATGAGATAAGCACTCAGCACCCACTTTCTAGCCTGTCAGGCCAATCAATCTTTTGAATTGGGGGTAGTTTCTTTCTTCATAGAAATGGAGACATTTTTGGTTTGGGAAACTAACTCCAACCCCATCATGACTTAAACTCACTCCCAGGAATCCTGCCACAGACCGGAGGACCCGCATGGACCAGGCCCTGAGGGTCGGTGGGTAACTCACGCTCAGCTGGGCAGCAGGAACAAGTGGTTGCTTAGCCAATGTCGCCGGCCACTTGCAGCTCAAAATCTCTCTCTAATGCCTTTCAAGGCCCTGGGCTAAGAAGTCAATTTCTGTGAGCATCCCTGCAGAGATTTCCCCAAAGCTGCAGTATATGGTCTTGTTGGTGCTCACAAGATTAGCCACCTCTTAAGACCAGAATCAGACAAGTAATTCATAAGGGTCTCATCTGAGCACTCGCACTGGGTAAACTTGCCAGGCAGACGAGACCCTGTCCTATGAAAAGATTTCCACCTCTACAGGACAAGGTGCACTAAATGGGAAATGATGGACAAAGGCAATAAGGGTCCAGAATTTCCACAGGGATGTGTCACCGGGGGCTGGCTAATCAGGGGTGACTTTCCCAAGGAAGTGGGTCTTACGTAAAGCCTTAAAGGCTGCTTTTCAGTTGTGACATGCCCCACAATTCCATGCTTCTCCCCCTCATACATAAAAGGAAAGTGGACTACTCTTCATGGTCACTGCACCTGGAGACAACTGCATTCTAGCCTGACCCACCTGACTTGGCACCACTGTAGCGAGCAGAACACACCAAATGGCCAGTTTGTTAAACAGGCATTCTGGAAAAGGCTGCTGCCGGCCAGGCTTGGGATCAGATTGCTGCCCACACTACTCGAAGCGTATGAACTGGACAAGCACGACAAAGGGCACAGTCACAATGCCACTAAGATGCCACACAAGGAAACAAAAACAGTGGGCAGGGTTTGAAGTCTCCAACCCTTTACACTTTTTTTCCCTACACTGATATTGTCAAGCAGTGAAAGTGTTGCCATTCACCTGGTTTTCAGAAACTTCAAGCAATGTGGATGTTTCCTTACTCCGTAAGGACTCTTACTGAGAGAGGGGCATCCTGAACGCACGCAGATTGCAGAGGTACACACAAGACTCAGAAGCAGGAGGCAGAGTTCCGGGTGTGGTTCCCATGCAGCAGGAGAACAGGCTTCCATCTCCACTCTTGCCAAGGTGCTAAGGGGTCAAGGGGAACCGTTGACACTATGCTGCTTCCGTCACCCAAACGAAGGGTATGCTCAATGCTCACACCACACCGTGTGCCCGGGCTGCAAGTACATTTCAGAGGGGCTGGTGCAACTTGCGTGAACTGGAAATATGTTTTTTCAAAGCAGTTTCTGTGGCTAGCAGACTCTTCCCCTCCCTGTGTGCTTCTGTAAGCGTAACAGTGACAACTGAATTCCCTGCGGTGCTCAGAGTTTTAAAGGCTTACTGCACCCAGTCTGTAATTTCCAGATCTCAGAATAATTCCTCTTAAAAACAAAATACAGTCCGCTAAGCTTACCATGTCTACATTATGATTAAAAATTATCAGCCTTTCTTCCTTAAGTGGGGAAGGGTGGAGCGAAGCCCTTGGAGGAAGAAATCTATCAAAAACCACAATATGCTCAATGACACATTTGGGCTTAGCTGGACTTTCAAAGTATTTCTCATCTTTACCAGGAAGAATCTTCTCTTGGAATCACGTATGGTTCTGGGGTGATAGGAACCGGACTTAACAAAACCTCGGCTTTCAGAAGCATTTGGTGAGGAAGCTGGCTCATGTATGGACATTTCTTTCTATGAGCCTCCAAACAATTAGTTATTTGTTTCCCTTTTTTTTTTTTTTTTTTTTTCCCACAAGAAGAATTTCTCTAAATAACTAGAGGAGATTTCCCATGGGAATCTGGCCATGGTGACTTCCAGGTCTTAAACTTATCTAAAACAGTTTAAAAACAAAAGACACAAGAATGTGCCTGCTGGTCTGTAACAATACAAATTCTGGCAATAAGAACAGCAGCTAAAGTAGGAAACTTCTAGTACCTTGGAGGACGGTGGGCACTAGAGCAAAGCTTCTTTGGTTTGTACTCAACCAACTAAGAATGTGTGGTCCTCCTAGCATTGACCAATTAAAGTTTAATTTTTAAGACCTATGAAAAATACTTGCACAGGGCCTTCATGATCCAAGTAGCAAGAATAATACCAGCCTCCATAAGAAAATTAACTGCGTTCAAGAGCTTCAAAAGCTACTTTAGCTACAGCCATTTGTGCACAGTCAACACACCAATTTCAGAGTGCCAACAGAAAGCTAGATGCTTCACAGGTTGACAGCAGAGAGTACTGAATCTTTGAGTTTACAAACTTCCCTCGATCACAGAGGGGGAGACTTGGCATTCAAATTCCCACCCAAATCAGGGCTGCCTATTTACAAATCCGATGTTCTTTTCTCTCTAGTACCAGACTCTTACTGTGTCCCATTTGTCACAGAGCTTCCAAGTGAGTCCTCTATGAAAACTCTTAGGGGGCAGCATATTTTGTGAAATGAGAGTAAGCTTCAGTTAGAAAACCATGAATTACACTCAGCGTTCCCTGCTAACTAGCTATGTGAGTAATAAGCAAACATCCTCATCTACAAAAGGACAATGCATTTACAGAGTTTTTGCTAAAACAGAGAGATGACAATGTTTTAGATCATCTCAGTGCTGTCCACATAGTGGGCATGCCATAAATCGTGGTTACGGTGACTCTTGGATAAAACCTACTCGCTCCACCCCTATGTGTTCACATTTAAGTTCCCTCTCTGCTGTTTTGCCTTATTTAGATCACTAACCAAATTATATGTGGCTTGTCCTGGTTCCAAAAGTTCCTGGCTTAATTGAAAGTGACAAAGGGGAAACTGGGAGATGAAGACAGAGTGCTCATGAAGGGCAGTGTTAAAAGACCCAGAAGTCAGCCCTGTGTGTTCCCCAAAGGGGCTGCCAGCTCCAATCAGGCCACTGGGTACTTGACAAGAGGAGGAAGGAGGGAAGCACTTGCCGCCCAGGGTTTTCCCTGAAAAGTCGCACAAAACACCCACACAGAGTTCCATTGAAAAACACCCTGACCATCTTTCCGGGTAAGCACTTGTGTCATCATCAAGATCAGGGCCTTCCTTCTCAGGAGTGCCAAGAGCTTCATCTATTTTATTTTCCATATTCTTTCCTGTGAGGTGAGGGATGAGCCATGCCTTATTTTTTTCTTTTTTTGCTGATAAAATGGAAGAAAAAAAAGACGTAATAACTAAGGCTGCCCTAACAATCAAAGAAGCCTGAACTAGCGTTATTACTTAAAATGAAAGGTTATCTCTGAGTGACTGGAGAATCATGGGCGTCTTTCTTCGTCCTTTCCATAGGCTCACTATCATATGCCTCAGGGGAGAATTCTGAAATACCCAGAACGATGCCTATGAGTGATTTCCACATGGCTCTTTCTACTTCTCACTCCCAGGAGCTCTGTGTACTCACCCTAGCTGGGTCAACGTTCACTGGAAGGGGATGACATTTGCAACCAAACGTGCCAGTAACCTTCTACCCAGCTCAATCCCTCTCCTTTCCCCAAGGCACTCCCTTCAGCCTCTCGGGCACCGCCACTCTGAGCTCTTAGGAAATCCTTTCAGAATTTCTCTTTTCTTTCTCTACATCCTCCAGTGGAAAGGGACCCTGTTTTTCATTTCCTTCCTAGCTCTCCTTGGCCACAGGTTTATGATATGCTCTACCAGGCAGTTGTCAAATGCCATAAACATCCCAACCCTGTGGCTCCCAGAGTGTCTCTGAATCAAAAGCAAACTCCTGACCGTGGCCCCTCAACTGGCTGACCCCGTCTTCCTTGCCAGCTCCTCTGGTTTCCTCTGTCCTTCACAGCAGGCTGCCCTGCCCCTGCCTTGCTCAACTGCCTGCATTCACCAACCTTTTCCTCCTATGCCGGCCACATCCTTCTCACATTTGCAAACAGTGCTATTGAGTTTATAAACAGCTACACACAAACTACCTCCCAGGCTGACAATTAACACAAGGACCCTCAGTGAACACTGATGGATACTGATAGGCACGCACCTCTATCCTATTTCACACGGAAGTAAACTGTCCCATGAATCCTGGAGCTCCCTCTCGTCGCCAGGCCTCTGGACACTAAGTTTTATCTCTAGCCAAATGACATGCTTTCGCCCAGGGACAGCTAGGCAAGCGGATTCTGTGTTTGCAGCACTTTGCAGATTACAAGGCCGCCAAAGAGTCAGAATTGGTGAACACCCAGGGATCCTTGAAGAAAACAACTGAACACATGCAAGTCACAGTCTTGCTAAAGTGACATTCACATGAGGGCGAGCCCAGTCTAAAAATAGATGCACCTGAATTAGGACATCAGAAGATACCAGAAGGCACAAGCACGCCACACCCAGCACACATGGTTTACTTGTTGGGCTGGGACAGCCGGTACCCCGGGTTTGAGGCAACAGAAAGATGACACAGGTGTACTTATTCATCTCTAGCTCAAAGGCAATCAGGGACCCAGTGGGAGGAGAAATCAGGCCTCCACACCTGACTGAGGGCACACAAAGGCACTCCCCCATTCCACACAACTGCAACTGGAGTGGAGGAGCCAACACGTGGATATGGCCAACAGTCTTTGAATGACACCAGGGAGATGTGCCTGCTCCAGGCGAGGCAACCGCAGCTACCAACATGGGCACTGATGTCCTGTTCTAGGCTGGACCAATTATGAAGGCTTTTTGTTTGATAAACACAGTGTTCTGCAACTAGAAAATGTCCAGGATAAAAAATGAAAAAAATAAATTCCAGGGATGGGCTGGCAGTGCAGCGGTTAAGTTCACGCATTCTGTTTCAGCAGCCCAGGGTTCACCGGTTCAGACCCCGGGAACGAACCTGTATACCACTTATTAAGCCATGCTGTGGCAAGCGTCCCACATATAAAATGGAGGAAGATGGGCACAGATGTTAGCTCAGGGCCAGTCTTCCTCAGCAAAAAAGAAGAGGCTTAGCAGCAGATGTTAGCTCAGGGCTAATCTGCCTCAAAAATAAGTAAATAAATAAAAATTAATTCCAGCATAAAAGAACCCAAACAGTTGTTTGCCTTCCAAGGATTCAGTCTTTAGACTTCAAGAGCATTTGTGCCCAACAGAATAACATACAGGGCTCCATACCCTTTCTTCAAAGGGCCCCCAACACATAACTGTTGAACTGTCTGCAGCCCCTGCCAGATCAACCTCCAGTAAATTCTCCTTAAAAACAACAGGCTCTGACCTAAGGTTTTCTGAACAAAACATTGGTCTAAAGGTGCCCCATAAAAAGGAAATTTTCCCCGCTGACAGAGTGGAAACAGAACTGTGCTCAGAGAGAGGCCAAGTGTTCATTAACCTGTCTGATACTGCTGGTTCTTTCATCTATTTTTCAAAAACATGTCTGAGAAGAATAATGTTTGTTTTTACACAGGATAAGTGTTGAGACAAAAAAGCCTTAAAAATCAATTAACATAATCACACACATACACATAGAGCACACAAGCAGATCAGAACTCTCTTTCTCTCATATCCTCAGCCCCAGGTCTTTGAAACTCTCCGGCCTACACAGAGATCAAATGGTGAGCTCAGAAGTTTTCAGGGTGTTTTCAGCCAAACCCAGAAATGTGTTCTCTTGGGCAGAGACATTGCTTGCTTGGAGACTTCCCTGGCCTCTAGGCTGAAATGTCTGGATACGAGACTCAGACAAAGATGGTTCTCTTGGCTAAGGGCCCAGAGGATGAGCAGCAAGGAATATAGGAGACCCCCGGCCTCAGGGTTTATTGCCTCTGTGGAGAGCACCACTGGCACAGAAGGGTCTGTGGCTGGTTAACTGGAAAGTATGAACAAAATCTAGGGGAGGCCACAGCTTGAAACTGATGCAGAAAGGGCCAAGCGTCGAGGGCACAGAGTCATCATTTTCTTTGCATGGACTTGACAGCTGCAAACTAGGAAAATTTGGTGATTTCAAATGAAAGATATTTTCCCAACTCGAGTGCAGGCAACAAGAGGGTAGGTTCCATCTCTTCCCAATATTCCTTTGCATCACTGCACAGTTCTGGAAACACCCAACATACCTTTTTTGAGAAAGTAAAGGTGTCCAGTAAAGCCCTCCTAGGGCTTCCAAAAGAAGTAGGAATTCATCTTCAAAACTTTGCCTCTCTCCCCACAACAACTAGGCACGTTTTCGCCCCTTATGGCTTTCCCTGTGTCCTACATTTTGCTGAACTCAACTTCTGTATATGCTAATTCCCGCCAGGCTTAGTGTAAATATTTCATGCTGCCCCCACCTCCCTTACAAGCACATGTCAGAATTACTGAGGCTGCTAGACTGAATTCAGGTTTGCTTCACCAGCTTTCTGTGTCAAGTCTGTGTTAAGAAGAGGCACGGTACCTAGCGTAGCCTCATTTTCCACAGAGCTTCCAGCTGGAACAATCTCCATCATTGAATGATTGCCTCAGTTTCTTCATCTCGGAAAATGAGATCAGCAAGAGCACCACATTTCACTGGGTTATCTCACACTGAAATCTGTCCTCCACAAATCTCAAAGTTGTCCCCTAAGACCTGTACCATCCGTTCAAAAAATTTTCCCTTTCAAAATGAGATCCTCGTGTTAGAAACAGAATCTTTAGTATGAATCACTTGGAACGATAATGCAGTTCGTTTTTGGTATTGGTCATATCAAATAAAAAAAATTTCTAAGTTTTTAATGTTGTGGAGTGGCACTGACATGCATGTTCGAACCTCGACTCTTCCTAGCTTTTCAATTCTAGGATCACGTGGCCTTGGAGAAATTCAACGAGGTACTTTGTGGTTGGGCTGGTGCCACTGAAGAGTTAGGCATTGATGGCTGTGTCACCAAGATGCAAGGACTGACATCTGGCTCCTCCGCAACACAGAGAGAACTCTACGGGTAAGGGCAGGGGCAGGAGAATGACCCAATTAAAATGCAACTGATTCCCCCACTTGTTGCTGCTAAATGAGCTCTGAAGGAAAATTAATACATATATTGCAAGCCCCTGGCCAAATCAAGACTTCAAGCTGACCAGAAAAATGCAAACCAAGATCCTTCATGATGACTTTATGTCTAATATCGTGTAAGCTCTAAACTCTAGTCACAGTGACCACAGGTGTTAAAGAATCAGATTTTTTTGCCCTTAGTCATCTCCAGTTACTTAAACTTTGATCTGCTTATTCACTGGATGATAAACTACCTGTGTAGTTACCCAACTAAGACAGACAGAACCCATGTGCACAGCAGAGCCATGGGGGGAATGGCCCCACACAATGGGATTGTGGTTTCTTGAGAAGACAAGAAGTTAGCATTAAAAATTGTGTGCCAGACACTGTGTCCAGAGTTTGAGCATTTAATTCTTACAATAACTCTTAGCGTCTTAGCACTTGTATTTTTTCCAGTTTTACAGACTAGGTAACTAGTCAGAGAGATGAATTACATGGCCTGAAGTTGCCCTGTTGATATCAGACTCTTGGGTTTGTGTTCCTTTCACTTCAGACCTGGATGCTGAAGTGGGGAGGGGTCACTCATTGAGACCGTAGCCTTGTGGTGAGTACAGTGGAAGAGGGACACAGTTCTGGCATTTTCTCCCTAAAATTCTCTCTCTCCTGGGCCTGAGCCCTAGATGAGGAAGCACGGTTCTTCTGCTAGTACAGTCCCACCATGTGGTTTAGCTCCTTTCCTGGCTCTGCAACGTCTGAGCCTGATGCTTGGTCCCTCCCAGAAATTCTGTGAACCACCTAACTAACATCCTTTAATACATCCCTTTCTGCTTAAGCTAGCTTCAGTAATTTCTCTTGTTTGCAGCCAAAAGTCTTGTCGGGCTCAGCAAGGGAGAAAGCAGAGGAATGAGAAGAAGCTGGAAGGATGGTGGAAGCCAGCTGGCACGGGCGGTGCAGCACCCACATGGGCTAAGTCAGCGACTTCCAAACCCAGTGCTGTGTGCCCAGTGAGGCCACAATGGGTCATCTACAGCACACATGCTTTAGAGGTGGCTGGACACAGGCTGAAATCTCAACCCCACTGCCCAATCTCTGTACCACGCTAGGCAAGTTTCTCATACTCTCTGAGCCTCTGTTTTACTCATCTACAAAATGGGAACAATGCTCTTTACCTTACAGGTTCTAGAGAGAATAAGACTAGGTACTATAGGTGAACAGCCTGGTACACTGCCTAGTGACCAGTAGTTGTTCCAGAAATAATTCCTCTGTGCCCCAAATCTTCAACAACTGATTTGGCTTACATGTTAATATACAGAAACCACACATATCAAAATATAAGATATAAAATTCCCCGAAGTTATCCTCACAAAAGAGGAAGACGTCTTATATTATGAACCTCTCTTTCAATTGCTATAATTTGGGTGACAAAGTACTGTTGGGAGAAGATACAATTGTCTCAGACTTAATGCCAATTTTAGATGCTTACAGAGGTCAGAATTGGTTTAAAATAAAGGAGGAAAATAAATTTAATGGTGAATTTAACAATTACTCCTGTGGGAAATGACCTCACAATTTAAGTGCTGGATTTCCTTGTAGCAGAATAGCACAGTGGTTAAAAAGCATGAACTCTGGTGCTCTGTAGCTGGGTTTGAATCCTGGCTCTGCTTTTCATGAGCTGTGTGACTTTGAGCAAGGTACTTTACTTCTCTGGACCTTAGTTCCCTCAGTAAAATAAGGTAATTAATAAAGGTATCTATCACACAAGGTTGCTAGAGAAGTAAATGAATTAATGCATGGAAAGCCGCTATGACAGTCTTTGGCACACAGTAACTGTAGCTATAAATGTAAGCTGTTGTCAATTATAAGATGCAAGCATTCGTGGATTTGGATCCTGGGTGCAGACCTACACTGCTCATCCAGCCATGCTGTGTCAGTGTCCCACATACGAAAAACAGAGGAAGACTGGCACAGATGTTAGCTCAGCGACAATCTTCCTCAAGCAAAAAAATAAAAATAAAATAAAAAATAAAACAGTGGAGTGGTGTACAACTGCACTCTACCGAGGAAAGATGACAAGAGATAACAATAGATAAGCTCTCCCAACACTTCCAAAATCCAGTAACAACAGTTGTTTCTAGCAAATGGGCCATGTCCTCCAGGCAGTTGAACAGGCTGCTCTAAGCCTTTCAAGTCATCTGACATGTTATGAATCAGGGCTGCCAAAATTCAGCATCATCAGAATGCACCTAATATTTGAATAAAGCTGCTCTTGCTCTAGGAAGCTCTCAGCAGGGAGGTATAACTCTGTCTTAAGAAGGCACATTTCTGACCGAGAAGAATGTGCAGAGAGCCAGCATGAGGTTCTATTTAATGGTGTTTAACTAGGGGTCTGCTGGGTTGGAAAATGCAAACATCTTTCAGTGGTAGACTGAACTCAACCCCAAAGGGGGAAAACACAGCCCAAAGCACAGCAGAAGATTCCATTACCTGGCTTAGTTAGAAGAGGAAGGAAAGCACCCCAGCATCCTTGGGATTTAGGTAGAGAAGGGGAGAGATTTCCAAACCACTTAAACTTAAGCTAGAACACCTGCAAGGTAGTGAAAGGTCTGCTTTGCATTCCTCCACCCTCTAAAAAAGAAAGGAGAAATGGATGCTGATCAGACATCCTTCCTTAGGGAAAGGCAGATTCACTTACGTAAGTTTATAGGCTAATTTAGAAGGAAGCAGCAACACTGAAAATGTGCTGCTTCTTTTCTGAAACTTAATTCTAACCTCAGTTTGATTCAGTGTAATTGTGCCCAGAATTCTTCGTCTATACCTTTCTAATAACAGTCATCAGCCCCTACCTTGAGTTAAACTCTCTCAGCTCAAGTTTCCACATCTCAGGTATTAGGAGATGATAATAGCAGTATTTACTGTTTTCTTCAAGCAATATATTGGCACGTTTACAAATATTTGTTCATTTAAAAGGCTGTAAGAAGGCAGATCAATTACATTTTCTCAGCATCAACCATGACCAGACTCGCCTACAGTATGCACTCAATAAATGTTTGTTAACTGAATAACTGGTGAGTAATGAAACTTCTCCTTCATTTTTAATATTTGTGGCTGATGTCACTACGTTAACACTCACCAATTTGTAACTTGTAGAAAGGTAAGACGTAGTAAGCTTATAAGAAACGGCATAACCCCAACAGGCACATGAACAGACGTTCAATATCACTAATTATTACGGAAATACAAATCAAAACTACAATGAGATATCACCTCACTCCTGTTAGAATGGCTATTACTAAAAAGACAAGAAATAAGAAGTCTTGGCGAGGATGTAGAGAAAAGGGAACACTTGTGCACTGTTGGTGGGAATGTAAATTGGTGCAGCCACTATAGAAAACAGCATGGAGAGTCCTCAAAAAATTAAAGATAGAACTACCACATGATCCAGCTATTCCACTCCTGGGTAATTGAGCAAAAGAACATGAAAACACTAATTCCAAAAGATATATGTACCCCTATGTTCATTGCAGCATCATTCACAATAGCCAAGACTTGGAAGCAACCCAAGTGCCCATCAACGGATGAGTGCATAAATAAAATGTGGTATATAGATACATATACATATATACCCAATGGAATACTACTCAGCCATAAGAAAGATGAAATTGTGCCATTTGCAACAACATAGATGGACCTTGAGGGTATTATGCTAAGTGAAATAAGTCAGACAGAGAAAGACAAATACCATATGATCTCACTCATATGTGGATGATAAACACATAGATATAGATTGGTGGTCTATACTAGAGGAGAACTGGGTGGGAGGAGAGTGAAAAGGGTAAAGGGGCACATATGTATGGTGACAGATGGAAACTAGACTTTTGGTGGTGAACACGATGCAGTCTATACACAAGTCAAAATATAATAATGTACACCTGAAAAAAGACCTAAACCTTTAATTACCAAATGATTCCACAATTCTGGCAAATTCTACTTCTCAGTATAAACCCAAAATACCCGAAAGTTGTGAGTAGAAGAGATATTTGTTTCTAGCAACATTATTTGTAATAGCCAAAAGGTAAAAGCAACCCAAGTGTCTATCTTCTGGTGAACACATAAACATAATGGAATATCAGTCAGCCTTAAAAAGAAAGAAAATTTTGACAAAAGTTAGAACATAGATGAAGCTTTAACACATTATGATAAATCAAGTGAGCCAGTCCAAAAGGACGAATATTGTATAATTCTACTCATACGTAGTGCCTCGAGTAGTCACACATAGACAGACAGGAGTTGAGTGGTGGTTGCCATCAGCTGGGGGAGAGGAGAATGCGGAGTTAGTGTTTAAAAATACGGAATTTCAGTTTGAAGATGATAAAGTTCTGAAAGGAATGGTGGTGACAGTTGCACAATAATGTGAATGACATTAAAAATGTTTTTTAAAAAATGGCACAACTCAATGATGAAAAAAATCTCATGATAAAGACTTGCTATACTTTTGCTGCATTTTGCTCAATTTGTTTTTAATGGTATTTTGGCTCATTAAAACAGACACTTGAAATAAACACATTGCTTTAAAATATTCAAAAATGTCTATTTTTCACTAATTGGGGATGACTTTTCCTCTCTCAGCTATTCTCTTTTCACCCCTATTATTATGTAATAAATATCACATATTTTATGTAATATTTTTACATATTATTTACATATTTTCAATATATTATTTTACATATTATTTACATAATATTACATCTTACATAATAAATATTACATAATAATATTTAATCTTTCTTTTTGAATTGTAATAGGTTTTTTTTTTCCCTGAATACAAGTCTCCTTATCAGATCTATGATTTTCAAATTTTTTCTCCCATCCTTTTCAAAAAATGGTTCTAGAATGACTGGAAATTCATATGCAAAGGAATGAAGTTGGATCCCTTCCTCACACCACCATACACAAAAATTAACACAAAATGGATCATAGACCTAAATATAAGAGCTAAACTATATTTTTAAAAACCCCTAAGAATTCAAAAATAAACAGACTACCCAAATGAAAAATAGGCTAAGGATTTGAATAGACAGTTCTCCAAAGAAGATATACAAATGGCCAACAAGCACATGAAAAGAAGCTCTACATCTTTAGGAAGGGAAATACAAATCAAAATCATGGTGAGATACCACTTCACACCCACTAGGAGGACTGGAATAAAAAAGGCAGACAATAACAAGCGTTGGCAAGGATGTGGAGAAATTGGAACCCTCGTGCATTGCTGGTGGAAATGTAAAATACTGCAGCCACTTTGGAAAAGTTTAGCAGTTATTCAAAATGTTAAACGTGGAATTATATGACTCTGCAATTCTACTCCTAAGTATATACCCAAGAGAAATGAAAACACATGTCCACACAAAAACTTGTACAAGCATTATTCATAATAGCCGCAAAGTGGAAACAATCTAAAATCCATCAAGTGATAAATGGGGATAGAAAATGTGGTATATCCACATATTAGACTATTATTTGGTGATAAAAAGAAATGAAATACTGATATATGCTACAACGTGGATGAATCTTGAAAACGTTATACTAAGTGAAAGAAGCCAGTCACAGCAGACCACATATTATATGATTCCATTTATATGAAATGTCCAGAAGAGAAGATGCATAGACAGAAAGTAGGTTAGCGGTTGCCAGGGGCTACAGAAATGGGGGGGGGGGGACTTGGGGGGTGACTTCTAATGGGTACAGAGTTTCTTTTAAGGTAATAAGAATGTTCTAAAATTAGATAGTGGTGATGCTCCCACAACTCTGGATATATTAAAAACCAGTTAATTGTACACCTTAAATGAATTGTATGTGAATTGTATGTATGTTAAAAAAAAAAAACAACCTCCTAGGAGGACAGATGTGGGCGTGCGGAGTCCCTAACACTTTGTGTCCCTCACCAAGGCACTGAGGATCGACTGAAGGTAAGCATTACTTCTCAAATTTCAAACAGGCAACATCAAGATCAACTAAAACTATCTAGGTAACAAAGTCACTCATTCTTATAGCAATTAACCTAAATGCATATTTTAAATGCTTGGCAAGTAGAAAGTTCTAAGAAAGGTCAGCTCTTACCTCCAACTCCCCATCCCTTTCCCAAACTTGGCTTGGGCAAAACTAGAGAAAATTATCAAACTATTTTTTAATAGGAATAGTAAGCATTTGTCCAGGAAGATTTATGAAGACACCCTTTTAGTAGAAAATAAGTAAAGTACTCCCTGAAGCATTCTTGCTGGATTTTTCCTTCTATCTCACCGTGCCACATTCCCACACAAACTTGGTGTGGGATCCAGCAAAAAAATGAGAACATTTAGTTTCTTTATTCCAAGGAGTAGGAGGTTGATATAAGTCAGTCCATTCTATAGATAAAGAAACAGAAATTCAGGGCAATAAAACTAACTGTTCCTCAAGGTCATAATTAAGAGGGATGGCTTCAGTACTCCTGGAGGCCCACAACCTCGTCTACCTTCTGCCCCCCAAGAAATCACTGAACAGGATTTTACATGTGAAATCACCTAATTATGGTCTCCAGTCTCCTCATTTCCTCTTGGCAGGGTCTTGCTTCCTCAGGCCGAGGCAGACAGAGGCTCAGCAACAGGAACATTAAAGGCCTAGAGTATCCCAGGCTGCCCAGACCCTGTAGGAGCCTGTGTCCACCCTTCCCACCTTGTCTCGACTTTCTCAAGAGAGCAGACCCTGCGTCGGGCAGCCCAGAGCTGACCCTCCCTTCCAGGCCCCAAGCCCTCTGCCTGTTACCTTCAGGTGAGGAAGGAAGTCTGACTTCCATCAGCAATAACCAATGAGCTCTTTACAATCCTGTCTACATGTAGGCAGCTTTCTATAGGGGAAGGATAAAAGTCAGCAAATCCATAAATCAGTTCAGCCAAGATCGCAAATGTTCATGAGTATTTCCTGACTGCCTAACGCAGTCCCAAGAACACAGAAGGCTGGTTTCCCAGTGCTATCTATGCCTCCCTGGAATCCAAAACCCGGAGGAGACACCAGAGGGGGCAAACGTGAGGACACACAACCACCCACGCCAATCGCTCACCCTCTGCTATTCTCAAACTACTGGCAATCATCATTTACCACATCATTTGCTGTGTGCTACGTGTCAGCGTATCAAGGGCTTTACGTGCATTCTCTCATTTAAGCCCAGCAACAAATCTGAAGGAGAAGCATAGTTATTATTCAATTTATATATAAACCCACTCGGTGAAGCTAAATAACTCACCCAAGGCTACACAGCCAGTACGTGGTAGAACCGTGATGAAACTCCAGGAGCTTAAAGCCAATCTTGTTAAGCACGGAAGAGAGGAGCTGCTGACACTGGACAGGCAGTAGAAGCCGATCCACCAGGACAAGGCTAGAAGTCTGCTGCTTTCCCACTAGACAAGAGGCTCCATCTTTCCCTAGGACTGACCCAAGAAGTCACAATGGTGAGCTGTTTCATGAATTCCCATGCATTTGAAGGAAACTTCACATGGAGCAAGGAAAGGCTTGCCTGGGAAACAGTTGGCTCAGCAAGTCTCAGGGTCCATACAGTGTGTGTGTGGACATCCCAGGTGAGAGGGGAGCACAGTTCACACTGAACAACACACACCAGCAGAACCCAGGCTCTGAGGACTGCCAAGCCCAGAGCTTACAGGCGACTAGGGTGGAAGGTGGGTGCTCCACTTCGAAGGAAGCCGGGGCAGAGCAGCTCTCAGGCGGGCTTTCTGAATCAGAACAGTGAAGCCTTGTCTTCACTAAATAGCTTTGACAGGAGCGACCAGGCAGTGTCACCATTTTATTTACTCCATCAGTTGTCCCTGGCAACTGGCTGGAGGAGCCTTTTCTGCCACTGCTCCTTCCTAGAGCTTCACTACAAAGGAGTGGCTCACTTCACACCTGTATCTCCACACTCGCACCGTCAGTCATGTATCACGTGCCATTCCCTGAGAAACTGACAGAAGTGGGGAAGTCTACAGAGGTAGGCACGGTCCAGAGGAAAAACAACAGGATTTGCAGTTAGCCAGTTCAAGGGCCTACCATACTCCATACTTTCTTGGGTATGATTTTAGTTCTTCACCAAATAAAATGCCTATAATATAGTCAACTCCTGGGAGGAAACAAATGACTAAGAGTCTCCACCCTCTAAAGGTGAAAATAAAAGATATACACACATGGAACAACGGCCACGTAAAATGAAACCTTCTATCATTCGAATGTTTCTGACGTGCCTCTTCTGTTCTTAACTAGATTGTGATTTGTTGGCGGTTGGGAACTTCCTGCACACTACACTTCTTTATCTGCCCTAACTCCAGAAAAAGAAAACCTTTTCACACTGAAAGAAGGCACCTGATAATGCTAGGGGAGGGTCAGGAGTCTCGAGGTCAGAGATAACTGAGATTTCAAGGGCAACTTCAGCCAGTGCTTCCTCTGAATACACGTTACTCTTGACTTACATCTGATCCTCAGACAACGTACAGGAGCACAAATGGAGATGCGTACACACTCCAAGGGCTGAGAGGACACAGTGAGCACGCTGAGTGGCTGGAGAAGTGTCCCTGAGACAAGAACAGCCCAAGCTGCCCAGAGTGTCTCTAAAAGCAGGAGCATGGTCCTCATGTTGTGACAAGGGACCCCCGAGGCTCACTTTCCCAGAAATATCTTCCGCATCAGCCTGACACAGTCCTGGGTCCCTAAATTCCAAGGCGGGAGTTATTCCAATGATTTAAGTGTTATTTCAAAAAGTATTTTAAAATACAAATATGTTTCCGCAGGAGGGAAAATATTTTAACCCTGCCTTTTTCACACATGAGTAATGTATAGACCCACTTTAAAGGGGAAAAAAAACTTACACCACCATCCATAGACCCCATTTTAAGTTATACTGACTTAAGATAAAATCTTATTGCTATATCTTTCAGTTGTAAATTATTGCTGCAAAAGGAGTTTTTTCTCAATAACTGGCAAAATACTTTCTAAAAGATTATTGTAATGAACAGTTTTAAAAATTCTTTTTTTTTTTACACTTTTTTTTTTTGAGGAAGATTAGCCCTGAGCTAAATACTGCCAGTCCTCCTCTTTTTTGCTGAGGAAGCCTGGCCCTGAGCTAACATCCATGCCCATCTTCCTCTACTTTCTATGTGGGACGTCTACCACAGCATGGTGTACCAGGTGGTGCCATATCTGCACCCGGGATCCAAACCAGCGAACCCCGGGCCGCCCAGAAGCGGAACATGAGCACTTAACCGCTACACCACCGGGCTGGCCCCTCTAAAAATTCTTATGCATCGCTAAAGATTCAGCAAACTTGTTTGAGAATGATAGCTATAATCTCTTTAAATGCCTCAATCAAATTAATATCCAGCCCCGAGCATAAGGCTGGGCACACAGTAGGTGTTCAATAAACCCTTTTTGAGTGGATGAATTCTATACCATTAGAGACAGGAGCTGGGGAAATTCCAAGGCATAAAACACTGCCAAGGTGGACAAGCCCAGGCAGGCACCACGCTGTGACCCTGGGCAGTCCAGTTTAAGAAAGAACCACAAGAAAGTGTCAAATAGAATTTGGTGAGGTAATTAAGTCCCCAAGGGTGGGCTAACTCTGCCCACGGTTAGCACCAGGAAATGAGCTGATAAGGACTAACAAACCCCTTTCTTGCCCCAAGGATGCCACTCTGTGCACACATACGCTCTGCCTAGCATAATATAGTTATCTTTTACTTTTCTGTCCCAGTACATGGGAAGTGTCCAAGAGAGGGTCAGAGGCAAGCCTGGTCCCATGGAAAAATGACAGGATTTGAAGTTAGCCAGTTCTGGATCCTACTATCTATTGGGTCTGTGTCCTTGGGCACATTTCTTCAATTTCAACTTTTCGTCTCTTCACTAGTAAAATGAAACAAACAGCTCTCTCCCAGTGCTGTCGGAAGGATTACATGTGAGAGCGTCTGTGAAAGCCCCTGGCACATCGTTGTGGTGAATAAAGCAGGTTCCCTAACAGGGGCAGGAGGACAGAGCCCATTAGCTACAGTCACGAAGAAAGGAAAAATTCAGCATGTGAAAGAGGCCTAAGGCCAGTTCTTGCTGCTCGGGCATAAACACAGCAGTCTTTTCGGTGGGGGTGGGAGCCGACTGGAAGTGAGGAAAGGAAAAGACAGAGCTGCCTTCTCAAGGGAGGGATGTTTATTCTGTGGCTGAGAGAAAAAGGGGATTTATCCCATGCTCATGTGAGGCCCCGGGCAGAATTTAAAGTCATTCCATTGGCTCAGACAAATGAGAAGATCCACTTTCTGACAAATCCCAACATCCCAACAGAAGACATGTTGGTGAGCTCACAGTGACCCGGTAAAAGAGAAGAAAGGAAAGGTAGGTGCAAAGCATTTGTGCTACCAGTAAAGTGGCGCAAGATTGAGGCGATGAGGTAATAAGTTCCAGAAAGACTCTCCAGCATCTGAGTTACCCTTTGGTTTACTCTGGAACATTCCCCCCATCCATCATTAAGGATTCATTGAACTGAGAATAGAGCCATACTCAGGACAATCCTTCAGGTCACACCAGTGCACACCAAACAATGTCAGGGTATGGTAAAACCAGAATAAAATGAAATCAGCATACACTACAATTATAGCTATGTTATTCTAAGTAGTATGCACGCAACAGGGGTCTAGAAAAGCTTGGAAAATCAAAATATGGTTAAGATGTACTGGGTGGTAGAACTGAGAATTTTCCCTTAAAATTTTTTTAATTGTTATGATCTTATTAGTGCAATACATAAAAGTTGGGAAGGGAAAAAACATCAAGTCAGGAACAGCCCAATCTCATCGACGCCACTTAGCCTATGGCAGGAGAATTCAGACTGAGACCACTATATACGACATCATGCCTCGCTTCTGACCCATTCAAGAGTAGGCCAGACACAGCTGCAGCCTACCGAGTCCAGAGCTTAGGAGACTGAGAGGCTCAGGCCTAAGTTTGTCTTGGTCAAAACTTCAATGCAAATTTCACCCACATGCAGCACCCTTATAAGACATTATGCTGATCTCAACCTAGACTGGAGCATTTTTGGTCTATACCGCTTCATGCTGACAAATACCTAAATCAATGTTTCCTAACTAGTCTGAAAATTTTAGTCGGTCTGCACACACAGAGAAACACACACACATTCCCCCGGCCGAGTCCTCTGTGTAGGTGGGAAAATAGGATGACAACCTACACACCACACCCTGACTTTGACCTTAAGACGGACTTCAAACAGAACTGATCATTTTACCTTTACTCCACTGGAAAGTCACCTATACTCACTAGAATTCACTACCCACATATTCAAGAGTTGTTTTATTCATTTATTTTTTTACACAAACCACAATGTTGGACTAGACAGTAATTTGGGTATAGGATGATCTCAAGGACAACTCTTAAAATATACAGTCTTTACCAACACGTGATTCAACCAAGGCCTACACAAATAACCCCAACAAAGGCAAGTCACAAGGTCCCTCCTGATCAACGGATGCAAGTTCAAAAGTCCCAAGGTTAATTTGCCTCTTCCTTCCAGAAAACCCTCCTTTACCCTCTCCATTGCCTCCTGCCACCCCAATACCTTGTTCACAGCCACTTCAGTACTCATGCCACAGTATTGCATTTGCTTATGCGCCAGTCTCTCCCCCAGACTGTGAGTTCCTTGCGAGAAGAAAACTAGATCTTCTTTACCTGTATGCACCCCAACTGAAGCACAGTGCCTGGCACACAGTAGATGCTCCATCTGCCCTGTTTTCCTTGGGGCAACCTGGTTTTAACTGGTTATCCCAGCATAATTATTAGTGCCCCCTTTTAGTTGCAGAAGTGCACTGGTGTATATGATAAATCCTATGACCACTCTACCAGTAAACAGTAGATGAATGTTGGCTCTTGGTTTTACGAAGTCTGTTTGCTCATTTTTAAAGTCATCTCTCCATTATCTGCTGCGGTTGCTGTAGGTAGATAGGCAGGTAGGTGGGTGGGTGGGTGGATGGGTAGAAGACGAGTTGGCAGACAGACTGACTGAGACGTAGGTAATCCAGAATTTAGTTTTGTTAAGAATTTGAAAGCATATAGGTAGTTTTGATTTGTCACGGCAGATTTCCCTTCTAAATATCTAGTCAATCCTTTGGTAACAGTAAAGGGACTTTGCTTTCTCTGAGCACACTGGCATGGTCTGGGTGAGGCTAGCAATGGCTAGAATGTGCTGGCAGCAGTGGGGAAAGCCACACTGGCACTAAATCCACACCAGGGTTACGGAGAATTGGTGGTATTGGCAAGTGTTCACTGTTCCAACCTAGATGTCACTGTTCTGTGGCTTAGCATCCTGCCTACAAAGCCACCCCCTCTCTACAGATGCCCCTTAGAAATGGAAAAATCCCTGAGTTTTTCTTACAGTCCTCAAGGATGAGATGAAGTAGCAAGAACCAGAGAAGGCAAGGATGGAGCTGGAGCCAATTAACGGACTTCGCATTTAGGGTTCTGGTTTATTGCAGCAAGGGGCACGTTAATACAGTTGCCAGAAGCACTGATAAAATCAGGATTATCCAAGTGTAGGCCATTTGTCCTGGGGTCTGGCCTTTTACAGCACATTAAGGATAGGAAACTAGAACCACAAGTCTCCACGGGTCCTTCCCCACTTGTAATTGCCACAGACAGCGTCACGTAAGAAGGCTAGAGGGGAGGGCACTAGTTCACCTGTCTGGCCCATTTCCTCTGGTTCCAGAGAAACTCCTCCTTGGATTTAAGGCCCCAGAGGGATCTCCCAACTCTCACTGCTCATTAAGGCTGTTTGATTTTAAAGGAGAAGATTAAATACACAGCCCACAGCCAAGACTCCAGATGTTAAGCAAGCCTTCCCTCTGTGGTTGGTGTCCCCTGCTAAGTATTACTTCTAATTAACATCTAAAGCTGGGCTCAGAGGGGCTGTCAGAGGTGGGAGTCGAGGCAGAAGGAGCCTGGCCCTAGTCCCAGCTTCACTGTTTTTATTAGTTGAAGATCTGAACCCCTCATTTGGCTTCTCTGCATCTCAGTTTCTTCATTTTTCCCTACTGGGAGTAGACTATCTACCAAACCTCCACCCTTCACAAGCAGGCTGTGAAAGTCAAAGGGGATTAACTTAGCGTTCTTCAGAAAAAACATTAAAGTCCTCCAGAACCACACTGTCCAATATGATGCCCACTAGCCATGGGCAGCTATTGAAACCTGAGCCAATTAAAATGTAAAATGCAATTCTTTGGCCACAGTAGCCACGTTCCAAGGGCTCAACAGCCACATGTGGCTAGTGGCTACCATACTGGCCACCTCAGAGAACACTGCCATCATCTGGAAAGTTCTATGGAACATCAGTGCTCTTGAGATTGTCTTGAATTTCTCGACATAAGAAATTGCAAAGAAGACCCCAGCCCTGTCAAATGCTCAGGAAGGCAATGGTCCAAGTGTGTTTTGTTTTCTGTTTTTCGTTTTTGGTGAGGAAGATTGGCCCTGAGCTAACATCTCTGCCAACCTTCCTCTATTTTATGTGGGATGCCACCACAGTGTTGCTTGACAAGCCATACTAGGTTCGCCTGGGATCTGAACCTCTGAACCCCAGGCCACCGTAGTACAGCACACGAACTTAACCACTACATCACCAGACTGGCCCCCGTGTATTTTAGAGAGAAGTCCTTGATAACAACACAGTTGGGCCACAACCAGGCTCTCTTCCAAATTCTTCAAAGCAAGCAGGAGAGTTTTTCTTCCCAACATATACAACAGGCGCTGGCAAGCGAGGGACTTTCCTCCCGAAGCTCCCCTGTTACACTCAGATCACCCTTTCAGACCTAATCTATTATTTATACAGTGCTACTTTTAAGAAAATGCATTTTCAAACATTCTCTCAACAGGAGTGTCAGGTCGGTGCAAATCCACCCACCAGGAAGACCCAGTCACTTCGCCCACTCCTGCCCAATAGGCCTTTCCATAAAGCACCAAAAAACGGCCAACTTGAACTATTTAACAAAAGGACACAATCCTCCCAGGGGGCCAAGTGTTAAAAGCATTCCAAAAGAAAATGAAACAGAAGCTCCTCCCCTCCAATCTGTTCCTCATTGGCCAAGGATTTATTGGCTCTCGCAGTAAATTAATCAATGGCCAAGAGAAAATAAAACCGTGGCTCCAATGTAAATACTTGTTGGTAAAAATCCTTCAGTGTGACACTTCGGATTTCAAGTGGCTGGGTGGCCTTCCAGACGCCTCGTTAAACACAACTTTATAGCATTAAGAGGAAAAGGCTCTGGGATTTTCTGTACAAATGTATAAATCAATCTTTTCAAAGACAAACAGTAGAACAAATCACAAAATGTGTGTGATTGGAGGGGATGGGGGTAGGGGCAAGCAAACTGAGGAAGGAGAAACTGAGAAGCAGAGAGGATGTTCTAGAGTTTTCCCTGGCTTGGTGCATTAGTGGATCTTGACTCTGCACTTTTCCATTCTCTCCAGCATTTGTTTATCCATCATCAGATGGGACCAGTCTCCCAAATGGTGAGGTCCTAGGCCCTCTAAGTGTGTGCACACGGGTGTGTGTGTGTGCGCGCACAGGCATGTGTGTATGTTCCCAGATTGACGGTGTCTTTCTTCATATTCCCATCCCTCACAGTATTTACTGTAAAGATTTCCAAGTAGCAGGCAATTAAAATCAGTCAAGCTTATTGACTTCGCTCAGTGAATGATTTAGTGCCAAGAAAAGCTATATCATCAACAGCTGGTTATTGACCAGCCTGTGTGCAAGCTACTAAAGTAACGCTTGGAAAAACACTCACCCTTTGCCCCCCAAAATAATTTAACACGCCTTGTAGAGTATAAGCCAGCAAATTAACAGTTAAACCCACGAGACCACTGCCTCACAAACCCAACCCTGTTTTCTTCTTGAGGAAGAGCTTTATCTGCTCCATCCAAACCCCACTGCTCTAAATGGACCGAGACAACTGCACACCTGGAACCCAGGCTTGGAAAATAGGGTTGTTTCCCTCTAATGTGCCCCCAAACACCAGTATGTGTTTGAGATTAGTCCCTCTCACTGCCTTTCGGCTAAGCAGCCTTTCAGAGCTAGGTGTGGCCCTCAGTAGGCCAATCCATTTTATTTCTCATTTAGAAAAAGCTTTTTATTTTTTTTAAACTGAAGGCTGAAACTAAAGAGGACAATGTTCGGAAATAGAGCATGCGACCCCCTGCATTTGTGCCCGTGGCAATCTCGACTTTGTCCTCCTAATTGGGAATTCTCTGTAATAGCTATACTCAATTTTGTCAGATTCCTCTGGAAAAATCAGCCCCATTGTTCCAAAAGAACAAGAAGCAACTGATAATAAGCACAGTGAGATGAGGGAAGCAGACCCTGCAGATCCCAGGAATGGTCCTTTTCTCGTGTCAAAATGGCTCCTCTTGGAAAAGCTGTCGTCTCAGTAGGCCTCTTCCACTCTCTGGTCTGCTTCTCAATCTCAAAAACCAAAATGAAACAAAATACAGTGTATGGATTAATGACAACTGCTTGCAGACTTCTAATGTGGTCCCCTCCACGGACACCCTTAAGTCCACCCTCCAGAGAGAATGTCTCCAGGGCACTAAATTTGCTCCAAGCATTTCTGAGTGAGAGCCATTTTCCTAACAGAATTCTCATTCTGTCACTGCCTCTGTGTTCACCCCATATTGCACGTGAGTGAGTATATGTGTCCCTATACGGGTGTATGTTTGTGTGTATATGTGTGTGTGTGATCTGCTTCGGACTATTTAGAGTCTACCTACTCCATACTTAGAACATCCACCCTTTCATGGACTTCTAGGACTTCCAGAATGTATCGGAGTGGTCAATATACAGAAATCCGAAGTAAGAATGAGTCCAGCTCTTAGCAAAACTCTAAGGACTCAGGCACAGAAGGAATATGCCCATCCAAGCACTCACAAGGCTACAGCCTGGCACGAAGCCCTGCACCCAGTAGGCATTCAAGAGACTTTGACAGACTCTACTTGATGCATTAGCACCTCTAGGCTTGGTGTGTAGGAGTCACTTGGTCCTAATGCAAGAA
Organism: Equus asinus; assembly: GCF_041296235.1. NCBI lineage: Eukaryota > Metazoa > Chordata > Mammalia > Perissodactyla > Equidae > Equus > Equus asinus. The sequence continues at coordinate 83,417,933 of NC_091799.1, forward strand.
CTGAATTCCATCCTGGGCACGAGGGCCAGGGATGTGGCAATGGTCCCGGGACATGGCAGAGGGCCCACACTTCACAGCATCCTTCACAGAAGCAGTCTCTTGCAGGGAGCTCCTGGTCTCCTGCCAACCCACAGTTCTCAGAAGGGTGGAAGGGCAAAGGCAGGAATTTCTCAGCTGGCAGATCCTCAATGCAGGAGGAGAGAGGAAGAAGGAGCGGCAGGGAAGGAAGAGGCCCGCTGGAGCACATCAACAACTTGGCAATGGCAGATCAAACCAAAGCAAACATCTGAGCCACTACCTGTCTTTGAGTCCGCCTGGTGTAGTTACAGGCATGCTTTAACAAATGTATTATTAATTGCTTAAGATATGGATGAATATATTCTTTCTATATGTTATCCAAACCATATAGATAAGCTTTAATTTCCTCCTAAATCCACTCTCCTCCCTGCAAATAACCACTGTTTTCTGTTTTTCATCTAGACCTTCTGGATGCAGTATTTACATACTGTTACATTCATACAGGAAAAAATACCAATTTACTTAAATAGCCACATATTGTACTTATCATTCTACACTGGGCTCTTGTCTCCATCTAATGATGTTTTAGAGATCATTCTAAAGAAATATCCAAAGAAGACCCACTTCATTCTTTGAAACGGCCACATAGTATTCTACAGTGTGGACCTCCCATATTTTATTTATTCATTCTTCTACTCATGTTTAATTTTCATCTTCCCCTATTCAAACAGTTCTGGAGTGAATAGATATTCAGATGCAGGTATTTCACTAAAATATAATCCTAGAAGAGAAATTACTGGGTCAAAGAACAATGTGCAATTTTAATAGACAGCGACAAAATACCTGTGACAAGTTTTACTCATTTTTTTTTTTTTTGAGGAAGATTAGCCCTGAGCTAACATCTGCTGCCAATCCTCCTTTTTTTTGCTGAGGAAGACTGGTCCTGAGCTAACATCCGTGCCAGTCTTCCTCTACTTTATATATGGGACGCCTACCACAGCATGGCTTGCCAAGTGGTGCCATGTCCGCACCCGGGATCCAAACTGGAGAACCCCAGGCCGCCAAAGCGGAATGTGCGCACTTAACCGCTGTGCCACCGGAACATGTGCACTTAACCGCTGTGCCACCCTACAAGTTTTACTCCCACTGACAATGTGTGAACACTCACTTCCCCAATTCTACCCACACTTGATTCTATCATCCTTTTAATTTTTGCCTCCGCCTAACCTTAACCCTGACCTTGTCCAGATTGGATGATGGACAGTACTAAAAATAACAATCCCACTGCTTTAATTTGCATTTCCCTGATTACCTGAGAGATCAAGCATTTTGTCTTATGTTTACCAAGCATTTGCATTTTCTCTTCTGTGAGCTGCCGTTTTATATACCTTGCCCATTTTTCTTTTGGGTCATTTGCTTTTTTTCTCCTCATTCATTTACAGGTTTTTACATTTTCTGACTATTAATCCATTCATCATTTGTTCTATTAGTTTTCTACATCTCTCTCAGTCTTTTAAAAACTTTGCTCATGGACTTTTCCCATAAACAAGGCGATTTCCTATGAACAACACAGTGGCTTCCAAACTGTTCTTTTCAGCAACAGAATCCTTTCTCCAATCCAGGGGAAGCCCCAATAACGATAACAGTACAACTGCCCTGGCTGAGGCTGAACTGGCCTCCCAAGGTCCACCCACGCCCACCACCCTGATTCTGAGGGATGCTTCCAAGGGCACAGTTTGAAAAGAGCCGCTAGAGGGACGAGCTCAAGGCCTCCTAACAGTAATAAGACTAGAACTCAGGTCTCCACTCTGTTTCGATGAACCCAGGACAGTATTTAAATTATAGAGGGTAGATTGATTCCAATTTGACAACAAAACTCACCTATTCGGCATCCGATTCATGTACTTTTCTCCCATCAAAGAAAAAGGAAATAACATGCTAATAAACAGAGATAATTTCACTCAAGAGCTCATTTAAAAGAACATTTATCATTGCTTTCTAGTTATTTATTGCCATGTTAACGCCCTGTCTCGTCCCACTAAAATGTACGCTAAACGAGAGCAGCGAATCTTTGTCTTTCCTCTCTCGTGTCTCTAAGATGCAGAAGTGGCCCTGTCAAATTACAGGTCTCGATAAATATTTACCTCTAAAACCATTCCCTACAGCTAAAAACAAGCAGAAAATGATCCAATTTGCACTTTTAAAACAATTTCAACTGCATTTATCAATGTAACCTCTGCTAGAATAGCTATCGATTAGCAGGTGGCCTAAAAAGCGGGATGCCAGAAGGAATACAAGGGTCTGCACAATCCAAATGGAGTAATTGAGATCAATCCCACTGAAACATATGACCACCCTCATTCTCCTTCCCTCTCTATGAAATTCTTCGGGCTTCTGGTGGTCAGGCTTGTGTTTTCCAGGACATCTGGCATTTGAAGGCCCCTTTGCAAAATCCTCCCGAGACGGAGGCAGCTTGAGTCAGCTTTGGTCCAGTCTGAGGTCTTACAGCTCACTGGCTATAGTACTAACTACCAACTCTGGGAACGTGAGGAGGTTAACTAGTTGTGAGATCCAAGTCTCAGGTTCCTCCTCTAAAGCGGACACAACAGGGGCCAGCCTGGTGGCGCAGCAGTTAAGTTTGCACCTTCTGCTTCGGCGGCCCGGGGTTTGCTGGTTCGGATCCTGGGTGCGGACCTACGCACTGCTTGTCAAGCCATGCTGTGGCAGGTGTCCCACATATGAAATAGTGGAAGTTGAGCATGGATGTTAGCTCAGGGCAGGTCTTCCTCAGCAAAAAGAGGAGGATTGGTGGAAGGTGTTAGCTCAGGGCTAATCTTCCTCAAAAAAATAAATAAATAAAAATAAAGTGGACACAACATTAGGCCCTGCATCTCGTAGGTTTTCAGAGGTTTGGTGTCAAGGCATGCACGTTTCTTAGCATAATGCCACACATGTGGAATCACTGGAGTTTATTTTGTTTTCTCAGTTAAGATGGTCTGCAAAGTCTACTTTAAGGGTGGGTTTTTGCATGCCCAGAATGAGGGGACAGAGTCAGCCTAAACGCTATTAGATATGAGGAAATGGGATGAGAAGAGCCAGCGTTATTAAAAATACATTCCTGAGAGAATAACCCTAATTTACAGAGCAAGTCAAATCCAATCATAATGGCAAACGTTAGACACAAGTCTTAGAACTTTGTAGACCGCAGACGGAAAGACTCACAGAGAGCCTTCAGTTCAATGCCAACCTGCTGATGAGAGAGCCCCGTCCAAACCCCAGCGAGAAGACCACCGTTCCGTCTTTGTGTCAAAGGTTACAGGAGCTCATGTTTACATGACTTGATGCAGGGACATTTACGGCCTCCATTTGCTCTGGGGGCAATCACAGAGAAAGTGTTCTGGCCCAGGCCCACCCCTCCAGGGAACAATAACCATTTCATACATTGGTATTTAGTTACAGGGCTATGAATGCCCTAGAGCCAATCAAAATAGGGTTCCTGCAGATCAGATTTTGATCTCCGCAACTGAGGATACTGGCTGAAGTCACTCTGGAAAAGCAAGGAAGAGCAAACATTCTGTTCATAAATTTTGAAGAAGTTTGTTTCCTGTCCATTCACAGAGATGCTTACTGAAGCAGTGATGAAATGCATTGTAGAGCAGACTGCTGAGACACTGACAATTCACGTGTCATAGAATTGTGAGGTATCCTAAAGTATGTAAATAATAATAGAAAAATCTGTGTTTTCAAATTGGCCAAAGAAAATAGACCCTTATGGATTTTAGTGTAAAGCATAAACAAAACACCCATCATTACTCTGGACTTTTAAAGGCAGGCGTTGCTGGAGAAAGTGTAAATCGTCTCAGAACCTCACCTTTAGCAGACTCGAAATCAGACCTAGGATTGAATCACACACACACATGAGTTTGGCCACTGACGGCATCCTTCTTTGAATTTCAGAAAAAAAAAATTTTTCTTTGTTCAACAAAGATACTGAAGATAAAGAGAAATGCTAAGCAGAAAAACATTTAAAATCTGCTTTGAAAAGAAAAAGTCTCCAATTCTTACAGATCTCTGTATGTTGCATAGGCTAGAAGGAAAGAGAAGGAGATGACAATTAGAATGTGGGCATAAAATGTCAAGTCCACAAGCCAAGTTTGCCTCTTCCTAAAATTGATTTGACTCTTCTTGAGAACACTGGATGCTTGTATGATTTCACTCATATGTGGAAGATAAACAAAGCAACACATAGATAAGGAGAACCGATTGGTGGTTACCAGAGGGGACGGGGGTGGGTGGGAGGGTGAAAGGGGTAATGGGGTGGTGACATATGTATGGTGACAGATAAAAACTAGACTACTGAGGGTGAACACGATGCGGTCTATACAGAAGCTGAAATATAATAATGTACACCTGAAATTTACACAATGTTATAAACTATATGACTTCAATTTTAAAAAAAATAACAAAAAAAAGAATACTGGACGCTCTTCATCTCCTGCTAAGAAGAGAACCAGAAGAAAGTTTTCAGAATAACTAGAGTTGCCCTCAGTCCCAGCCTTTGTCTCTAAAAAAATAGTGTAAGACAACTTGCTGCATCATACTTGAGAAATTTCTATTCTTAACACCTACCTGAGCCCTCCAGCACTGACAGGACTTAGAATATAAACGGGTGGCCATCCACAATGACTGACCACATGAACCTCATCATCCAACTACTGACCACCTTCATTGCTGCACAGCGCCATATGGATACAGTTACGGGCAGCCAACAGAGGGGTGTACGAGCGATATTTCAACCCAGGGTTAGCCATTTTCTACCAAATTCCAAAATAAGCTGAGGCCCCTCAACCACTACAGGTCCAGAAACCCTACTGCAAGCTGTACTATTCAAGGTCTCACGACTGTGTTCTTCTGAGGGTCAGAAAAAGAGAAGAACCGGGCTTTAAAGCAAGCAAGGTTGGTTGATAGGGATACTGAGAAGGGATGGAGCTAGATGTACGGGGCCAAGAAAAAAGGCCACAGTGGGAGGCATGGGCCAGAGAGCACGTCCGGTGAATGGAAAAGGGGCCCCAAGAAGCTCTCCGAGGACCCGGACTTGTTACCAGCAGCCCTGAGCAACCTGAACTAGTGAGGTTCTGGGCTACTTGGTGAACCTATAAATCAGTCATAGTATTTTCTCCCTTATCTCAAAAAATAACATGCAAGCCACTTCAAATCTCTGGACTCTAGAGTCTATCCCTCTGTTAGGACACTAGGGCTGGAGCCCTAGTTAACATCCTCAGTGATAAAAATAGGCCTTTCAGCAAAGTTTGCAAAGCAAGCATCATCTTACCGGAAGTGCTATGATTACAATGAACACAGCCCAGCCTTTCTAAACAAATTATAAAAGAGAAAAGGTCGACTTTATGATAAAGCACTAAGAAGTCTAAACTAATAATAATCCTATGCTACACATCAGAAAGATTTCAAAATACCCAAAGTTAAAAAAGGCAGTAAGGAAATCTCATCCTAACAGGTAACATTTATTGAAAGCTTAAACTGAGCCATGTATGTGTAAAAACTCATGAAAGTCTCAAAACCCCCATGAGTAGATATTACTATTACCTCCATTTTAAAGAAATCTGAGGCACAGATAGCGTCCAAGGTCATTCATATGTGATAACATAGGAACCTGCACAGTCTGGCAGCACAACTCAACGGTCTGAAAAGCTGCATCTACCATGAAATTTTGTAAGAATGGAATTTGAGGTCATATCTGGTGACCATCCAGAACTGGTGCCCCACTGCCTATTTTCATCTTTGTGTCCCTGGGCACATAGCCTGAATCCAGAGTCAAGGCCCTTTGCACTACATTATGCTCAGGGAACTTCGTGTAATTGTGGACAACAATGTCATTATAAAATTTATAATTCAAAACGGTAGTGAAGATCTGCAGTCTGTTTTTTACATTTAATTATTAAGACCAATCTCCAAACAATTAGAATTAATAGGAGGATGCTGTAAGATTGCTGGAAACAAAAATCCAAATTCAAATATCAATAGCATTCCTTTATGCCAGGAGTAACCAAATAGAGAATATAATAACATGGAAAACATTGGCTTCCATAGTAAGCCAAACTATAGTTAGATAGGAATAAATTGGAAGGCAACTTTATTAAGAAATTATAAAACTTTATTGAAGGATATTGGATTAATGGAGTGATAAACCTTGTTTATGGAGAGAGAAAGACAACATTTTAAAGACGTCCATATTTCCCAATTAATCAATTTCAGCAAAATTCCAAAAAGATAACAACAATTTTTAGGAAACTTGGAAAATATTTTAGTATTTATATGAGAGAAAATAGTACTGAGAATAACCAAGACAATTTTGAAAAAGAAGTGGAAAGGTGACGGACCACCTTATCAGACACCAAAACACAAGAGAAAACCATAGTAATTAAGACAATGTGATATCGATGCAGGAACAGACAAATTATCAGAATGGAATAAAGAGCCCTGAAACTGACCTGTGTACTTTTAGGGACTATATATATGATACATGTGGGGCGAGGGCACGCTAATCACTGTGCTAGATTTGTAATCCATTTGAAATTTATTTACTTTTTTGCAGGGGAAGAGTCACCCTAAAGCTAACATCCGTTGCCAATCTTCCTCTCCCCCGCCCCACCCCTCAAAGCCCCAGGTCATAGTTGTGTATCATTGTAAATTCTTTTAGTTACTCTGTGCAAGCTGCTGCCATAGCATGGCCACTGACAGACGAGGGTGTGGTTCCACACCAGGGAACAGAACCTGGGCCACTGAAGCGGAATGTGCCAAACATTAACCAGTAGGCCAGCAAGGCTGACTCTGAAGTTTATTTTTAATCCATCTTAAATTTTTTTTTCCTCTTTAGAGTAAGGTAAAGGTCAAATTATATATTCTCCAGATGAAAGCCAAAAAAAAAAAAAAACCACCCAAATGTGAAAAATTATTAGAAAAAAAATATAGGAGAGGTACAGAATTTTCTTAAAAGAGAAAAGGCAGTCAAAATAAATGACTCTATTAACCCGGCCAGATCGCAAAAGGAAAAAAATGTGGAGTATAAAAAGCAAGATGAAATATGATACCCTTTATGTCAATTAAAACACACACAGAGATGCATATGTTTATCTATAAGTTAATTATAGTATTTAAACATCTAAAACTTGGCCTAGAAGGATATGCACTAAACTGAAGCAAGATGGGGGAGGCTACTGGGAATTAGTTATGACTAATTTTTTTCTTTAAACAAAGCCTTAAAAGCAAATACAGCAAAACACTAACGGCTACTAACTCTGAGTGACAGGAATATGGATGTTGGCTAGATTATTTTTGCGTCTTCTGTATCTTTTAAGTTTTTTAAGAATGAAGTCTCAAAACTCAAATGTTAAATATAGAGCTTTCTCATTAACTTTCCTACCAACCCACAGAGTATTTTCTTGATTATCTAGAGTCTTATTCTTACTTCAAAATACAGAATGTAAACAGGGCAGACAAATAAATGCACTTATCGATCCCAGTTGTGATGGTTAATTTTATGTGTCAACTTGGCTAGGCTATGGTGCCCAAGTGTTTGGTCAAACACCAGTTTAGATGTTGCTGTGAAGGTATCTTTGATATGTGATTAACATTTAAATCAGCAGCCTTTTCGTGAAGCAGATTACTCTCCATAACATGGGTGGGCCTCATCCCATCAGTTGAAGGCCAAGAGAGCAGAGAGCTTAACGTTTCCCACAGGAGAAGGAATTGTCCTCAAGATTGCAACATAGAAACCCTGCCTGAATTTCCAGCCTGCTGGCTTGCTCTGCAGATTTTGGACTCACCAGACCCCACAATCAGGTGAGCCAATTTCTTAAAATAAATTCCTCCCCTCTTTCTATATATACATACATATCCCTTCTCCATTCTGTTTCTCTGAAGAATCCTAATACCAACATTGCAAGTTTTGGGGTGGTCATGGCTTCTCAATGGTTCACAACTTTTGTAACATTTAAAAGGGTAGAAAAGGGGCTGGCCCCGTGGCCGAGTGGTTAAGTTCGCGTGCTCCACTGCAGGCAGCCCAATGTTTCGTTGGTTCGAATCCTGGGTGCGGACATGGCACCACTCATCGAGCCACGCTGAGGCAGCGTCCCACATGCCACAACTAGAAGGACCCACAACGAAGAATATACAACTATGTACAGGGGGTCTTTGGGGAGAAAAAGGAAAAAAATAAAATCTTTGGAAAAAAAAGGGTAGAAAAGCATGCTTTGGGGGATGGAAGGGACAATGACAGGCCAGTTAACACTGACACATTGGGATTAAACACAACTTGGGTTTATTTTCAAGGACAACGTATCTCACGAAAAGAGAAAGTTCTTCAGTAAGGTGGCTTCCTGTTGGAGATGGCTTTTTCCTTGTGCACATTTCCCTGTTGGCCTGTGATTACTTCTTGGCCAAATGCTCTCTGGGGAGGACGCATGTCCACACTCCCACTGGGAGAATGAAGAAGGGCCGGAGAAGGGAGGTCTGTCCTTCCTGTGTCCATGATTTTTCCTGAGGGAAATTCTCCTTGTTTGCTTCACCAAAACCGCAAGTTGACAGGCTGCCCAAGATGGATTGTGCTGTACAGATGACTTCTCCGTGGACGGCCCTCTGCTTTGCTCAGACTGTTATTAACAGTGTCACGTGCTCCAGCTTCGTAAATGTGCTCAATACACCTCCAACGCCACCTATGTCTGGATATAAGGACCCCTAAATATGACGTGGTACCCCTTTTCTCAGTTTAGACCCCTTACTGATTTTACAGAAAACAGATTTGAGTCATTTTAACATTCTGCATCTCTGTTCATTTTATTTTGGCTTAGCACTTGTTAACCAAGAAAGTTCAAGTAAGAAACAAGAATGGAGTTATTGAAGCAACAATTCAAGGTAACAATGATATATAAAAATACTTTTTGACATCATTCTGCAATTCCTACGGACTTAGGGGTGAACAAGGCCATCTCAGCTGGATCATAAGGTAACCCTAAATATAAGTGATTCCTAACCATCCCAATCAGAAGACAGCTGAAGAAATTGGGGGGCGGGGAGGAATTTGGATAGATAAATGTAAATGATGCAAATGAAAGAATCTGTATCATTAGATGTAAACATTCCATCTAAGGTATTAAAAATGTAACATTTAGGGGCTGACCCCTTAGCCTAGTGGCTAAGTTCGGTGCACTCTGCTTCACTGGCCCCGCTTCAGTTGCCCAGCGCAGACCTACACCACTCACCGGTGGCCACGCTGTGGCAGCCACCCACATACAAAATTCTATTCTATAGACTATTATTCTATTCTATTCTATTCTATTCTATTCTATATAATTCTATTCTATAGACTATTATTCTATAAGACTGACACAGATGTTAGCTCAGGGCAAATCTTCCTCAAGCAAAAACAGGAAGATTGGCAACAGATGTTAGCTCAGGGCAAACCTTCCTCAGCAAAAAAAAGGTAACATTTAAAATATTTACCTTAAGCTATTAATATAGCAATATGCATACTTGTATGTACATAAATATTATGTAAAATTCATATAACTTAACGCTAATTTAGAAATATTTCTGGTTTCCCCCTGAGTCGCACACTTTAGGAAAACATTTATTCAAAGTCTCAGTGGCATTGGCATTTTCACACCCACTCCTGCAATTATGATTACATTTGGAGTTTTCCAGAACCTACCCTCTTCCATTCCATTCCAGTTATTTGGATAAGGTTCTTGACTTGTTCCATTTTTAAATGATCTTTAAAAGTCCTGTTTACAAAGAAATCCAACACTTGCTACTGTGAGGTCAGATGCCCAGGAATATTACTAGATTTTTTTTAAACCTTTTTTTTTTTAAATACGATTTCCTCAGTTGACCTCTAAGAGCATTCAAAGCCAGCAAAGACTAAGGTCATTTCAGGCTAATGTGTGTTCCCTAAATGACAGTGTGATGTTCAAAATAAGATAATTGTGAGGTCCTCCCCCAGCACGAGAGAAATTGTCGAGACAAACACAAGGCACCCCCCATTTCTTTCTTTCTTTTTTTTTTAAGATTTCATTTTTTCTTTTTTCTCCCCAAAGGCCCCTGGTACATAGTTGTATATTCTTAGTTGCCGGCCCATCTAGTTGTGTCCTGTGGGACACCGCCTCAGCGTGACTTGATGAGCGGTGCCATGTCTGCGCCCAGGATTCCAACCGGTGAAACCCTGTGCCACCGCAGCAGAGCTCACGAACTTAACCACTCAGCCACAGGGCCGGCCCCACACCCCCCATTTCTGACGATAACTCGTTTGGGTGGTGGGAAACTGTCCCTATATTCGGGCATATAAGGTAAATCGAGTAACTTCATTTCCCACATTTCCTCCCATCTGCCTTCTTTCTGCAGCAGCCAACATGGTTTAGAATCCTAAGTGGACATCCTCAGGGTACAGTTGGGGAACTCCAGGGGAACCCAAACTGTTGGGTCTAGGGGACCCAGAAACAGATGCCTCTCCCACAGCACAGATGGGGGCTGCCACACAAGCCAGGCTGGGAGAGCCACTGGCTTTCTGTCTTTCTCCTCCCGTTCCTTTTGAAAATAATGTGTGTAGTTGTGGTGTGATGCTTTTAAGGGTGGCAGGAGAACACTGCCACAGGGATACTCCTGAGCAGCTGTGTGGTCGTGACTCCTCCCAGACCCCACCACCACCTTCTGAAGGGGTTCGACCCCACCCTCCCTCTCTGCCCTCAGAGGCCCCAGCAGCAAGACCCTGAGCTCAGCTCTAGCACAGCTAGAAGGCATTACCAACAGCAAAGCAAGTCAGACAGGGCTGTGAAAGGGAGAATTTTCTGGAACATTCTGAAGAAGGGCCTAAATACCCTGGGAGCTTCACTGAGGCCCTGCCTACTGCCTATTTCAGTGACAGGTGGAGAGGAACAACGGACAATGCTCCAAATTGTAAAAGGTGCTCATGGCAGCCATTAAATTTCAACTCAAAGGGGAGCAGGGGAGGAGGAGGAAAAAGAGGATGATAACGTTGACGAATATACATCAACAGTGTGATGTGATTTATAATAAGAAATACATATTGGGTCTTTATCCACTGTTCCTGACACAGAGCTCCTAAAACCCTTGTAATTACCTATAGAAGAGCCATAGGGCATCTTTCCTTATAATATTTAGTTCCTGAAATAGCTCCAGAGCAATAAAGGTGAATAAGTATCCATTATTCCTAACAATTAAATCTGAGTTTATGATAATGTGGTGACTTTTGGGAAGTCCTTAAGGATAGGGGCTGCTTGCCAGGGGACTTAGGCATAATTAGAGGGTTGGAACTTTCCATCCCACCTCTGACCTCCGGGGAGGGGGAAGGGGTTGGAGATTGAATTCAATTACCAATGGCCAATGATTCAATCCATCATGCCTATGTAATGAAGCCTCCATAAAAACCCCAAAGGACGGGGTTCAGAGAGCTTCCAGGTTGGTGAATATGTGAAGATGCCACGCCCCTTTCTCCATACCTTCCCCTGAACATCTTCCATCTGGCTGTCCCTGAGTTGTATCCTTTCATAATACATCAGTAATCTAGTAAGTAACTGTTTTCCTGAGTTCTGTGAACTGCTCTAGCAAATTAATCGAACTTGATTAATCAGCCCTATTAATTTATAGGAGGGGTCATGGGAACTTCCTATTTATAGCCAGCCGGTCGGAAGCACAAGTGACAACTTAGACTTTCAGTTGGCATCTGAAGTTGTGATGGGGGGCAGTTTCGTGGGACTGAGCCCTTTAACCTGTGGGACCTGACGATCACTCCAGGTAGATGGTGTCCAAACAACTGAATCAGAGGACACCCAGCTGGTGACCCGGGATTGGTGGTGTGGGGCAACCTCCCCCTCACACACACACACATTTGGTGACCAGAAGTATCAGAAGTGAGAGAGTATTCAGAGAGCATTGTGTGTAATGTAAATGAAAACAATACATAGAGTTTTTCTTGACCATAGGGACAGTGAGTCATGAAAGAGGAAAACCTGAAGCGGGAGGAACTGAGAGAATGTTGCCAGAATTTGGCTGGATCAGAAAAGCTACCTCCAGGGCAGCCGACCAAGTCTAGACTGTCACCAGTAGACTTGAGTGGGTTACGTCCTAAGTAACACAAAGACCCAGCGCTTCTGGAAGTTTGATAGTTATTAACACAAAAGATGCGGATGTGCCTCATTCTCCTTGGGTTCTTCTCCATTAAGAAAAGTGACCTTTAACCCAAGCCTCATTTTCTGACTGAGGAAACGACTCAGGGAAGTTAACAGTTACAGCTGACAAAGCACGTCCAGAAAAAAAGCAGCAGCAAACCCAGCTCTAGGGGCCCAGGGGCTAAATTTCATGAAGAGCTTATGTGCTTGGCACAGTGATGATCACTATTGTCCATACCTCACTTCATCCTCACCACTAACTTATGAGGGGGTGACGCAACTTACGCTCACTTTACAGTTAAGAAAACCGAGGCAGGGCTGGCCCGGTGCCGCAGTGGTTAAGTTCACACATTCTGCTTTGGTGGCCCGAGGTTCACCGGTTCAGATCCCGGATGCGGACGTGGCACCGCTCATCAGCCATGCTGTGGCAGGCATCCCACATATAAAGTAGAGGAAGATGGGCACGGATGTCAGCTCAGGGCCAGTCTTCCTCAGCAAAAAGAGGAGGATTGGCAGCAGATGTTAGCTCAGGGCTTATCTCCCTCAAAAAAAAAAGAAAGAGAAAGAAAATCAAGGCAGAGGAGCTAGCTTTCCCCAGAGTCATTTAGCAAGAATGCTGGGCTTGGAACATGACTACTTCACTGACAAGGTTTATTTGTGGTGTCAGACAGGACTGAGAATGTGCTATACCACCTTACACTAGCTATGTAATTCTGCGTATGTTACAGCCCTTCTAAGCCACAGTTTCCAGATCTACAAAATGGGCATCATACTTAGCTATCTGTGTACAAGATCCTTTAGTCAAAGCCCCCAGCACAAAGCCTTACAAATAGCAGGCACTCAGTAAAGCTATTATCCCCGCCTTCTCTTTCCCTAATCTTCCTGAACCCGAGCCTTACAGGTAAGGGGTTAACAATTTTTCAGCCCCCCAGCCGACTCGCATACGTGAAAGTATGTAACATATGGAGGGAGGAACCCTAATTACTGACATTCATTTTATCACACGCAGACCTAGGCCAATCTCCTTTGTTTCTATTCTTTGTTTTTTTTTTTTGGAGGAAGATTAGCCCTCAGCTAACTACGCCAGTCCTCCTCTTTTTGCTGAGGAAGCCTGGCTCTGAGCTAACATCCGTGCCCATCTTCCTCTACTTTATACGTGGGACGCCTACCACAGCATGGCTGCCAAGCAGTGCCATGTCCGCACCCGGGATCCGAACCAGCGAACCCCGGGCCGCCGAGAAGCGGAACGTGCGAACTTAACCGCTGCGCCACCGGGCCGGCCCCTCCTTTGTTTCTATTCTTTAAGGAACCGACTTTAAGCTGGGAATTTAGTGGAGCCAAAGGTTTCTGATTTTGTAGGGAACACCTTATATGCTGTTCCTTGCGCTAAACGGACTCCTGAAGGGCCATCATCACAGGAACAGTGCCGGATCAGCAAACGCCCCCCAGGGAGAGGCTCTGCAAGCAGCCCCGGCCTGACTTGGAGATCACATTTTCGGCAGACGATGCCTGAGGATCTGGCTCCAGGAACCGCATAACTTATAATTCATTCACCCAACCCTACCCCAACACCTCATCCACCCACATAAAATGTTGCTCCAAAGTTTAAAGTTGGTGAAGGGAGATGTCGAAGAGTGGCTGTGGGTTGGTCCAAATATTCCCCCAGCTGTCTACACGTGGGGCTAATGTCGGAACCTGGGTTAGAATCCACCGTCTGCATCCTATTAGGCCCTTTTATGAGCTCAGAGCATGACGATCTGGTTTGCATTTGCAGCACAGAGGGAAGCAATAAGGGGCAGCAGAGGCTTTCCAAAGGATACCTTATGGAGGTTAGTTTCCCCAGAGAGCACTATGTGATGACCTGGCAGTGTGACAGGAGGGACATGGGGAAAGAACCCCTTAGGGGAGAGTCAGGGCACTAAGTTCTGGCACCATCCATACCACCTACTACCTGTGCTCCACAACAAAGCACTGACCCTCTCAGCCTGAGCTCTACCTTAAGAGGATGAAGCCAGATTAGATACGCTCTGAGATTCCTTCCAGCTTGAAAATTCTATTATTTCAGTTTTTTATGAAACTCCTTTATGAATCTTTATGAGCTCGGAAAAAACATTAGTGGAAATGCCTAGCTTAATGTATCGCCTGTAACTGGCACTCTGTAACTATTTATGAACAATTACCAATCCTGATAAGGATACAAATAAAGGTTATTTAACAAAATCCACAGGGGCTGGCCCCATGGCATAGTGGTTAAGGTCGGCACACTCCACTTTGATGGCCTGGGTTTAGATCCTGGGCACGGACCTACACCAAGCCTCAAGCATGCTGTGGTGGCAGCCCATATACAAAGCAGAGGAAGACTGGCACAAGTGTTAGGTCAGGGCGAATCTTCCTCAACAACAAAAAAACAGCAAAATCAACAGTCACAGATATATTATACCCACACATACACCACATACACACATGTGCTCCTACATGTATGTTATTACTTTACTTCAAGAGGTGACATTGGGAGCCGGCCCCGCGGTGCTTGGCTTCGGTGACCCAGGGTTTTGCCGGTTCGAATCATGGACATGGCACCACTCAACAGGCCATGCTGAGGCGGTGTCCCACATGCCACAACTGGAAGGACTCACAACTAAAAATATATACAACTATATACCAGGGGGCTTTGGGGAGAAAAAGGGGGAAAAAAATCTTTAAAAAAAAAAAAAGAGTTGACATTGTTGTGACCACTATGTAAAACAGTGTACTAGAGACTGTAGGGAGAGAGAATAATCCACATTCCTGCCCCTCAAGGACTAGAATCTAGTAGAAAAGACAGAATAGACACAATAAGATAATTCTCGGACAGGACAAGATGCAATTCAAATTCAGATGTGCTAAAGTAAATGTACTGGCATTTTAGAACCAGATATGACAATCAGGATTTTATATGAGAAAGAGATGGACATGCGCTGTATCAGGTTAGGTCCCAGGAGGAAACAGAAGGCACATTCAAAAGGGTTTAACTGGAGAGAGTTTCATGCAGGGACAATTTACAGGGGTGCAGGCAGGTGAGGTACTCAAGGGCTAGCAACAGCTAGGAAACTACTACCACCTCTAGCTCTGAAGGGTAAGTGCCGGGGAAGCAGCCTGAGCTGCTGCATGAAAGTGAGCTGCCCATCAAGAGCTTGGAAGAAATCAGCCATCGCTAGAATCTTAGCAAGGTTGAAGGGATGGTGGCGAGGGAGATAAATATCCCCACATACTCTCCTCCTGCCTCCGATCCCACCTGTGCCTCCCACTGGCTTAACTCACGCAAAACAGTAAGCCTCTCGGTACAGAGGAAGGCAGAGAATGAAGTGGGGGCGGGGAGGAGAACACATACATACACTTATAAATTATACACACATGCATATACATTGAGATGTATCTGGGACACGTACATCTTTGACTTTTCAAAAAACATTGTTCTACAAAGGGATTTCACCATAGGATTAATCTAAATTCAAACAGCAAGGTCTTCTAGCATATCTCAGACATAATTTATAAAAGCAGAAATTAACTAGAAATAACTCCTACAGAACGCTTGTATTGTTTGGGGCATGGGGTATTTGTTTTCTAGAGCCTAACAAGTGAAACAAGACAACCCACTAACCAGACAAAATTGTCTCCTAAGACTTTTCCTTAATCCTCTGTCCCCACCAGCCCCCCAATTTCCAAAGATAGAACAAACTCCAATGTTTGCACACTAGCACATTTTTCCATTTATATTTTCTATCAGTTGGCAATTAAAACAAGACTCCCAGAGGTCAGCCAAAAGTCTTAAATAACAAATGAAAGAGTCAGATATATTATCTCTGGATTCAAAAGTGCAAAACGACATGTTATGAGAAACCACCTGGAAAACAGGACTTGGCAGGCCACATTTCAGGATCTGTGTTTCAAACGGCAATTCCCTGCCAACTAACGCTTAACCTCTAACAGGGACCCTCGGAAAAAGTTCCAGAAGTAGTAAAGCCTCTATAACGCGTCCACTTTTATGCAGAGTTCTATGGATGGCGACAGAGATGTGGAACTGGGACGAACATTAGGATGGCTCCTAAGGGTGGCGGAAGGTGGAGAGAGTAATGTGTGAGGGAGGGAGAAGGAAGAGGAGAGTTAAAAAATGTCTTGTGGTCCCCTCCCAATTAGTGACCACATGTCTGAGATTTCTCAGGATAGTCCCAGTCTCAAATATTCTAGCCCACACTACTTAAATGTCCAATCCTGGGGAAAGAGTTACACAAATTATGGTCCTTTGACTCTTTGGGGAAATAAGCTGCCATTAAAATTAATGAGTCTGTAATGACATGAGAAATCCTTGTGTTTATTCATTCACAGTAATGTTGGAATCCCTATCGTACACTACAGATGTCGTAAGGGTGTTCAGGCTATAATGATGAATTATATAGCATAAAGCATACATGTTCTATAGCACAGAGTGGGCTCGAGAATGAGACTGCTGGCATTTGAATCTTTGCTCTACTGAAAAGACAGACGACCTTGAGCAATTTCCCTAAATACTGTGTGCCTCAAGTGATCTCCATCATAAACCAGGGATAATGATGGCACCTTCTTCATAGGATCATTGTGAGGATGGGAGAAGCTCCCATGTATAGAGATTATAACACCACCAGGCAAGTAGTCAGAGCTCAATAAATCTCAGCTATGTTACAATATGAACGGCCCGTCCTTCCAGTCTTGGTTTAGTAAGAGATACGGACACAAACAGGAGAATGATGGTATAATGCTAAGTGCAATTAAGGGCTTCCCTTCAGGCTATTTCACTGGGAATGGAAGAGATCAGGAGGGCCTCCCATTCATAGAGTGTGTCACTGCTACTTGAGTCAGACTGGTAAAAACAGGAATGGAGAATCTACTTTCTCCTGCATTCTGGTCTGCCTGACACCACTGAGCACTTCCGAAGTTTATTTCTTCTCCAAAGCTTCCTAGATTCTGGGAGGCACAGAGACAAAGGATGGAAGACAGAGGAAACAATACTAAGTGTGCAGGCAGACTTGCCAGCCTCCCCAATCAGAGGAAGGAGTGAAGACTAATGCTTGGCTTTTCACAGGCTGGGATGCATGGGGTCTCTTCATAGCCTTGCCATTTTAAGAACAGCCTTCATTTCTGTGGCAGCCCCAGGATGTTCTCTCACTGGGATCAGCTAGCAATCTCCGAAGCTAGGAATCCTCTCCCCTCACCCCCAAAATGTCTCAATAGTTATCCCTTCCTTTGAAGTTGGAAGAGAGAATAAAATTACTTTCATCTGCCTGGAAAATAGGCAGCATAGAGAAGAATCCTATTTGGAGCCAGAGTGAGGAATCAGGCAGCTCAGATCTTCAGAAAGAGAGCCCACGGTCTGCCTTAACTCTATGTGGAAATGAGCCGACACATAAAGAGACATCCACCTGTATCAGATTGGCAGCAAATGATACCAAACCCCGATTCAAAATGGCTTGAACAGGGAGGAAATTAATCATCTCACATGTTAGGAAGGGGAGGCTCGAGCTGTGCATCTCAATGACTCATTGGGATCTGCTCTCCCCTCATGTTGCCTTGATCCTAAGGCAAGAGGCAAGATGCCTACAGCGGTTCTAGACAGCAACGCACCAAAGCAGCAAAGGGTCATTAATTTTTTTGTGTCTTTTTCTTAGTAATGAGCAAACCTTCCCTAGACAGCTCCACAAGAGACTTTCCTTCACCTCATTGCCCAGACTTGGATCACACACTCTTTTCTACACTTGTCTCTGGGGGGTGGAATGGTACCATGACCAGAATGGGCTATTCACGTCAGAGAATGGATGTTTCTGGATCTACATGACCAAGGAACCACCTAATGGGCTTCTGGTAAGGACCAAAGAAGGAAATGAACATGAATATATTTCAAAGAAGTTAATGTGCTGTATGGTTATTCTCACAGAAAGAATTCTGATAAGCAAGAGCATCAAACATTCAGAAATGCGTTCTGCCTGATACTCCACACATACAAAGAAGCATAATTAATGACCTGATGGAGAAGATGCTAACCTACCTAGTATAAATACCCAATAACCGCTCTATTCAGGGCCTAAGACATTTTTAATGAACACTGCTGAGATAACAGTCCAACAGGGCCCATTTGAATTTCTGCCCCAAGTGGGCACTTGCAGGGGTGTAAATACAGAAGGAAGAATTGAGAGGAGTGTCCAGGGCAAAGCTGGGGGCATCAGGCAGGAAGACTCACTCGCCAGTAAACCTGAATTGGATTAAACCTGGACTGAAATGAGAGTAAAGGAATTTTTTAAAGTGTGGAGGAGGTGGGGTTCTCTAAACTCTCAAGGATAAAGAGAACAGAAGAAACAATTATTGCAACAAACCGTGGATGCTAGAAAGTGGTCCACCCAGTGGTAACCGACTTAGCAGATGAGAGAAAGCTGAAACCTAGCACGGCAGTGCCGGAAGCCTGGAAGCAGGCTGGATTCATGCCACAGAGCTCCAGACAGCCTCTGGAATTGGGGGCACCAGGGACAGAGCGGGCCGGGGGGGCCTTGAAAGCAGGAGGGCTGGCTGAGAGTCTGTGCCTGAAGCTGTCAGACCCCAGCATCACCTCTCTTACTCCTAGCTCCCAAGGGACTGCCTATATTCTGCAACCTGTTTGCTCTGCTGAATCAGTAACTCTGGACTTGGAGACACCACGTGTAGCAGAGTGAAGGGGTGGCATGTTAAAAATAGGGAGATAAGAGAAAGTCTCCATACCAAATGTAGACTCCTGGTCTCCTTCCTACATCCAGCTCATGGAATGGGGGATCTGGCCACGGAGACTAATTCTCAGTGTCAGGGATTTCTCTTCACTGGGTCAGGGTCCTCTGAGAGGCAAGACCTTCCACCAACAGGTGGCAGTCCTCCAAGAAAACGGCTCAGGATAATCCTACAGCAGAGGTGCTCAGGGCCCACTGCAAATTTGAATCACCTGGGGAGCTTTGACTACTCACCATTCCCTGGGCCCTAGCAAGATCCAAGGTCATTTGGTTACTCAGCAAATATGTAGGGAAAGTTCACTGTGTGCCAGGCACTGTTCTAGGTTCTGAAACATGGTTCTATGTGTCCTCCTTGATAAGGAAGAACTGTTTCTGGGTATATGCCCACCCAGGCACCTTCCAGTTAGCTTTTCAGTGATCAGTCAGGGATCATCGGACATTTGAGGGAAGCCTTTAACATGCAAGAGATTTAGAAACAAAACAAAAAAACTAAGAGGAAATCAGAGTAAAAGAAACAGTGCAGGGAGGAGAGGAACGCTTCAAAGAAGCTGTCGCTGAGATCTGCAGACACTTGGAAAGCTTTTCATCCGTGAAACGAGAACAGGAGGTTATAAAAAGAAAATTTCGGAGACTTTTAAAGAGCTCTTGGAAATTAGAAACTTGATGGCAGACATAAAAATTCAATATATGGGTTGGAAGATAAAATGAGGAAATTTCCCAGGAAGTAGAATTTTTTTAAAAGGAGATAGGACATATAAGAAAACAAGAAAATCAGTCAATTCCTGAGAGCCCCCTTCCAATTTAATAGGTGTTCCAGAAGAGGGCAGAAATTATTTGAAAATTCCAGAAAACTGTTCAAAACTGAAGGACAGGGTTTCCAGATTGCAAAGGTCCACTGCAAGCCGAGTAAAATGGATGCAAAAGACTCGCAACAAGGTATATTACAATGAAATTTCATTACAGAGAGAAAGGACATTACAAAGGACAAAGGGAAAAATCCAGAAAACTTTCAGAGGGAGGAAATAATTGCATCCAAAGCATCAGGAATTAGAATGACATCAGACATCTCAACAGTAATACTAAACCCTGAAGAGCAGTACTTTCCAAATTCTGAGGGGAAAGGATTTCCAACCTACAGCTCATACCCCATCGAGCCATCAATGAAACTTGGAAGATCTCAAAAACTTACCTCCCATATACTCTCTCTCTGGAACTTCTAGAAGACGTGTTTTACCAGAAAGCAGGAACAAAGAAAGAGGAAGATGAGGATCTGGAAAACAGGGGATGCCACCTGAGACAGAGGCAAAATGAGTCCCTGGAATGACGATAAAAGGAGATTCCAGGATGACGGCTGTGCAGCAGGTCTCAAGAGCAGCAAGTCCAGAGAGGAGAAGGTGGCCAGAGGGCTCAGTAGGGGGGATGAACCAAGTGGAACAGCATGCACCTGCTATTTAGAAACACATACAAAGGTTGAAAGCGGTTGTCTCTGGGGCAGAGGAGTCGAAGTTGGTGAGGAGGGGAGCAAGCAACCGCTGTTTCTAGTTATAAGCCTTGTACGGATATTTGACTTTTAAAATTGCGTATATGTATAGTTTTGACAAGGAGGGAAGGAAGGGAAGCTCAGGCTATGAATCAGATTCCAGAATGAGAACCCAAGCAAAGATCAGGAAAGGCTCCCATCCCGGAGAACCCACTTCTAGAAGGCAGCAAAGGTACGTGGGAAACCTCCGGGAGACAGAAGGTTGATGAAAGCGGGGCTGAGCATCTGGCAGAGCGGATGAGAAGAGAACTCAATGTCCTAGGAAACAGGCCCGGAATGGGGTCACTATTTCTCTTCAAGGAAACAATTCCTAAGTGTGATCTGTCTGGAGTGACAAAGATCAGTATGAACAGAGGATTAAAGGGAGCTGGACATGCCAAGCGAGGTGTCGGGCAACTTACAGAAGTGAGAAGGCAAGCAGAAAGGCAGTTTCTGGAAACTTTGCTGCTCTTGACGCTACCCTCCTTTCACCCTAGATTAGGGAGAAGTTGACTATATCTCCCCAGACAATTATGCACAGCCTCGAGGGCTCACAGAGCTCAAGGCTGACAGAGCATGAGCAAGCCTGAACTCCCGAGTCCACATCCGTTTCCCCAGTCACTTTCCCTGGCACATCCTATTTCCGTTTCTTCTGTGTGTGGCCCACTCTTGAGAACTCTTTTCTTTCCCTTAGAACCTGACAGAGACCTCCTTCCCCAAAGCCCACCCTACCTGTGAGTCCCCATGGCTGCACCCTAGGGACAATGGGTTTGACTAGAGCTCCTGAAGGCAATTAACTGTGGGTGGGCCCTGTTAACTTTATTAACATCTCAGCAAAGGAAGTAAAGCCTCCCTGCATCTCCAGGTTAGCGAGTACATAACAGCCAGAATTAACATTTGGGGGAAGGAAAATGTCCTTGTACTTAACTTTTCAATTCATTTGCAAAGTGAATTTAGAGTTCCAAAACAGTATAGTAGTGTAGAGTCAGAAAGTACTACATTTTATGTGTATTTAAAGATGCTTCTAGGGGCTGGCCCCGTGGCTGAGTGGTTAAGTTCGCGCGCTCCGCTGCAGGCGGCCCAGTGTTTCGTTGTTCGAGTCCTGGGCGCGGACATGGCACTGCTCGTCAGGCCACGCTGAGGCAGCGTCCCACATGCCACAACTAGAAGGACCCACAACGAAGAATATACAACTATGTACTGGGGGGCTTTGGGGAGAAAAAGGAAAAAAATAAAATCTTTAAAGATACCTCTATATTATTTAGAGGGTTATTGCCATTCACCTTACATAGCAAACTCAGCCCGACCTAGTTTTATGAAAAACATTTACTGTTTACGTTCGTAGAATCTTTTTCTCCCGGAAATGGTTCCCAGGACGACAGATGTAGTTGTCTCCTCTTTATCCTCATCTCATGAGACAAAGTTGACTTAATTTCACTCCCAGTATTCATAAACTGCCTAGTAAAGAGTAGCAACATGATGGAAAATGTCATTCTCTTTCCAAACATCCTTCAACTTTAAAATATTTGATTTGTGGATACTAGAATCAAAACACTTTGTGAATCAGTGGTGGAAGAGTTAGCCAAGCAGGCTGTTTAGTAGTCTGGGGCAAAGATCTGTCCCCAGAGGAGATCATGACCTCGTGAGGGATCACAAACAGTTCCTGCCGGTAGAAGACGCTGCTTTGCTCTAGCCCTGCTAGCCAAATGGGACGCACCGGGATAGGGCAGTGTAACAGGCGCCCGGGTTGCTGGAAACCGACCCCCACCCCGCTTCTTGTGCTTCAACAGCACCTCTCCTCCAAGGTGTCTGAAAGAATGGTGGCTTTGGAGTCCCTCCCGACTCATCCCTTGCGCCCCCTCTCCCGGCCCATCACACACACGCAGGGCGCCTCCTTCCATCTCGTTTGACAAACCGGTTCCAAGTCGGTTACTCCTCCCAAGGAACACAACCTTCTCTAGCAACGCAAATCAAAAACAAGACACCCCAAGTCAAAAACAAGACACTCAAGTGATCTGCGAGATGAGTACAGCGGGCCGTTAGCTGGCTGCTGCGCTTCTCTGAGACTGTGGCTACATTGCCACATTTATGGATTCAGCCTCAATCTGCACCCCAACCCGGATCGGATGGGGAAGCCTGAGGTTTTTGTTTGTTAAGCAGATTCCTACCTCCAGTTTTGAAGTCACCTTCGGAGGATCCCCTCGCCGATGCCGGGAGCAGCTGGCTTCGGGTAATCCTCCCCGGCTGGGCTCAGCACGCCCCGGGGCGCGAGCCTAATCACCTGCTGGCCGCGGGCTGGCCGCGGGAGGGGCTGGTCAGGGCGGGCTCCCCGCCTGGGACGCCGCCCCCCTGCGCGCCTCTTGACTGTCCTTCTGGAACATGGTTCCTCTCCGTCCGCTACATGTCTGTGGGAGGACCCCCTCCTCCCTCCTGCAGCCCCGGTTGGGGAGGTTATGAAAAGACCGTAATGGAATCCCAGCTCGGCTCGTCACTCCCCTGCTCACTTGTCAAAACTCCACAGCATTCCAGACCCCCTTCCCCTGTCACTCCCCTCGCAGGGAAGAGGAAACCGCCCCCGGAAGGGTTTCAGGGAGTTTGGGGTTGCTGATGCAGACACCTTTGTTTACATCAAGCGCGCAGGAGCTTCCAGCGGTAACTGGGAGCAGGTTTGAGGGAGAAAACGCCCTACCCAGCTACCCTCGCCCGGTCAAAAGTTCTCCCTGGGGCCGCCGCAAGAAGCTCCACCTCTCGGCATCAATTCATTTCATAACCAATCCGTTTCATAATCAGCAGCGGCATGGGTTCTTGCTGGGGGTGGGGTAGGGTGGGGTGGGGGAGCCCCAAACTAGAATCACAACCATCACACAGGGCAGGATGTCGGGAAACTTTCCAGAAATCTCCAATCAGATTCTTTCTGCTGGAGTAACCAAATTTACCACAGCTGAATTACAATCGCCAGTGACGGCACAACTGAAGCATTTCCTTTATACCTTCTGCTCCCGCGCCCCTCTGGTCTTCTGCAGGGTTCAGGCAACAAGTCATCCTCGGGAGAGGCATGAATGGGCTCGGGCTGGGCAGCCATCTCCAGCTGCAACCTGATGAGGAAGCCCCACCCACGAGGCTGAATTGTTTATATCACACCCACTGAGGGCTTCCTGTCTTAAATTAATGGGAATACAAATAAGACAGGAAAAGAGTGTTTGCTTTCTTAAAGCAGGGGGGGGGGGGGCGCTGGCACAGCGAGGGGGAGTCACCCCATATTTCACTACATGAAGAGGTTGTTTTTCAAAACTTCAATTGTGTTTTATTCCATTTTTTTCCACTTTTAACACTTGTTGTAAAGTAAAAGCATTGCTGTGCCAAACCTCAAACCATTAAGGAACTTCGGCTCAAAACACATTTTCACCTGGCTTGGAAAGAGGGCCAGGTTGGAGCTCCCAGGGGGAGCTAGAGGTATGGAGACCTCCTGTGGTTGAATGCCACAAACTGAAGCCCTGTGCTTCCTGGGACTTGCAGACAGGCACACACACTCACCCCATTCCAGAATCTCGCCCCAGTCCCAGTCCCCACCCCTATGTCTCTAAGCTATAGTTCTCTTCCTGGGCGTCCAGCAGCCCCTTAAAGTAAATTAGCTTTTCAATGGTCAGTTCTGGTGGAATTCAAAGCAATTAATTATAAAGGAGGAGGCAAAAGACGGCTTCAGCTGCCAGTACCATTAGTGCCCCTGGAATGGGTAATTAGAGCCTAGGAGGGCCCAACCCGTGTCAAGGCCAGGCTGGCAATCTACCCACTCTCAGAGGCAGCCCACAGAGCACATGGTAAATAATCATCATCATCGCCAGTCCTGGAATTGCCCCCAGTTGCTTCATTCAGGTTGGCACAACAGCAAACCTGGAGACGGGCAGGAATGTCAGGCGGTGGAATTCCTCCTTTGAAAGTCCTGGAAGGAAATGAAACCCCAGGATGAAGGGTATCTCAAGGAGGTGTGGGTATTGCAGAGTTTAGGAGAACACCACATGCGCCCAGTGAGAATGAGCTTTGTAAGCCCATCCTCCAAAGACTGCAATTCCTGGGTCAAAGCAAGTTAGGCTGATGATTTTAGGAGGAGCCAGTGTATCGGAACTCTCTATTAGCAAGCGTCTGCCTTACAGATATTAGAAGGTTCTCAGTGAATATTAGTTCCTCCCCGCTTCCCTTCTTCCCTCTCTCCTGCCCTGGGGTGGTAGAGTTAGCATACTTTGAAGCGGCATCTCGGTATCTGATAAGTTTTATGGAAATTAGGTTCAAATTGAATAATTTTCTAATAATAATTTCAGAAATGCTCCTTTTCTTTCTTCTCATTGCTTTCTCCGCTGACAGTTTCTTAACGCTTTACTTCTAACTTTCTCCACTCTTTCAGTGTGGTATATAATTTACGATGTGCAAATCAATGCTGTTTAAAGTAAATCCACGATTTTAAGCATAATGCAAATAAATATTCCCTTTTCCTCCACCAACTTTTTTGCCTAAGCTCAGTTTAGGGTGTATATGTGCTGGGAATTAAAGTGTGACCACATCTGTATAATATCTTAATTTCAGGAAAGCTTTTGAAGGCATATGACTTTCTCATCAACAGGCCAGAAAGATATGATCTGGTTGGTCTTTCCCTCACTGGGGTTCACTGCTGACTGGAAAAGACATCAGTGGCTCAGTAAACAAAGGGGGGCTTAAATCATGGCCTCCAGTTTTACATGGGATCTGGTTTAAATAATATTTGAAATTGCTAGATGCACGCCTAGAGTCTACAAATAATAGTAGAGTGGGAGCTGCTGATACGTTAAGAGAATCCAAAGTGGCTTCAACACATGAAGGAAATGGTTCATTAAAAACAGTTTAGAGTTCAGCATGACGGCTGATTACAAAAGTAGTATCCTGAAGGGGGGATGATCCAAATGACAGGCACTAATAGGGCTTCAAATCTAGATTTGGGAAAAACTGACAAAGATGTGAGGATCACAGGAGACTATGCATTTAATACGAATCTGCGTGATGTCCTGATAAGAAATAGGCAACACAATACTGGGGTGAATGCACACTGGAGGGAGTCTGACATGAAAGGGAAATGCCTGTCCCCACTTCTCCCGCCCCCATAATAAAGAATTTGGCAGCAGACAGACTCTTATTAGGGTGGGATGTCCAGTCTGAGGCCCCTTATTTTAAGGGAGATGTGGAGACACTGGAAAAGTTCCAAAGGAGAACCAAAATGATTAAAGAGACAGAAAATAGAACCTATGAGGGAAGGTTAAAGGATTTGGAGTTGTTTAGTCTACAGTGAAAAAGTGCCTAAAGGCAAAATTAACAGTCTTCTCCCATTTGAAGGGTTATTATAAAGAGGATACCGACCAGCTGTTCTTCATCTCTACAGAAGACAAAAGAGGTAAGAGACTCAAAGGCAACGTTAATATTTGGGTCAGACATAAAGAAGACTTGCTTGATGCTAATGGTAACTGACTTGACATTGACATGACTGTGCGATCTTCACTTATCAGACTCCATCCTAAGTGATAGTCTTGCACGTTTAGGCAGAAGCCAGGCTAGAGAACTCCTTTCATTCGTTCCCTTCTAGGGCTACAGTGTTTCTCACCATGCCGCTGAATGTGGGAACAATGATCCTGAGTGTCGATGTTCCCTAATTCACAAAGAAGTTGCCACAAGAATGTAATGCTTCCCGCAAACATATGCGTACATCTCATTGGACCTTTGTTTAGTGAGATAGGTATCTCTAAGAATATTTCTAACTTCAGACATTGAATAGATGCTAAGTATATTTTATAGATTCACTCCTCTATATTCTTTCTCGGTACAGACAGCACTGCTTTTTGTTTAGTAGGCACACAAATATTAGTTGATGATGACAATGATAATAGCTATGAATTACTAAGTTCTTACTGTAATTATGTTGGGCATGTGCTAAGTACTTTATGTAGATCATCTGTCTCATTTATTTTTTGCAGTAGCCCTGTGAAGTGGGAATAATTATTAGCCTTATTCTAACACAAGGAAACTGAGTCACAAGGAGGTTAAGTAACATAGCTAGTAAATGTTGGAGTCCCAGTTCAAACCCATTTAGTCTGACTCAAAAGAGTGTGCATAACCAGTACACCACACTGCCTCCCATCATTAAGTATTTGTGGCTCTTGGGAGGGAGGAAACCTTGCAAAAAGAAGCATTTATGCCTGTTGGCCCAAACTGATTAAAAACCAAGCCTTCCAAAGATTTATATAGCCTGGGGAACGCAATCATTTTTTCCCAGCAAAGCAGAGGAAAGACTGACTTTGCCTTCTGATCAGAAGTGTGTGTTGCCAGCTCCCACAAAGATAGCAACAAAGCAGAAGAATCCAATCAAGGCTCATGTCTATTTTAGTAATTAGAAACACTTTGCTATTCATCTATAATCTAACCTTGTGGAGAGTAGGTCTTCCAGGATCGTTGAATGAGTACAGACAAATGCATTATGACTGTGATGCTTTAAGACAAGTTGTGTTCAACTGAGTTTTTCCAGCAGGTTGTGGTCAAGGCTCTGGTGGGTCATTTCTATGGGATTCTTATCAGATGTCCCCCAAGAGTCTTAAAATCCAACTGTTTCCTTTAATGCAGCATACATGAGAAAGCACATGGATGGGTCACATATTTTCCCAATGTCAACTACTTTTAGATCAAGGAAAGATTTTTAATGGGGTTTATTGAGTGCTGTTGTATATCAACAATGCATGATTCGTAAGTGAAGCAGACATCAAAATGACTTTTAGAAAGGCAAAAGAACCCCACACCAACAAAAAATGAAAAGCCTTGATCCAAATTACTCCAAAGGACAGATATTTTCCCATTAGGACAATTTATCCTGAGTCTATAAACAGAGAGGGGCATAATTATCCAAGTGTTTGCTAACAGATCTAAACCTTCTGTAGCTATAAAAAGCTGGAGAGAGGAAGAAAGAGGAAATTCCCAGGAGAAGATCCCCAACCACATCCAGGGCCATCAAATTTCCATAAATACAAAGCCCAGCAGTGGCATCGAGTGAAGCATGAGAAGAAACCTCAGGATTTTAATACAAGCCACATAAATAACTTTGAATTGTCTTAAAACTAAACAATGACAATTCTATCCAATAAACTTTCAGGCGACATATGGGCAGAGTGATGACTTATTGGCGTTCCAGATGTGGTTAACAGAAACATGATGCCCAGAATAAAAAAGGTATTCAGTAAATGTTGATTGAATGGATGGATGAGTGAATGAATATCTAAACACATGCCCAGGCTGCCTCTTTCCCCTCTGAAGCTCTGTTGGAAAGACGTCTTTGATGCTTCAAACCCAAAGCCCCCTCGGAGGTGTTAAGCCATTTGACACTGGTACCCAGGGAACAGTTCATGGAACCAGGGCCTGGTTTCCAACCACTCTGTGATCTTGTCATGAACACAGCGAGGGGAATTGCAGTACCCGTGGAACATCTTTGCAGACCTTGATTCAAAAGCTCCCATTATTTACAGTATAGATTCTAAACTATTTGAAGTCCAACAGAATCAAGTACTAAATAGCCAGCATCTTTGAGCACTTACTGGACGTAGGGTCCTCTTCTAAGCCCTTTATGTATTACCTCATTGCATCTGTATTACAATCTTAATATGTACTATTATTATCAACCCATTTTACAGGCAAGGAAACTGTGCTAGAAGATTACCTAATTAGCAGCGCGTGGTCACACAACTATAAGCAGAGGAGCTGGAACTCAGATTCCATCTGGAACCAGCTCTTGCTCTTGACTGCTACCCAATGCTACCTGTTCAAATCTTCCCTCCTGCCACTCACTACCCCAGTCAGAGCGTTTACCCACAAATATGCAAAGAACATTCTAATCTCTGCAGGATGTGTTTCCTGACCTCCCTGGCCCACTGTTTTCTCTCTCTTCTGAGTGCTCACATCAGTTATGCTCTGAAAACAACTGTAAGTTACCTGACACACTTCACATCTCTCCAGCTAGATCATAAGTTCCTTTGGAGTTAGGATTATGTGTTGTATGGCAGTCTAGGGATGCAGTGGAATAAGAAAGCCCTAGATTTAAAGTCCAAATCCCATAATTATTACCCATGGGACTCTGGGTAAGTCACTTAACATTTCCTACCCTCAAATTCAAACCATATTCCTTAAGGGCTTACTGGGGAGGGGAGATCAAATGAGAAAATGTGTATGAAGTATCTAGGCTGATGCCTGATACTGTAAGCCAGTAATTCTCAACCACTGCCTAATTTGCCCTCTAAGGGACATTTGTCAACGTCTGGAAACATATGTATTTTGTGTGTGTGTGAGGAAGATTGGCCCTGAGCTAACATCTGTTGCCAATCTTCCTCTTTTTGCTTGAGGAAGATTGTCGCTGAGCTGACATCTGTGCCAATCTTCCTTTATTTTATGTGGGAAGCCACCACAGTGTGTCTTGACGAGTGGTGCTAGTTCCAAACCTGGAATCCGTGCCTGCGAACCCTGGGCCACTGAAGTGGAGTGTGCAAATTTAACCACTATGCCACTGGGCCAGCCTCTGGAAATATTTTTGATAGTCACAACTTTGGGGAGGGATGGCCTCCCCAAAGTTAGTGGGTAGAGGCCAGTGATGCTGCTAAATATCCTACAAAACACAGGACAGGCCTCCGCAACAAAGGATTATCCAGGCCACAATGCTGACAGCAATAGTGCTGATGTTAAGAAACCCTACTGTAAGCTATGAGAAATTTATTAAAAATATAAGTTCCCATTCTCTTCCCTTTCCTTATTTTTTACAGCACTGTGCTTATAGTAGCTATTCAGTAAATCTGTGTTGAGTAAACCTATGCATAAATGGAGTAACAGAATGTGTGAGTCTTAAGATATTTTGCTAATAAACACTTGACTTGAAAATATGGTCTAGTCGTGGCAGGGGTTTGGGCAGGAGTTAATTAACCTAGAACTAGAACCTTCAAGTACCCATGCCCAGTGAAAGGAATTCTGAAATAAACCCACTCTAACGCCAGGAAACTGAGCCCAATGAAAGTGATGGCAAAGTTGGTCCTAGGAAAGCTGAAGAACTTAGATAAAGGCCGACTCCTCATTGGTGGTTTCCCAAATGACTTGCTAGTACTCTGCAAATGCTCCCGCATCTGAATCTAAAGCCCAGTCCAAAGAATGATACAGTAAGAGTCAGAAGAACTTTGAAGAATTTGTTCAGTCCCTCATCCCTCGTCCACCACCCACCCCTGAAACAACCACACATAACCTGGAGCCCAATCATGAACTCTCATCAAGACTGGGGATTGAAAAACATGGCGGAAGCACAAAGAACATGCAGTCATTACTTGAAGCTTCACAGGTTCAGTAAGATCGGTTGCAAGAACTGGAAATCTGGGGCCGGCCCGGTGGTGCAGTGGTTAAGTGTGCACGTTCCACTTTGGTGGCCCGGGGTTCGCCGGTTTGGATCCCGGGTGTGGACATGGCACCGCTTGGCACACCACGCCATGGTAGGCATCCCACATATAAAGTAGAGGAAGGTGGGCATGGATGTTAGCTCAGGGCCAGTCTTCCTCAGCAAAAAGAGGAAAATTGGCAGCAGTTAGCTCAGGGGTAATCTTCCTCAAAAACAAAAACAAAAACAAAAACTGGAAATCCAAGAATAAAAGCCTACATTCCTGGATATAGATAAATCACATTAACACAAACCAGAAAACCAAGAGAGAGAGAGAAGATAATTCCTTCCATCTCCCATTCTTCAGACTTGGCGGCAATGTCTTCTTCTATTTCTGTCTTTCACAGTCAGAATATATGAATGATCTTTGTGTAGTTGTATATGAGAAAATTTAAAGCTTAACTTTAGTTTCCAGTCATCTTTAAGCGTCTTTCGGATGCTTAATTACCTGACCTAAATTACCTGCCCAGAACTGTGACAACAAGATGTGTTCTTTCTTGCCTTGAGCCCCTAAACACATCTCAGCTGGGATTGTCCTCCCCACCCCAACCACCTTCACCTGGCTAATCCCTGCTCCTCTCTCTGGACTCAGCTTAGACATTACCGTCTCCAGGCATTCCACCTTGCCCCTCCCCTAGAATATATCTGGGGCCCTTCTTGGTCCTTCAAAGGCATTTCTGCTGCCCATTCACTTGCCTGTTACCCTTCTAGACTGTGAACACTTTTACAGTAATGTCGTGTGGCCTTGTTTACTATTTTATTTCCAGGACCTGGCACTGTGCCTGGCACATACAGGTGCCCAAAGAATATTTGTTGAATGAATGAGTACAAGTCAGGGGATTTCCAACTGCATTCATCCCTGCAACTACTTGTTAAGCACCTACTATGAAGCAAGTATTTGTCTAGGCTCTGGGAAAACTACTATTACCACCTTAATATTAGCAGCAACAACAACAATAGTAAAACAATCATAACTAATGTTTACTGGGCTTTTACTATGTACTAGGCATCATGCCAAAGTCTTCTATGCATTCTCTTTTTCTTTTCTTTCTTTGCTGAGGAAGATTGGCCCTGAGCTAACATCTGTTGCCAGTCTTCCTCTATTTTGTACATGGGTCACCACCACAGCATGACTGACAAGTGGTATAGTCCACACCTGGGACCTGAACCTGTAAACCTGGGCTGCTGAAGCAGAGCATGCCAAAGTTAACCACTAGGGCAGCCACGGGGCTGGTCCCCTTTATGAGTTCTCTTTTAATCCTCCTTCCATGGGGCCTGCCTGGTGGTGCAGCGGTTAAGTTTGCACATTCCACTTCAGCGGCCCGGGGTTCACCAGTTCGGATCCCGGGTGTGGACCTGTGTACTGCTTGTCAAGCCATGCTGTGGTAGGCATCCCAATATAAAGTAGAGGAAGATGGGCACAGATGTTAGCTCAGGGCCAGTTTTCCTCAGCAAAAAGAGGAGGATTGGTGGCAGATGTTAGCTCAGGGCTAATCTTCCTCAAAAAAAAAAAAAAAATCCTCCACCCAAAAACCCATGTGCAGACACTATTATTATTCCCATTGTACAGATGAAGAAAGATGCCAAGCCACCCCTATGGACCTTAATGTGAAAGAATCTCTGACATTTAAGTTCCTCAAGGTCTCTTTAAATGGGCTTAATTCGCACCAGCTAAGGAAAGGTTACCTGTGAATTTACCCATGAGCTTTGCTGATGTCTGTCACCTTGCCTGGAAAGTCCCTATCTACTCTTCATAATGTTTGAAATGTGTTTTAAATTATTTTGATATAGACTATCAAATGATGACAACCACAATCTAAACTCCAGGGGCCATGAGCTAATATTTGAAGGACACTTATCAGAGTCCACACTCTGAAGCTACAGAGGCAGCTGCAGCAAACACGAGAAATATCGCTGTCTAAATCTGCAGCAGAAGGTTCTGTCGTTACCAAAATGGAGGTTAGAAATTTTTTTTTTCCACTGTGGAATGAGAGATTTTTAAAGATAATCTGGGCAGAAAGATTCATACAGGCACCTCTGTCCTTGCCTGCTGAGCCGTAAGAACCCGGGGGGAGCCAGCTCCCTAACTCCTCTGAGTGGTGCTTCAGCTGTGGAACTCCACAGCTCCACGGTCCCCCCAGTAAATGGAAGATTCTGACAATGAGGTCAGGGGATTCTTCCCACAGAGTACTGTGGCGTGCCCTTCAGAGTGGACCTGTGGGACAGGACATTTTGGAGCACCTACCAGAACAAGCAGTGGAGATGTCACCAAACTAATAAAAGCTGGCGGTGGGACTGTTTCTGTGCATGCTCGCTAATACGTCTCTACGTATGGCAGGAGTCAAGGACTTGCTTTTATGCTAAACTACCACCTGGCAGTGCGGTTGAGGGACAGGAGACATTGAGTTCTTAACCTTACCTCATAATCAGAGGCTACTGATGTTTAACAAAAGAACCTGATGACTATGAGCAACCAATGGGCTCAGGTGAGGCTGCAACAACCCTCTTCCCTACCTCGGACTCTTGGCCAACACCCACTCATCTTTCACCACTAAGCTCAAAAAGTCCCCCACTGCGAAGGCTTTCTTGATGAGTCATCTCCTCTCAGGAGCTCTGAGGAATCATCTAGTTGCTGACATGGCTGCCTGCACGTGGCTGAGATCCTTCTGATAAACCCAAATCACCTAAGATAACCTGGGCAAGTCTTCCCACCCCCTGAAAAAGCCTAACTTAGCAAATGAGTTAATTTGAGAACATGATTTATTGAGCCAGGTGCCACACTAGACACTGAGGAAACACGATGAGCAGCACTGACTCTGGGCCCAGTGAGCTTGGAGCCTGTGGTGGGATAAATACAGCAAAAGCAGTTAGTTACAATGCAGTATGGGACAACTGCTAGGTCCAGGGAGCTGTGAGAAGCCCACCGGGCACCTAATTAGACCTGGAAGATCAGGGAAGCCTTCCAGAAGTGACTGGAAGCTGAGCCCTGAGGATGAGCAGGCATTAGCAAGGTGAA
Source organism: Equus asinus (assembly GCF_041296235.1). NCBI lineage: Eukaryota > Metazoa > Chordata > Mammalia > Perissodactyla > Equidae > Equus > Equus asinus. The sequence continues at coordinate 83,450,919 of NC_091799.1, forward strand.
GACAAGACTCTGCACAGAGAAAGTGGCAAGAGCTGAGACAGGGGATGCCACGTTCTGAGGACGACAAAGGTTCAGCCTGGCTGCAAGTTTGGTCGGCCTGGGCTTGCTGTGAGGAGAGTGGAAAACTGGACAAGGGTCAGAGGAGTTGGACTTTGTGAGGCAGTGGCTTGGGCTTCGTTCTTGAAAGGCTTTTAGCAGAAGAGTAGGGTGAACAGATTTCCATGTCAGAATGATCATGCTGGCTCCAGGGAGGAGAATATCCCAGAAGGCCAGCTGGGCAGAAGCACAGAGAGGGGTGTGGAAGCTGTCATATGAATCCAGGCAAGAAAAGACGACGCCTGGCCGAAGGGAGTCCCTGTGAGCCAGTACTTCCCCTGTATCTCAGATCAAACGCCATCGCTGCTCTGTTTACAGGCTCTCTCCCTCCACCAGACTGTGATTCCCTTGAGGAAAGAAACTGGAATTTACTTATCTCTGGGACCTCAGTGCCCGCAGGTGATAAAACTCTCAGTAAAGGGCTGGTGGTGCCTATTGAAGAACAGGATTCCTTAAGTACAAAAAATGATTCCTTTTGCTGGGCTTCTCATCACCAGACCCCTCCCGGATGCCTTTCACATCCTCCCTGCCATTGCTGCCCGCACAAATCTCTTCACCGGAAGCTGTCGCCCCTCTTACATTTAGTCGCTCCAAGTATGAGAAGACTCCCACTTCTCTTCATCAAGCACAGCCTTTGGTTCTAGTCTCCACAGCCCCGTACACATCTTACACTGCCCTTTTCTCCCACTATGCCCAGCTCATCCCACCACTCTCTGCAGTGAAGACTTCACACGGGCTCCAGCTTAACGCGTCCCTTCCCCCACCTCCTTGAAAGTTTCCCAGAGGTGACCTCATTTATGTGGAGCAGATACTCCCTCCCATCTGATATCCTAAATCCATCTCATTATTTAAGTGAAAAAATAAAACAGTCTCACCCTCCACAAAAAGCATTCATGAACTCCAACTAACCTGGAACAGAATCCTACCCAACCTTAATCCCATTAATATGTCCTCCTGTCAACTGCAGATGATTTGATGTTTTCTCTTCAAGGACGTAATACCAGAATATTACAGATTCACGTCCTTGTCTCTACGTCCCTTGTCTGTGCCACATACTCAAGCTCCTGCTCCATCCTCCCCTTGTCTCCTCTCTGGACCAGTCAAAGAAACTTGTTCCAGCCCACAGACGTCTTTGCTTGGACCTACCCCTGAGAACTGGGGCTTGGCCAGGATGATCCTAGAAGCAGAAAATCCATTACCCACCTCTAGGCCTGGCCCACATCTCAGTCCTGCCAGCTGGCTTTATTAAAGATTTTATTTTTTTCCTTTTTCTCCCCAAAGCCCTCTGGTTCCTAGTTGTATATTCTTCGTTGTGGGTCCTTCTAGTTGTGGCATGTGGGACGCTGCCTCAGTGTGGTTTGATGAGCAGTGCCATGTCCGCGCCCAGAATTCGAACCAACGAAACACTAGGCTGCGTGCAGCCAAGTGCGCGAACTTAACCACTTGGCCACAGGGCCAGCCCCCCAGCTGGCTTTATAATAGTGAGTGCTATGTTACCCAGTAGGGCCTTTAATAGACTTTTTTTTTTTTCTGCTTTTTCTCCCCAAATCCCCCCAGGTCATAGTTGTATATTTTAGTTGTGGGTCCTTCTAGTTATGGCATGTGGGATGCTGCCTCAATGTGGCCTGACGTTCGGTGCCATGTCTGCGCCCAGAATCCGAACCAGCGAAAGCCCCGGACGCCCAAGCAGAGCGCGAGCACTCGAATTTAACGCGAACTGAACTCGGCCACGGGGCTGGCCCCCAACAGACTCTTAAGTAGGGTTAAGGCTGGTTAGTTTCCAGGGCCTATTCCCTTCCCTGGAGGCCTTCATCTAGCAGAGATTGGTGCCTTTTCTTCCACAGGTTTGTACCAATGTTGCCAGGTAAAAGATGGGAGACTCGGTTGAATCAGAATTTTAGGTGAAAAATGAATAATTTTTTTAGTATAAGTATGTCCCAAATATTGCACGGGATTTTATTTGCTAAATCTGACAACCCTAGTGTGTACTTGCTATTCAGTTTTTATAAACGTCACATCTATACTTATTAATAGGCAAATAATTATACAGAAAAAAACCCATATATACATTGTTAAAACTTGAGACTCTTGAAAACATCCTTTGTGCTGTTTCTTACTCTGATGGACATCTTCTTACAAGGATAGGTTTTTAATCACGTTCTTTATAGCTCACTTTCACTCCCTCACCTCTGCCCAACCTTTCTCACTTGGTTTATAATTCTCTTCCCATGATCACTCTGCATCATTAAGTTCAACCACTTTGACCCTTCTTCCCTTCCCAGGCAATTACCATTCAATGGAGTGCTTCACCTTGACTTGCTCTGTCTTATGATGATATATCAAAACATCTCCTCTTTACAAGTCAGTGAACCACATTAGAAAAACACCAAATGGCTAGTAAGTAGTTCCCCAGTCCTTCCAAATTGACCTCAGGGATCAGATTCTTCATCCTAATTTCCCCATGCTCTCTAACTCTAGGAAATCCTTCCAGAAAAGCAACTCCAGGACCCCGACCCTGGTTCTGATCTGGTCCATCATTGCTCTCCATCAGCTAAAGAAGTTCCTAGTTGGGAAGAGCAATTAATAAAGCCCAAAACAATTTCCTCACAAATGAAAACACTGGATTACTCTCCAGTCCTTGGAAGCCACCTCAACCATGTTGTATTTACAAAAACCATGCTATTTACAACTGGTGCCATACCAAGGGCATATCTAATATCATCCCAAAGAGTAGAGAGTTTAATCTACTTATAAATGCATATCTTGGGGGAAAGGCATGAAGGGAAACAGTAACCCTGAAATTGCTTTCCATTTTGCACAGAGAGTAATTGGGATTGCAAGTGAGGGACTGTGGGTAAAACTGAGGGAAAGAACCACAGCAGCCAGCAAGATCTGATGAAGACATGGATGTTCCCTGGGTGGGCTGGTTAAGAAGGAAAGAAAGGAGGGCAATAGTGAGATCAAGAAAGAGTTGTTAATGTATCAAGGGGGGACAACCACTTTGAATGGCCAGAGTCACAAAGAACGTCATTAAATACAGCCATGGTGGTAGAGAGGTAAGCAATGGCATTGCTCTTTAAAACTTCATCATATTACTAATATTATCATCATTTTCGACTGACTATTACTTCATTCCCCGTGAGGAAGGTAAGATAGATAATTATTATACTCTCCCTATGGGGAAAGAAAATGCAATGAGAAGGATGCACAAACTTCTAGGGACCCAGGTTTCTTGACTTCTGGTCCAGGGTGCCCTCCTCGCCTAGCAGATAGTTGTTTCTCTATTGGGAACCAGCTGACCCCTGGCCGGGAAGCTGCTTTCAAATTCATCCTGGTACCTCCGGAAGGATGTGCTGGGATTTGGGCCTGGGCTGTTTCAGGGTGAGCAGGCCAGTGGGGAGAGGGAGGCCTGGGTTTGGATCTCGGCTCTTCTTTGCCAGCCTGGATTCTCTTGCGTACAGCTAGAGATAATGCCAGTTACCTTGCAGAGGTGTTGTGAGCTATAAGTGAGCTGGCACGTGTGGAGTGCTGCCACGTGACTGCAATATGCATTATTATTAACAATGGCTCTAATTGTAGGCTCAGGAATCTAACTTGTGTAGAGGAGTTCAAATACATGCAAATCCCCACTAAGACAGGGATGAAATGGACGAGAATTAGTAGTTTTTCAAAGCTACCAAAAGGCTTGTCAAGTTACATGTTTTTTAAAGTGACAAAAGAAAGTTACTAATAATGGCTCACATTTGTTTAGTGTTCGCTATGCGTCAGACACTGTGATAAGCATTTACACACAGATTATCTTCATTTAATCTCCTATCACCTTATGAGTTAGGGATTGTTCTCCTTTATTCCAATTTACAGTTAGGGAAAGCTTGGCTTAGTGGGGTTAAGAAATTGCCCAATGTTACACATTTCATAAGTGGTAGGACCAGGACTCAGTAAGTTCATGTTCTTAAACAGACATGTGTAACTCAACCAAACCACTCTTATAGGTGTGTGTGTGCTGTGTATATGTGCATGCACAAAGCGTTCAGAAGAACACACACCAAATATTAATGCCACCTCTGGGTGGCGGGATTACGGGTGATGTTCACTTTCTCCTTTATGCCTTACTGAATCGAGAAAGTACTGCTTGTATCATTTAAAATATTTTTCATTTTTATAACAAATACAAACTTAAAAAAAAAAAACAAAATGCGGCTTCAAAAATACAGTGAAAATGACTATTCCTCAGACACATGTAGAGGGAGGAAAAATATAAATGGTTATGGCATTTTCAAGGTCCATTGTAATTAAACTTTCAAGTTTTACTTTCAATCAAAGAAAACTTCAGAATAAAATGAGATTCTTGGAAATAAAAATTATATTCCTCCTTGCCACCTAAGATCTCAGGTTCCATTGGCCCTGTCTTTTGGGCAGAAGATCTGAGTTCTAAATCTTAAACCTGCTCATGATTTGAGCATCAACATTAATCCAAAGATTTTCCAATTATTTACTCTATAATACCACCAATAAGTTCTTAAAATCTCTTTCGTTTTAGTATATTTTCCCTTTGCATGACTATTTATAACTTATGAGCAAGTCCCCTTCTTGTCTCTGGTGATTAGAAGGATAAAATGACAGATCCCCAAAGCAAACATTCGTCTTATTGTTTGCTCTGAACTCTGAAGTCTTCTTCAAGAAGAATGGCGATGATAAATTAAGATTCTGCACCCCCTGTAAACAGAGCGAGTCTTCAAAGATGACCTCAGTAGGGGAGTAAAGGAATTGAAAGCAAATTGGAGGAACTCAAAAATGATAACCTTTTCCTGTTTTCTTACTGTTGGCAACCATGCAGGAGGAGACACGAGAGAGCCGCCTGTCTGCTAGAGCTGGGGCCCCAGTCTCTTCCTGGTGAGAGCTTCTCAGGGTTCCCCCCAAGTCATGTGATCTGGTAGGGCAGGAGGGAGGCGTGCTGAGAAGCCAAGAGGGAGGCTGAGGGAGGCAGAGGCCGTGCCCTCCCTTCCATCCCTTTAGAGATTCCTTGGAAGAGGAGGAGAATAGGCTCTCACAGGAGCAAATGGTTTGGAGATTAACTAAGCAAGGTGTCCTGGTTGTGCTCACAGACTTGACTTCCTGGGAATGCCCAGACCTGGAATTATCTGGAATTACAGTGGCTGGGCTAGATGGCTTGGCTGTAACGTGAAGGTAGCAGGGAGGTCTCATAGCCAAATTTACATTGATACTAGACATTAAATCAATGAAAACCACCACTAAAAACCATGGACCTGGGACCGGTCCCCTGGCCAAGTGGTTAAGTTCGTGTGCTCTGCTTTGGCGGCCCAGGGTTTCAGTGGTTTGGATCCTGGGCACAGACATGGCACCGCTCATCAGGCCACGCTGAGGCGGTGTCCCACATGCTACAACTAGAAGGACCCACAACTGAAATATACAACGATATACTGTGGGTATTTGGGGAGAAAAAGCAGAGGAAAAAAAAAAAGAAGATTGGCAACAGTTTTTAGCTCAGGTGACAATCTCGAAAAAAAAAAAAACCATGGACCTGTGAAGAAAATAGAGACAACTTGTTGGCCTTTGTTCTGTGTAATTTAATGTCAGATGGCAATGCCTCTCTGAAAGACATTTAGAGAGTTTTAGATAAGTTTTAGAAAACTCACTTGCATATTTGCATGACTGTTTACCTTTTTGAATTTTGGTCATTTTCTTTTTCAAAGTAGAAAAGTACGATTAATGAGCACAGCCTTTTAGAGTCTGATTCCAGAGACGTGAGACTGTCTGTGCCGTTGCAGCCACGCACTTATGCAAATCTCTCTGGGTAGCATTTCCAGCTCCACAGGTTTGCAGAATTTAAAATATACCTGGGGTCCATAAAGTCTGGAATCAGAATATTATTTTTAATATTATTTTGTTTTTTACAGATTAAAGACATCCTTGACAGAATTTTATATATTTTACCTATGTTCCCAGAATTTACAGACACCATATATATATATGTATATATATTCTCTCTCTCATTTCTTCCAGCTTTTCTTCCTACCTTCTGTAGTCTTACCTCATTTTATTTTGAGCCACTGTTATCAGCCAGAGTCTGATCAAGGAAGCAGAACTGCGAGGACTAATAGGTGACAATAGATTTCTGAGAGGGATTTGACCTTACACAATTGTGGGAGCCGGTTAATCTGTCTATGTAAGGCTTTGCTTCTCTGTCTGGGGCAGGGCATGAATGTCAGCAGGACAGGTGATCCGGAAGGAAATACACAAGTCAAGTCAGGGAGAGCCAGGGCACATGGCAATGCGTACGAATAAGCTAGAACCCAGGAGAAGGGACAGGGACCCATCTCCCGCCTCAGCCTCTAACTTGGGTGACTTTGCCGACATGCAGCGGGAGCTGGTGTCCTTCACCATGGAGCTTCTGGTGAGCACGCTTCCGGCTCAGGCGGCAGAGGAGCTGAAGGAGGAGACCCGGGAGGAGCAGGTACTTGGCAGGCCAGGCTGCTGCAGCACTCCAAGAGGTGAATTGTCAGAGAATGGTGTCTAGTGCCCTAAACCGACCTTCTGAGCACACACACGAAAATATGGCTGCTGCTTTGCTTACACATTCCAAATCTCTTGCACGAGGCCTCCGTGGCCCACACTAACCCAGAACCGTGCAAGGAAGACTTCTGGGAAACATCGCTCTAGCTTAGTTAAGTCAACTCATACTAAATCCACCAGAGTCTCCACTTCACACGCAGGTTCTCAGGGCACTGGCCCCAGAGTGAGGCTGTGAAAATTTACCTCCAACTTGGTATACAGCAGGGGTTGGCAAACTTTCTGTAAAGGGCCAGATAGTATTTTAGGCTTTGCAGGCCACATATGGTCTCTCTCATACTTTTTTTTTTTTTAAGTTTGTGTGTGTGTGTGTGTGTGTGTGTGTGTGTGTGTGTGTAAGATTAGCCCCAAGCTAACATCTGCTGCCAATCTTTCTCTTTTTTTTTTTGCCAAGGAAGATTGGCCCTGAGCTAACATCTGTGCCCACCTTCCTATTTTACATGTGGGATGCCCTGCCACAGCATAGCTTGACAAGCGGTGCTAGGTCTGTGCCCAGGATCCAAACCAGCGAACTCTAGGCCGCCAAGGTGGAGTATGCGAACTTAACCACTATGCCACCAGGCCAGCCCCTCTCTCATACTCTTTATGACCTTTGTAAAATGCAAAATCGATTCTCAGGTGGCAGTACTGTTCCCTGGGAAGAGGGCCCCAGCCTGAGAGTCTGGAGGCTCTGCCAACAATTCTATGGGACCTAGAGGGAGTCCCTTCACCTAGAGGCTTGGAGCGTCTCATCTGCCAAGTGAGTGTTTGGGACTAGCTCAGCATGAAGGATGCACCCCAAAGACATAGTGAGTACGCATTTTGCAGGGAGGGATCCAGACATGTGTATTCTGCTTGAAAATCCAATATAGATTCTTATTCCACAATGAGAATCAACTCAAGTATGACTTTCCTCTTCTTTCAAAAGTGAATTAATATACAGGATTTATTTTAATAATCCTGGACAGACTAGATACCTTTTTCTAAATAGAATTTCTAGAGGTGATCACAAAAATCTTTGTCTACCCCTCCACTTTTGTCATTAGAGCACTGTCTTGGTAGAAGGGATGTTAAGAGAAAGAAAGATTTAGATTGAGTTGTGGGAATTTGCAAAAATCATGTTTGTTTGTTATTGTAAAGACAATAAAGTTACTACTTGTTTATAAAGAAGAGACTGAAACAAGTTTACACAAACACCACCAGCATGCTATTTTTTGTAAGGATACATTTCAATCTATTTCAAAACATTTAAGTCAGACTGGTAACACCAAGATAGAATGACTTTTTGCAAACACAGCAAATTAAAAAGCACATAACATATAATACTTCTATTTATTTCTACGTGGACAATTATGGAAATTCCAAATCTGGATCCACTGGGGTTTAAGACGACATTCTCAATGACTTATGCTTCTGCCAGAAATAATGGGACTGATTCAGGAGCAGTGACAGAGGACACACAAACCCAAGATTTTCATTTTAAGGAGGAACATTTTACGTAACAAACATTCACTGAGCTTTCATGATGTGTGATGTGCTGCGCTTGTTAGAGATGCCAACCCAACCCAAGACCATGAAGCTCTGGGTTTCCCCATGCAATTGATGAAACGTTAAACATCGGCTTTAGGAATCATTGAAGGAGATGAGCTAGTTCTTGGAACCGTCCCTAGAGGAACTCTTACCTTCTTGATCAGTAAGGCAGGTCGTGAGGCTAAAAGACAAACTTTTAAAAAGATTAAATAGAGCGGCACAGCACAGAGAAGAAAGGTGTAGAAGATATTGGAGGGTTGATCACTTGCAATGGTCTCAGGTTATAACAATCGGATCAATGATGCCCACACATCAGTGACCACCTTCTGCTGTGTTATCTATGGGCTGTGTGCACTGGAAGGAGTCAAGCGCAGAATGATCTGAATTGTCTTGCTCTAAATCATAACACACAGAGTATTCTTTGTCTCAAAAGCAGCTGAGAATTGAGTCCACCTGACTGGGCTATCAAAGTTATGAAATACCAGCAGACATTTTGGAAAAGCAAATATTCCTGAAGAAGTCAGGTTTCTTTCTTCTTGATCACTGCTTACTTAGGGCAACTAATAACAGAATGAAATAAATCTCTTAAAGATATATTTTTCAGTCACTGAACTGTTTTTTTCTCCACAAGCTGAGGTTACTCACCACCTTTTAGGCTTGAGATGCCAAAACTGAAAAAATCACCAGGGATGAATATGACGAAGTGTTTTGGGGAGCAGAAAGATGCGCACGAAGATGTCATCATTAAACTACAGCTTACTGCCATTTCTCTACTTTGAATTTCTGTTGCATAGTCCAAAAAAATTTTTGGAGGGTGTCCACAAATTCAATAAACTTTTTGCCACTCTATCTTTAAGCTGATGTCTTGCTGTCATGAAATCAGCCATGTTAAATTCCAGAAACCCTTTTTAGTAAGAAGCTCTTTATTATTTTCTTTGACTAAAAAGGTATATTAGTTAAAAATAGAGAGGATCTGGGGCCAGCCTGGTGGCGTAGTGGTTAGGTCCACGCGTTCTGCTTCAGCGGCCCGGGGTTTGTGGGTTTGGATCATGGGTACGGACCTAGCACCGCTCGTCAAACTATGCTGCAGCAGTGTCTCATATAAAATAGTGGAAGGTTGGCACAGATATTAGCCTGGAGACAATCTTCCTCAAGCAAAAGGAGGACGGGAGATTGGTAACAGACGTTAGCTCAGGGCCTATCTTCCACATCAAAAAAAAAAAAAAGGAGAGTATTTGCATATCCTATTCCATACCTTCAAACCTGGCCCTCCATGGTTAGCTAGTGACTGGGGGGTGGGGGTGGGAAGAAGGAGGGTGGCGGCAGATTCCGCCTTTTTCAGGTGTTTCTTCCTCTTGGCAACAAAATCCGGCTTAGCTTCTGGTACTTCTTGCCTCCAGAATTGAGAAAATAAATTTCTCTTCTTTAAGCCATCCAGTCTGTGGTACTTGGAAGTCTTAGCAAACTAATACCCTTTTTAAGGCTGAATAATAATTCCATTGCATGTATACACCACATTTTGTTTATACATTCATCCGTGGGTGGACATTTGGGTTGTTTCCACCTTTTGGTTATTGTGAATAATGCTGCTACAAACATGGGTGTACAAATATCTGTTAAAGTCTTTGCTTTCCCTTTTTTTTGGTATATACCTTAGAAGCGGAATTGCTGGGTCATAAGGTAACTCTAATTTTTTAATTTAATTTCTTTAGCTTAAACTACCATACTGTTTTGCAATTTTTATTTTTATTTTACTTACTACTCAGAGTAAAAAGTTGTAGAGGAGAGGTAAAACAACAACTATGTGTATATGTATTGGTTTGGATTCTGGAAATCTTGGCCTCTGTTCTCCTTTAAAGTACTCTCATCTTCTACTATGATGAAAATTTCCTTACAAAGAGAGAATTGGTTTTTAATCATTTGTGTTAGTTATTTCAAGTCCTTTATCTTTGCCCAACCTTTTCACTCCATTTACAAGTCTTCCCACCCCTTGGTTATTCTTTGTATCAGTAAGTTCAACCACTTTGACCTCTTTTCACTTTCCAAGCAATTACTCTTAAAATGTCCATATCACTGTGATTTAACTACATCTCGTTTCATCCTCTGTTGGAACATCTCCTTTTCTACTGGCTAATGATCCATGATAACAAAAAACACCAAAAGGGAGGTGGGTCCCCACATCTCAAAATTGCCCCAAGGAAGGCCTTCATCCCCCTTGCTTTCCCACTGGGAGGCTTCCTCAAGAAGGGCAACTTCAGAATGTAAACGCTGAGTGTGGCCTGTGTCACAACGGCTCTGAATGAGCTGGAAAAGCCCTGGTCAGGAGAAGCAAAGAAATCTGCACAGAAGGATAATGCTTTTCCCAAAGGCCTCTGAGGAAATTCCCTTCTATCCGTGCAAATCTGAATGTTTGGACATTGTGCAAAAGTCCCATGAAAACCCATCTAACTTTATCCTGAAGAGAGTCCAGCTTTCTACATTTATGTGGATGATCAAGTGTGATCAAGAAAAGGGATAAAGGAAAATTACAGCCAATACTCCAGGGCCTAGTTTAGTGATAGGAGAATGATTGTGATGATAAAAGAATTTGGGGAGGCAGGAGGAGCTTGACGGAGATAAGTGGGTGCCCTAAGTAGGATAATTAATAAAAAGAAAATTTTAAAAATTTTAAAAATAAATTTAACAAAGAAAGAAAGATGCCATTAGATCAAATGTCTTAAGGGAGTAGTTTGGGGAGAAATTTGAACAGAGTCAACTAGAGAGTCAGCGAAAACCATGATGATACTGGACAGGAAAGTGATCTTGTGATGATTAATACTAATTTACTTTGGTTAATAACTGGTAAGGGGTATGAAAGAGGGCTCTGTGGTGCTGGTAAAGTTCTGTTGCTTGATTTGGGTGATGGTTAATATAAAAATTTACTAGCTGAACACATGATTTGTGCCTTTTTCTGAGCAAGGTTTTTTTTTTTTTTAAAGATTGGCACCTGACAAAGAGAACTGATCGGTGGTTGCCAGGGGAAAGGGGGGTGGGGGGAGGGCACTAGGGGTGAAGTGGTGTACCTACAACATGACTAATAATGATGTACAACTATAATTTCACAAGGATGTTAACTTTTATAACCTTAATGAAAAAAAAAAAAAAAAAGATTGGCACCTGAGCTAACATCTGTTGCCAATCTCTTATTTTCTTCTTCTCCACAAAGCCCCCCAGTTCACAGTTGCATATTCTAGTTGTAGGTTGTTATAGTTCTACTGTGTGGGACGCCACCTCAGCATGGCTTGATGAGCGGTGCTAGATCCATGTCCAAAATCTGAACTTGTGAAACCCTGGGCCGCCGAAGCTGAGTGTGCAACTCAACCACTCAGCCACAGGGCTGACCCTGTGCCTTTTTCTTTATGTACGTTATACTTCCAAAAAAACCAGGTTTATTGGAGGAAGCCCTCTGGAATGACAGAATGAGGACTTCTAAAAACCCACTCCTCCATAAAATCAACAAGAATACTGGAAAAAATTATCAAATGCAACTTTTTCAGAACTCTGGAAATTAACTAGAGGCTGGAAGCAGACTAAGAAGCACTTATTCAAGAAAAATGGCTGAACCTCAGTAAGCATGGTGAGTTTTGTGGCATTTTAACTTATACTATTACCACCCCTTTCTCTCCAGCTCCACATAGCCTTGAAAACCAAGAGCCTCACAACTATGGTAGCTGTGGAAACAAGCAGCGTAGCTGCCACTGACTCAGAACAAGTTTAAAGGTCCTCAGCAGCCCTATCCCCAGAGAACTGTCAGTATCTGACCTATCTGGCAGCTCTCTGAAAAGCTCTGTTTTCAGGACTTATCTTTATTTGACTTGATTCAGAGCTGACTCTACAAGTACAGCCTTATCCCTAGGTCATTTGTTGAAAACAATCAGTGACAATTGTTTAACATCTGTAGCTACCTGAGAAAGTATTTGCAAATCATTTATTTGATGAGGGACTTGTATCTAGAATATATGAAGACCTTACAACTCAACAACAAATAAGGGCAACTGACACAATCTAAAAATGGGTAAGGGATTGAAGTAGGCACTTTCCCAAAGATATACAAACACCCAAAAGCACATGAAAAGGTGCTCAACATTAGTCATCAGGGAATTCAAATCAAAACCACAATAAGATACCACTTCACACCCACTAGGATGGCTGTAATAATAAAAAGAAATAACAAGTGTTGGTGAGAATGTGAAGAAATTAGGACCTTCATCCACTGCTGGTGGGAAAGTAAAATGGTACAGCCCTTTTGGAACCCAGTTTGGCAGTTCCCCAAAAAGTTAGAGTATGGTAACATGTAGAGTTACCACATGACCATCATTTCCATTCCTAGGCATACACCCAAAAGAACTGAATACATATGTCTATACTCAGACTTGTACACCAATGCTTGCAGCAGCATTATTTATAATAGTTAAAAAGTGGAAATGACCCAAATGCCTATCAATTGATGGATGCTTAAACAAATGTGGTATACTCATACTATGAAATACTATTTGGCAACATAAAGGAGTGAAGTTCTGTAACATGCTACAACATGGATGTACATTGAAAGCATTATGCTAAGTAAAAGAAGCCAGTCACAAAAGACCACACACCAAAAAGTCCAGAATAGGCAAATCTACAGAGACAGAAAGTAGATTAGTGGTTGCCGGGGCTAGGGGAAGCAGGAAGTGGGGAATGACTGGTAATGAGTATGGGGCTTCTTTTTAGAAGGATGAAAAAGGTTTCTAAAAATGGATATTGATCTTCAACTCTGTGAATATATAAAACCATTTGATTGTATACTTTAAAAGGGCGAATTTTATAGTACGTGAATTATATCTCAATAAAGCTGTTATAAAACAAGAAAGTTTACTTTAAAAATTCCTTCATATTGTTATTAATCACATTACCCTACCCCAAGGGTAAGGCAGTTTTCCAAGGTGTGGATGCCAGCCGCATAAAATCAGGGATGTTGTATGTCTTGTACACCAGTATTTCTCTAATATGTAGAACCAGGGCCAAAACACAGTAGATGGTCAATAGATATCCTTATATGAATAAAAAAGTGGAGAGATTAAGAAACTGCCTAGAGGCAGATTTCCTGATTGCCAGTTCTTCCCCTCCACAGTGGACAGGGGTGGGAGACAGAAATCACAAATAAGGAGCTTGAGGTGCCCTGGTCAGGTTGTTGCTTACCAAATTATTACTGTCCTCTCCTTATAGGGGAAGAGACATGCTTCCTCTTTGGGATGGAGGTGCTATTAGGACAGACATATCTGTGGGATGGGTATTAACTGACACAGCAGCCCAGCAAAAAGAACTCAGGACTTGGAGGCAGGTAAACCTCGGCTCAGTTTCAGGCTCTGTCCCTTAGCAGGTATGTTTACCTAATCTTTCTTAGCCGAAATTTCCTCATCTCTTAAGGAAGATAATAATACTAACCTCTTACCTCATAGGGCTGTTGTAAGAATTAAATGAGAAGAATATATGTAAGGATTCTGGCTCCCAAGGACATTTGGTAAATATTTTTATTGACATTGATAACATCTAATGAACAAACAGGGTTTCCAAATATCTTGTAAAAACAATAAAGGAAACAGAGATGGGCCAATAGTTGTGTTTAGACCTCTCAGAGGCCCCGAAAAGTTCTAGAACCTCATTCCTACGCTCCCAACATGGTGGCATTAAGCCAGGTAGAGAAAAGCAATAACTCCTCCCTTACCACAGTCCCACTCGGTAGCAGCCATCAGCCTGGCTTGAAACCAACACAGTGACCTGGGGAAGGTGTGGTGCTAAAAGGTATGAGCAAGAAAGACCTCACCCTTGGGAGACAAGAGGGACACAGCTAATTTATACCCCTGTTAACCAAATACATCATCCCATTTCTCCCCCACCCCGTTTTATAAAGGTGCCATATTTAATTCCTTGTTTTTCTCATTAAAAAGGAATATATGCCAGTAAAAATGCAAATTATGTCCAAATACATAATGTAGAGGAGGGCCAGTTGAGCTTGAACTGGTTCCTATCAGAAGATGTAACCTCATTAAAAGAGAAAAAAAACCTTTCATTTTGCTTGACACCTGTTACTAACGTACCTGTAGAAACAGGTTATAACGCTAGAGAATAATCTATAATTGCCGAGAAGAATTGTGCTTAAGACAAAATTTACGGAAAGCAACCAGCGCAGCGGCTAGCACATTGTAAGTACTCAGTAAATGCCAACTATTTTGTCAACCGCCCTTTTCTTAAACACTCTGGATAGCCTATGTGCGCAAGCATGGAATAAACTTAATTGAATAGTGCCCTCCAGAGGCCACTGGGAACTCAACTGTGCTGACAGTGGAAAGTCTGGAAAAAGACCAAAAGGAAACACAATTTAATTTTCTTTCACATTTCCGCGGAGTCAGCGCTCAAGCTTGGTGTCCTAGGACTTATTAGACCCTGACTGATTTGTCACCAGCTGCAGCCTTTCGGCCAGGGCTTATGTGTGTACAGGGGATCCTTTGTGCGGACGTGGAAATCGAGTGGAAACAGGTCCAGTCAGGTGCTGTGGGAACGGGTGCTGGGAACTGCAAGGTCCCTAAGGCCGTGGAAGCTCCTGTCCCATCCCTCTGTCTCTGGGGACATTGTCTCTTGGCCCTGCTCCTTTCTGCATGTCCACTCTGTGTTCCTCTAAAAGGACCAGCTTCCTCTTGATGTCTGCCCTTTTGTGACTTCAGGCCTGTGGCTCTGGCTCTCCCTGGATGTGATTCTGGACCTGACTCCATTTGACCCTTCAGCTCCTCTCAAATAGCTAAGCAGCTTGTTCTCTCACTGGCTTGATTCCAAATTCCCAGGAGACAAAATGGGTTACCAGTCAAATCGAGTGGCTGGATTTAGTTTATCCATCTCTGGTGGATGGCCAGTGTGTGGAGGTAGGGGTGTGTGTGTGTGTGTGTGTGTGTGTGTGTGTGTGCGCACTCAGGGCAAGGGAGACAGGGCCGGGGACACATGGTACCAAACAAATTTAGCACATATAGAACATACAGAACTGTGGGAAGCATGTCGAAGAGTCTATTCTTTTGAATAACAATGAGCTAATATTTATAGAGTTTGCCATGCACCCTACTGAAAGCTTCATAAACATCATCTCATTTAATCCTCACAACCCTCCAATAAAATTTGATCCTATCATCTCCCACCTTCAGAAGTAACTGCTGATAACATTTGTGTATCTTTCAGTAATTTATCCAATGCATTTTATTCCCATTTTAAAGATGAGGGAACTGAGGCTTAGAGAGGTTGAGCCAAGATTTAAGCCAAAGCAGTCTGATTCTGAAGCCTGGCTGTTAACCACCAAGCCCACCTTGCCTCCCAATGCAGCCCCTAGGGCAAGGTAGATAACACGGCTGATAGAGAAGAAACACCAGATTTGGTTTTGTTCTCAGGGAGTTTATAATCTGATTAGGGGGAAATGAGATTTACACATGTGAAACAATTAGTAAAAGACATGAACGTGATTAAGTACTAAATTGTGTGTGGCCATTGTATTAATTTTCTGTTGTTGTGTAACAAATGACCACAAATATGGAGGCTTTGGGGAAATGCCTATTTCTTAGCTTGCTGTTCGGTAGGTCAGACGTACAGCACCACACGGTGGGGTTCTCTGCTCAGTGTTCATGAGATTGACATCACGCTGTTGGCTGGGGCTGCCAACAATCTCATTTGGGGCTCCGGACCTCTTCCAAGCTCACTGGTTGTTGGCAGAGTTCAGTTCTTTGCAGGTTTAGGACGGAGGTGCCCATTTTCCTGCTAGTGGACTAAGACTGCTCTTAGCTCCTGGAGGTGGCACCCTTCCGTCACCACTTCACAGCGTGGATATTTGCTGTCCTCCAGGTCAGCTGGAACACGTCTCCCTGACTGCCCCTTTTGCTACCAGCCAGAGAAAATTCTGCTTCTAAAGGGCTCATGTGATTAGGTCAGGCCCACCCAGATAATCTCCCTTTCTTAAAGTCAACTATGCCTTATGACATAACCACCATCATGGAGTAAAAGCCATCAAATTCACAGTCCTGGGGGTCATACAGGGCATGTACAAGGTGGGAGCATGTGGAATCCTGGGTGCCATCTTAGAACCTGCCTACTACGGCCATAGAAACAAACCGTGTGTGTGTGTGCAGATCACAGGTGTTCCCAGGACACGGAGAAGGAAAGATTTCATGGCAGGGATTTGAACTGGGCCTTGAAGGATGGACCACACTAGAAAAGACAGTGTCCCCCTGAGATGGGCCTTGAAACTCAACACCATGACTCAAGATAATTAATTCTTAATGGGTAAGAATTTCAAATAATATCAGAAAAAATTTCAGCACTGAGACAGAGGAGGGAACCAGCACTACTAGATGTTACACATGATCAAACTACTGTGTGATGAGCATAAAAATAGACATACAGATCAGAAGAGTAACACGGAACATCCAGAAATAGAAATGTATGTACATGTGTGTATCAGAACAAATCAAGCCTCACAAATTAACTGAGGAAAATTAAGTATTGATAAGTAGTGTTTGGATAATTACACAGCAATTTAGAAAAACATAGACATAAAATTTCCACTATACATCAAAATAAATGCCAGCTGAATTAAAATTTAAATTATAAAGATATTTAAAATATAATCACGAAAATTCGTAGAAGAGAGTTTCAGGTCTTTAGGACGATGGCAACCTCCTAAGATTTGAAGCAGTGAAAAGAAAATTACAAAGAAAAATCCTCAAACTTACCTATAGAAACAGTTAAAACTTCTGCACAGTAATAACAATCTATTAAAAGATTAAGGGGGATTTTAACCACATAAGGCAAAAAGATTAAGAGCTGTAACATCTAAATGCATATTCTAATGCTGAAGATTAAGACTCCAACAGATAGTGGACAAAAGACAGGAATAGATGTTTTAGACAACAGGTAAAATAAAATAGGCAAAAAAAACCCCTAGAGGAAATGGTCAAACTCCCTGATGAAATAATGCAAATTAAAACCATAAAAGTGGGCCATAATTCTATCCATTAAACATAATTTTAAATTATGATAACCAATCCTGAAATGGTCCTTACACTGGCACTGATGTATTTTTACTAAGTGTGTAATTTGGTAAAACCATTTGTGAAAAGCAATTTGGCAAAATGTTCTTTGACACAGTACCTTCATTCCAGGAAATGTGTTCCAAGAGCATGATTCAAAAGGAAAAAAAGCATGGTCACAGCATTTTAAAGATTTTATTTTTTTTCCTTTTTCTCCCCAAAGCCCCCCAGTACATAGTTGTCTATTCTTTGTTGTGGGTCCTTCTAGTTGTGGCATGTGGGACGCTGCCTCAGCATGGTTTGATGAGCACTGCCATGTCCGCGCACAGGATTCGAACCGACAAAACACTGGGCTGCCTGCAGCAGAGCATGCAAACTTAACCACTAGGCCATGGGGCCAGCCCCAGTCATAGCATTTTAAATGCAGTGTTATGCACAGTATTGAAAACTAGGAATCACAGAAAAAGTATGCTTACTTAAATTATCATTGATGATTATGCCTATCAAGACTATTTAATAAGGTGGAACATGCCTGAATGTGTTAAGTGAAACGGGATAATACAGAATTCTGTGTATAGTATGGTTCAATGTTTTACAAGTATTCCTATGGTATTGGTGAAGCTGTGAAAAAAAGCACTTTTATATACTGTCAGTGGGGATACAAAATAGTGTAACCTCTTAGGTGAAGCAATGTGCAATACGAGTAAAAAATTAAACACATGATTTGTTTGAGATTTCCACTTCTGGAAATGTATCCTTCATATAAATGTATCTGTACATTTATGTACAGTACATAAAGACACAAGAACATAAAATTTCTGCAGAATTATTGACACAGCAAAAAAGACTGTACAATGAAAATGCCCATCAATTGATGACTGATTAAATAAATCACATTAGAACCCTTTGGTGATGGGGCTGGCCCAGTGGCCAAGTGGTTAAGTTCACGTGCTCTGCTTTGGCAGCCTGCAGTTTCACTGGTTTGGATCCTGGACATGGACATGGCACTGCTCATCAAGCCATGTTGAGGGGGTGTCCCACATAGCACAACCAGAAGGACCTACCACTAGAATATACAACTATGTCCTCGGGTCGGGGGGCAGGGGGGATCTTTTGGGAGAAGAAGAAGAGGAGGAAAAAAAAAGATTGGCAACGCATGTTACCTCAGATGTCAATCTTAAAAAAAAAAATAAAGAAAAAGAATGCTTTGGCAGAATATTATACAGCTGCTAAAAAGAATGAGAGAGAAAGTGATGTGTTCTTCTGATATGAAGCAATCTCCAAGTTTTTTTTTTGAGGAAGATTAGCCCTGAGCTAACATCTCCTGCCAATCCTCCTTATTTTTGCTGAGGAAGACTGGCCCTGAGCTCTCATCCGTGCCCATCTTCCTCCACTTTATATATGGGACACCTACCATAGTATGGTGTGCCAAGTGGTGCCATGTCCGCACCCGGGATCCAAACCGGTGAACCCCGGGCTGCCGAAGTGGAACGTGCGCACTTAACCGCTGCACCACCAGGCCAGCCCCTAAGATAAGTTAAAAAAAAAAAGATGCAGAATAGTGTGAATAGTGTGCCCCCATTTGTGTAAAAGAGAAATAACACAGGGAACTTGTGTATGCTTAGAGAATTCTTGGAAAGATACCTCCAAAATGGTAACAAAGTGGGGCTCAGGGGTGCAGCTGATGGTAGTGACTAGAGAGTGGGGTCTGAATGGAGGAGACTCGTCGCTCACTCTCCTTCCGTTCCATTCGAACGCTTTCCCATGTACATGCATTACTTTCCAATAGAAATTATAGTTAAGAAAGGTAGTTTGAAAAATACATATTGCAGATGAACACAGATGAGATGGAAATAGTCAAATTAAATCTGTTGAGTTAGCTTGGTGGAGCTATATTCGCATAGTCACAAATTAGATAGTAACATAGGAAAATTAAATTAATTGAGAATTAGTGTAGTAGAATTGCCAAGTCATTCTTTCCTTTAAAATGTTATTTCAATGTTTTAATGTTGCTACTGAAATAAATAATGATTAGTGTTGGGGAGGACCTGGGTACCTGAGGAATTAAGTAATAGCTTTATAAATATGTTGCTCTGAAATGAAGACTAATGAACCAAAGGGAGCTTGCAAAATGGTCCAGGGAGCCAGCAGTTAGCAAGAGGACTGACAGGAGGGGAGCCAGTGTGTCTGTGCTCAGTGGGATGGCTGACCAGGACACACCAGGGTCACCTAGAAAGCAAGTGATGAAGAATCGGGAGAGCTTAGGAAGAGGGTCCAGCCTGCAGAGCCCAAGGAAACCCGCCCTCTGGCGAGCCAGCTGAGGAGGAGTGGTGGGCACAGGCTTGACAGAAAACACCTACATCCCACAAATCTCAAATGAGACATTTCCTTAGGAGGACAGGGCTAACCTCTCTACCTGTGAGATGACTACGCTAGAAATTTGGATTTCTTGTGTCTCTCAGTAAAAAAAAGATTTGAGTATCCACCTCCAATACATGCACATTTATTTATTTATTTTCTTTTCAATTGTTTTTTTTTTCTTTTTTTTGAGGAAGGTTAGCTTTGAGCTAACATCCACCGCCAATCCTTCTCTTTTTGTGGAGGAAGACTGGCCCCAAGCTAACGTCCGTGCCCATCTTCCTCTACTTTATATGTGGGATGCCTGCCACAGCATGGCCTGACAAGTGGTGCATAGGTCCATACCCGGGATCTGAACTGGCAAACCCTGGGCCACCTAAGCGGGACCTGTGAACTTAATCACTGCACCACTGGGCCAGCCCCAACATGTACATTTATTTATTTGATGCATGAATGTACTGTCGTACTAACACAATATATATGCACTATAAAACATAGGAAACAGGTATTTTAAAAATATACACTTAACATGAAGTGCTTAATATTTTAAAATCTTTTTTCACTTTTTTTTTTAGGAAGATTAGCCCTGAGCTAACATCTGCTGCCAATCCTCCTCTTTGTGCTGAGGAAGACTGGCCCTGAGCTAACATCCGTGCCCATCTTCCTCTATTTTATATGTGGGACACCTGCCACAGCATGGCTTGCCAAGCAGTGCCACGTCCACACCTGGGATCTGAACCGGCAAACCCTGGGCCGCCAAAGCAGAACATGCGAACTTAACTGCTGTGCCACTGGGCTGGCCCCTTTTTTCACTTTTATTAAAATAAATTATATAAAGTGAATATTATTTTTAGGAAAAGCTATATAGTTAAATATACTTCAAGTTCTTCAAAAACTTGACTTACTTTGGGATGCGATAATTCACAAGTATGACTTGAAGTTCAGAACAAATGGATGTTGGTTTGAAGGGCTGCCATAGTTGAAGATATCTCAGAAGGATACGTGGATCCAAATGGAAGAAGGACATTAGCGGCAGCATTTAATCAATCATAATATTCATTTTCCAACCCTATCCACCACTTGTACAAAGGTTTTGGTTGAAACTTCGTGTTAATTTTCAACTTGGTTGAGTTTTTCTTACAAAGTCATTGAAAGGTAGTGTCTTTAAAAATAGTTTTCTTTTTTGTTTTGGCTGAGGAAGATTTGCCCTGAGCTAACATCTGTTGCCAATCCTCCTCTTTTTGTATGTGAGCCGCCATGACAGCATGGCCACTGACAGACGAGTGACGTAGATCCATGCCTGGGAACCAAACCTGAGCAATGGAAGCAGAGCACGCCAAACTTAACCACTAGGCCACCAGGCTGGCCCTTAAAACAGTTTGTAACATATAAGTTCTTTAAAATTCTTTGGAGGATTTTAAAAATAGAAAATTTTGTTCTTACAATTTCAAATGTGCCTATAAAACTTTTTGTTGACAAACACCAATTCTGTAAAAAAAAAAAAAAGTCATATAAGTATGGAAACATTTCCAGAAATTCATTTTGAAAATGCTCTCTCCATAGCATGAGTTTCTCTAATAGTAGTTACTTTCTTACGCACTGTTAGAACATCATCTTTACCTTGGAGAGACAGGTTACGCATGTTGTTGTTGTTTGCAGAAATACCCTCCAGGAAGCAGGTCACTGAAAACCACTTGTTTTCAGAGAGGGGGCAAATTTGAAACACTTGCCTTCTTTGTAGAAGAAAAAACACACAGTCATCTGTAAGTTTCATTACTCTAAGTGCTGTGCCTCAAGACAAACATCAGACCTCTAATAGTGAACATTTCATGATCATTCCCCATCTTATTATAGAGAAGAGTAAAAATTCTACTAATGTTAAAGGTCTTATTTTTATAAAATTAACCATACTGATGACATCCCTCAGCATTTTTGGGACTTCAGTGCTTAGCTTCTTTGTTGCATTAACTTTCCGAGGACCAACGTGGTGAATCAATTTCATGTTCTAGCCTATTTTTGTAACCTTACTCTGAATTCTTTTTTATTCTAGTCAAAGCAGCTGTTACCTTACATAATTTTCCCATAAAGCATTATTTTAACTAACGATGTCATTGACTTTGGAAAATACATCTTTTCTGGTATCTCTTTCCTTTAGTGACTCACAAATAAGTAGGTGTTCTATTTCATTATTGAAACAGAATCAAGCAAACACCCTTATTTGGAACATGCAAGAAATAGCAGTACTTTCCTCCAACTGCATAGCAAACCTCCCACACTGCATACTGTTTCTTTAAAACTTCAGC
This sequence comes from Equus asinus, assembly GCF_041296235.1. Lineage (NCBI taxonomy): Eukaryota > Metazoa > Chordata > Mammalia > Perissodactyla > Equidae > Equus > Equus asinus. The sequence goes on from NC_091799.1 coordinate 83,472,856, forward strand.
AATGTTTCTGTGCATCTTCCAATACAATTTGCTGACTAAAATTTGCAGCTACGTTGTTTTCCATGTATTGTATTAGCTATTCTTACTGCATCAGGAAGAATGAGTGTTTTCCTAATGATATACGAATTTTTGCCTTAAGCAATTAAGTAAAAATAAATTCCAAATAGGCTCTTAAATATTCAGTTTAGTAAAATTCTGGACTGCATTTAGTATTGCATAATTTTAAACACTGCTAAAAGATTTCAAACTATTTGTATTCATGTTGCAGATATTTAGATTTTAAATATCTTGCTAATTATGATGGCCCTATACCATCATTAAGCATTAATTCAAGGCACAATCTATGCTTCTGGGGACGTTTTTCTTTAATAATAGAGGCTGGAAATTTCTATTTCACATAGTCTCTTGATAGCTTCAAATTCTATTTTTTTTGTTGTGACTTCTTGTCAGTTTGAATAGGTTGTTATCGTTTTACCTCCTCATGTATCTGAGCACACACCAGTGGTAAGAGAAGGGTCAACTCAGCTATTTTCTTATAGTTTGCTTACATCTGCATTGATTATATTATTTTTAATCTTTTTTTCCCCTCAAGAATTTTATCTGTCCATTTGGTAAAGATTAATTTAATTAAAATGAAATAATTTAATCCATAAATCTACTTCACTGAGTGAGCCTACATAAACTACAGTCCCTTGAAATAAGTCAAAAGTGAAGTAACTAGGGGCTGGCCCTGTGGCCGAGTGGTTAAGTTCGTGCACTCCACTTTGGTGGCCCAGGGTTTCGCTGGTTCGGATCCTGGGCGCAGACCTGGCACTGCTCACTAGGCCATGCTGAGGTGGCGTCCCACATAGCAGAACCAGAAGGACCCATAACTGGAATATACAACTATGTACTGCGGGGCTCTGGGGAGAAGAAGACAGACAAATAAAAAAAGAACATGGGCAACAGACGTTAGCTCAGGTGCCAATCTTTAAAAAAAAAAAGTGAATTAACCAGTGAGGGGACTTTGTAGACCACCATTTCTTCCCTCAGGACACGTCACATACCACACAGAACATAGGACCCTCTGACACACAGACTGAATAAGGATATAAGGATTCCAGTGTCAATCCACATCTAAAATATTAGTTAAGCTAAACTTATTATTTTTATTTATTTATTTACTTTTTTTAGATTGGCACCTGTGCTAACATCTGTTGCCAATCTTCTTCTTTTTTCTTCTTCTCCCCAAAGCCCCCTGGTACATAGTTGTATATTCTAGTTGTGAGTGCTTCTGGTTGTGCTAAACTTCTTATTTTTTTAAGATAAAAAAATACGTCTTGGGATATCAATAATTTTTTCCCTCACCCCGTGGATCTTCTTGGGCGTCCCACTTGGGTGACTGCCATTCCAGTCCTCTCTGCCCATTCTGCTGGGTCAGGCAAGGACTTCACAGGAATGGATATCTGGACTAAATAAAACCTTTGAGTCAGGAAAAAACCTCAAGACTTGCCACGCAGTTCAACAGAGACTTGCAATCAACGGGGTTTGAATTTTTAAGGACACCTAGCCCCTCCTGCTCCCATAATAGTTCAGGCTTCCTGCAGGGACATTTGTGAAAATATACCTGTGATCCCAAAGGTCAAAAATTTCTTAAGAAATCCCAGCCTATCTAAATGGACTCACCTTCGAGTCCCCCCTTAAGGCTGAGCAAACACACAATTCAGCTATGGAAAGAGCCCAGCCCTCCGTCTCCCGTCCCTCCCCAAAGGAAAGGGCTAAATTTAAGTCCTAGAGACATTGTAAAGGACAGCATCATCCTTTTTCTGGTGCCGAAAGAGCCCTGAACGAGTAACTGTGAAATGATTCAGTTATTAGACCATCACCGATGCCCCTGCATCCAGGTTTCTGGGCTTGGAGTCACAAAGAACCCAGATACTCACACCGCTGAGTGTTGTCTACACATTTCAACATTGATAAACTGGGTCATCCAAAAAGCCACCAGTGTCACATCTTCATAACCATTTTATATATTGTGTAACTTAAACTCACACCCTCAAAATCTTTGGAGGGATGGGGCCGCCTGGTGGTGCAGTGATTAAGTGCACATGTTCCACTTTGGCAGCCTGGGGTTTGCCGGTTCGGATCCCGGGTGCGGACATGGCACCACTTGGCAAGCCATGCTGTGGCAGGCGTCCCATATATAAAGTAGAGGAAGATGGGCACGGATGTTAGCTCAGGGCCAGTCTTCCTCAGCAAAAAGAGGAGGATTGGCAGCAGATGTTAGCTCAGGGCTAATCTTCCTCAAACAAACAAACAAAATCTTTGGAGGGAGATAATACTTCAAAGAATCCCATGAAGAAATCTATATAACTGTTTAAAACCCATGTTTTATTACAAATTGCACAAAAGAGAGATATATATACTTGGGTCCTGAAAATATTAGATTTTTATCCCCTCCTGAAGGAGGCAGCAAGCCATAGTTGAACACCAAAAGACAGGAATTCAAGTCTTTTAACCTCTGTGCTTGGCAAACAGGTTAATTATGAACATCTGAGCCAGGCCATGCGGTTACCTGCCTCTGCTTCAGAAGACTGACAGGGGGACAATGGCCGAAACAGGTGTCAAAACTCGGAACTCAATGACCTTTCAGAAAAGAAAATCTCAAGAGTCATTTGAGGCACCTGGTGCCCAAACCGAGAGAATAAAAATGCTTATCACTTATTTAATACCTGGACGTAAAAAATGAAGTAGAAGTTAAGAAATAGCTGAAAATGGCCTGGGAGTGACCATAGAGAGGAGAAGGGCATGAAGTCAGGCCAGTAGTACTATGATCACACAAAGATGCTTTTATCATTTTTCTCTTTATGGTTTACAATTACAATTACGACAATTCCCGAAAGTAATGCTAAAAGTTTCAAAGCGAGTGTCTTAAGTGGGAGATTTGGGTTTTCCATCTCCCATGGCTGAAGTCAATCACCAAGCAGTGGCTCTGATGGGGGTACCAGAGGAGAAGCAGGTCACTGGGATGAAATTAAAGAGCATCTCTGGATGGAGCTCTGCATCCTCAACCCCTTTAACTCATGGAAAGTGGCTCCTTTTATGTAATCTCTTCCCTCATACGAACAAGCAGGACCCTGAAAAGCCACTCTGTAAATGGCTCTAAACATTACCTGTAGGCTGTGACTGAAGACATACCAAAGTTCTCAGTTTTCTGAAAGAACCCACCACATTGCCCTGCTATTCACACTTTCCTTAAGGCTGTCTGATTTTAGGAGGCTTGAATTAGACTGGGGAAGGACAACTTCCCTCCACCATCCATCACAAAGAACTCAGCGCAGTGGGTTTATCAGATCAGCTACTCACCAACCTGTGGGAGACCTGAGGGCCAGGGCTGCGAGTGTTAGGAGAGGATGCCATGGGGGGACCAAATAGGGCACCTCCCAGGGGCAGCAGGAGGCCACCAGGCACCCAGAGGAGGGGGATGGTGCCTGAGTCACTTTCTGCTCAGGGATGGCCCAGATGTTGCCATTCTAGAGAGAGCTGTGAGGGCCGAGAACATCATCCTAACAGCACAGTTGAGAGCCCACACAGCCTAATGACTAACAGACTTGGCTAAAACTCCCAGCACTTTCTCTCCCTGTGCTTGACTTCAACCACAAGATGGCAGGCGACGGTGAAAGATCCTCCACAGCCTAGTCTAGAGAGCGCTCTGCAAAGCTGAGGGAAAGCAAGCTCCCACTGTCCATTCCAATGGCCATCAGTTATACTTTTAGCTGCTATCAGATAAACTCCTGTTGAGAAGGAAGGTTCTAGATGTAATTACCATCCATTTAGAGAATGGATATAGAAAAATATGTAGAGAATATGTAGAAAAACTTGATTATCTATTCGTTTTTGTTGTCAACAGTAAACTGGTTGACAAAAAATCCTAATTTCATTGGTTAATATCCACAGTGTTGGAGAAAAAGTTCTAGAATTTGCATCAGAGGTCCCAAATTCCAGTCCTTGCTCTTCTCTTAAGAAGATACTTGACCTAGGGAAACCACCTCTCAGAGCCTCGGTTTCCTCCTTGGTACAATGAGGAAATAGGACTTGAATGAACTCTGGGATACCTTCCAGAAACCAAGTCATGAAATGAAACAGCATGTGGGGAAAGCAGACTGAGAAGAATGAAGTGGGCACAAATGTAAGGCCCTGTAATGCCTCATTTCCATGGCATCCTTGGGGAATGGGCTGTTCCACATGACGAGTTTTCCAGATAATTGAATTTTAAATGCTGAAACTTGTTTTCCTTTTAACCTTCTGTAATGGAAATCTTTCTAAAGTGTATTACACGCTTCTCTGGCTTCTTAAATGGCAACTTGAATATAATTTAACCTTTCCTGAATGTCTCTAGGTCACCATGATGACCACCTCTTACTATATATACAGTCCTGAATAGAGTGCCGGGTGCCATTGGGCATATCCAGGTAGGTAGAACCCTCATGCTAAATGGCCCCAGAGACTATATTATAAAGCTATAATTGGCAATTCTACCTCTCTGCGATCTCCTCCATCACTACCTGCAGTCATTTCTCTCAGTAACACCTTCTAGCAGCCTCTTGACACTCTGTTTAAAATCTGCTGAAACCTAGAGAGAACTCAAGGTTGCCATGGGTAACCAGAGTCTGAGCTTGTAACAACCCTAAATTTAATTTTACACACAGTTTAAAGGCAATGGGTACTGTGCTGAAGGTTACTTCTGGCCAGGCCTGATATTCAGCTAGTCTGCCCAGTATGTAAGGTAACGCTCCTGTACTAGTTGGCCAATTGTCCTGGGCCTCCCGGGCCCTGCTGCCAGCTCAGCACCCTGGCCCCTCTCCTGGGACCACACAGACTTCTCACACTCCAGTAACTCAAAGGTGCAGTCTGGCCCTGTGGGCTCCAGGACCCTGTTCCTGCATGTGCCGGCATCCTTGCTCATCGGCTGGTACCCATGCCATACTGGTTGCTCAGTATCTGAATATCACCCCAGTTTCTGAGCTGAAGGTTATTCTCATACCTGCTGAGTGAGTTGCCAGAGTTTCAGGCTTTTCTCTGTCCCTCAAACTCAAAGGCCTGTTCTCAGTTGCATGCTGTGCCCTGGGTTCAGGTCACCGGAGGCCGACCAGGAAGAGCGTTAAAAGCTACCTTTGATAGAACATCTACTGTGTGCCAAATGTCTATTCAGTACATTAAGTAAATCATCTTATCTCATCCACTAAATGGCCCTATCGGGGAAATAGCATCAACCTCCCGTGGCTGAGGTAACTTGCCCACAGTCACATGGCCAATAAGCAGGTCTGGAAGCCAGATCCATCTCTCCGAGGCCTGTGTTCTTTATACTATGCTCTGCTCACGTTTATTAATATACAGAGAAGTCCAGTCAAGGTTCACATCCTGAAAAATACATTTTAAGTGAAACATGGGCCCTTTTCCTTTTCAGAAAAGGCTACTTGTTTTTGTTTTGGTGTGTGGGTTGTGTTTTAATTAATTCCACATTTTGTTACCAATTTAGAACAATCTGTCCTCAGGGAACAGATCTGGTTTACTTATAGAAAGCTAGCTGAGGGAGGGAGGAACTGGGGTTACAAAGTATTCCTTGTAGGAACTAATCTAAAAAACCTTCCCAGTTCTTCCTGCACAAAACAGAAGTAAATAGAACATTCCAGAAAATCCCATCTTCCCCAGAGTAGGTATGATAGAGCTCGCAAACAAAACTTTCCTCTGTGTGTTAGCAGCCACACCTGCAAGATGGGGCACGTGACATCAAACATAACTGATATCCTTCCCCCATCACGTAAAGTTCTCTGGAAGTTCATTCCATGCTGATGATGCTGTTATCACTCAAAAGAATGCAGAGTTTCCAGAGCTACTGGGGGAGCCTGGAAGCAAATGAGGACTTCAGGAATATCAGCCAGTGAGAAGGCTGAATGGGGTCCGTAATTTTGGGACAGTCGCAGGTTTAGCTTCAGAACTGGTTCTGGGATGTAGAAGGGTATCACACCCACGGCTCTGAATTCTCTGCTCTTTCCCCAGAGAAGAACTTTCCAAATTGACCCTAAGCTAATTTTTAAAATAAGCAAACCATGACCTCATCTTCCACATTCTGCACCTGCTCCTCCCACACTTAGCACACACGCGATTTTCAGAATGCCCTTTTCCAAAAACATCCACAGCGCTCTAAAGTTTCCAGAGTAACTCTTGTCAGGAAGGAAACTGTCTGAATAACCGACTAGCCACAGGTGACAGGGTCGATATATCACGTGTATTAGTTTGCTGGGGCTGCTGTAATAAAGTACCACAAACCAAGTGGCTTAAGCAACAGAAATTTGTCTTATAGTTCTAGAGGCTAAAGATCTGAGATCAAGGTGTTGGCAGAGCCGTGCTTCCTCCGAGGTAGTAAGGAAGGATCTATTCCAGGTCTCTCACTCAGCTTCTGGTCATTCCTTGGCTTATGGCAGCATAACTCCAATCTTCACATGGCATTCTCCCTGTGTGCATGTCTGTGTTCAAATTTACCTTTTCATAAGGACACTAGTCACAGTGGATTAGGGGCATATGACCTCATCTCATCTAATTACATGTGCAATGGCCCCATTTCCAAAACAGGCCACATTCTGAGATATTGGGGGGTTAGGGATTCAACATAAGAATTTGGATGGGGGGACAGAATTCAAGCCACAATATCACTTAAGGTAGTTTTGAATTCAAAATCAAACTCAAGAGAAGGAGCAGAATGGATCACCCAAAAGAGGGCCTCGTATTCTAATTCCAAGTGATAGCGTGGGTCACCTATTGTGTTGGTGGGATGGGTGGGAAGCGAGTGTGTTGACACCTGAAATCTGCTGTCTACAAGTAAGGGTGGACACATGATCATCGAGGGGGCTGTTTGCTGGGGGACAGAGAGGTCTACAGAACCCTAATTCCAACTCACTGCTTTTTAGGACAGAATCTACATTGGGTTGTGGAAAAATTTCTTGTTGAAGGAAACTCAGTTACAAAGAGTGAAAAGGAACATCTTGAGAATATTCAAAACACTTTAAACTTCTTAATACCTGCTCTCAAAGTGGTTCCAGTCCTAAAGCTCTGGCTTTTGCCAAAAGGATTCGAAATTAAAATTGGGCTCCCTTTTATAAGATGAGGTGGGGGGGTTTCTGTTTTCCTTGTCAGTTTGGGTAGGAGGAAGCCTTACAGTTTGTTCTAGTTATTTTCTTCCCTGGTGTCTACAATTATGCTGAGGAGGTATTTTGTGAAGCCGTAAACTATCCATGAAATTAAGCACCAGACGACGTGACAAGGACCAAAAAGTATAGCTCTGGGGCAGATCTGAGGTAGTATAGCACAGGAGTTAGGCGCACAGACTGTGGTGGCAGATAGACCCAAGTTCAAATCTGGTTCTGCTTCATCCTTAGGAGACTCTGGTCAAGGTACATGGCCTCTCTGTGGTCAAGGATTCTCATCTAAAGCTGTCCTTTCTGGAGCCGTGGTAGGTATTCAATGAGACAGCAGATGGCAGAGTGTACACTTGTGGTAGCAACTGCTCAATAAACGATATTTCTTATAATTATTCCAGAGAATTAGGGAGTGAACCTTGAAAAATTGAGCTAGTCTCCTTCTCTTCTGTCTTGTTAACTTCTTGGCTGTTATGAGCAATGGAAGACCAGGACTCCAGGGGTCCTTGCCTCATTACTCGATTCACTTTCATGCTTCCTGAAGACCAAGCAGTGGGTCTTGGCCTTCCCCCTCTGCCCCCTCCCCCCCCCCCCCCATCTCAGTGGCTTCAGGGTAAACCTTCCCTTACCTGGCCCTTCACTGTCCTACAAGCACACATGATTGCACCATCAGAGAAGGGAATTTCAGAGTCATGACTGTTCACTGGTAAAAAAAGTTATGTTTGGAAGATTTATTTCCTCAGTAAATCTGTGGAAAATTTCCAGAAGCCCAACGCATTAACTATATTTTCTGCATTTTTGATGCTTTGGGTTTGGGGATGTTGATCTTGGAGAGATTGCCCCTCCCAGGGCTAGCTAATTCCTGGTAGGAAATGACTCCCTGGAGAACGTGCCTTTGATATACAAACCAACCAGTCCAGAGCCCACACCCCCAACTATCTCCTTTATCAAACCCTCACATGCCAAGCCAATATTCCCCCTGTCTAAATCACCCTGGGCCAGGTACTGGACACCTGGAGACCACCCCTGTAACTCAGAGCCTGCCGAAGCGATTCAAACTATCCAATCCTAAGATTACACAGTGTAACTCCCATGCCTTGCCCACTCTTTCCCTTGATAACCCCAATAAAGGCTTTAGGCCAGGCTCTCTCTTCTTCTCCCTCTGCCTCCTGACCGACTCTGGTGCTTCCCTCCTGTTTCTAGGGATTTGTGAGTATAAACTTCTTCCTTCGTGACAGTCATTTCCATGTCTGCATGTCTTACCACACTTAATTAAAACGAATCCTGGGTATGTTTCAGACACCCAGGTATAACAATTAGTGATCCCACAGCCCTGTTCCTTGACCTTTTCTCCTATTTCCATTCCCCAAGTTCCTCAGCTTCATCTATTCCAGTCCAGATGCCAAATGGCCACACCCATCTAAATAAATATCTCTTCCTGATATGCTGGGTGCACTGGATTGGGTACGTAGCTGGGAGTCAGAAGAAAGAGACTGAGCCTCAGCAATGCCAGCTATCAATGGTCAGGCATCAGGGGAACACCACTTCACCTCTGTGGGCTTCTGGAACAATAACACCAGCTTAAGTGGATCAAATGAAATGTCTCATAGATTTACCCTAATATGTTAACATAGGCAGCTACAGCTAACCTCCCTCCCACCTCCACTCCAGCATCCTGACACAATTACCCAAGGTCTCAAAACTGGTTGCTGTAAGACCTGTGGACAGAACCTGGAATCCCAGACTCAGCCTACTGCTTCCTCCATCACGCCATACTTGCCCCTTCCTCAGAGCTTCCATTAAAGAATCTAGTTTTGTGTTCCACCTTCACTCACGACCCTGGGCCCATCACCTTTCCATTCTTCTGTATCTTCTTTCTTTGCAAAAATGAACATCATCCTATCACTCCCTCCAACAAGTAAATTAAAATCACCAAGGAATCCTCTCCTGGTAGCTGGAAAGCCATCTCATTTCAAGGTAAGATATGCTTTCAGAGTCTGGGACAGAAAACTTTGCCTCCTAAAGACTCCATATCCTTAAGCAGGACGAGAGAAGAGCTTCCTGAATAGATAAGAGAAAATTTCTTCAGTATGGGAAGAACTTCTCCAAGATCCTAAAGATACAGCAACTTCTTGGATACAAAATTTCCTGTCTTCCAAACCACTCTTCATGTATAATCATAATTATGATGCTAATAGTTATTAAGCACTATTTACCAGACATAGGGCTAAGCCCTTTACGTGCATTAGTTCCTTATTAGCCATTGGTATCAATGGTGTTATAGTTCCCATTTCACAGATGGGGAATCAGAGGCTAAGAGGGATAATTTTCCCAAGATTGACCAACTGGTAAGTGGGGGAACCTGAGGAGGGAGCGCCAGTTGTCTGGCTCCCGAGCTGGAACTCTTGACCACTATGCTCTCCCACTGGATGTTGCCTCCCTTCTCCTCCTTTTCCTTTCCATTCAAATCAGCCCTGTTTAAATCAGGCAGCTGCAAATGGTAAAGACTCCCAGGGACAGCTTTGAGAGGGCTACCTCAAGCTTCATAGTGATCCCCACTAGTAACCCTAAAAGTCCAGACACTAGGGAATAGTATTACTTTCTCAACTCCTTATAGCATCTTGAGTGCTATGGTGGTCAGCACTGCTCCTTTTCTAAGAATAATCTCTAATCCCAAATAAAATCATTTCTCTTCTTGATTCTTAAAATTTACTCTCCTTGAAAATGAGCAGCTTCTGCCCCAAACTGCCAGTCAGGCACTCAGCCATTAGCCAGGAGAATCTCTTCAGTCAAAGAGGAAACCCAAAGGAAATACTGGTGAGAGTGTCTACTGAGTAGTACTCATACTTGCCAGCCAGCTCTGTGCTATGTCCTTTCCATCCACTGCCTCATTTAAACTTGGACCACACTGTATGCACCTGATGACTTCTCACTGACCCTCCACATCCACTCTCCACCGTTCTCCACCCTACTTGTGCCCCAAGAGGCTGATATGTATGGACAATATCAACGGGCTCCCTTGCCACTGGATTCTGGCTGGTTTCTGCCAATGGAAAGCTCTGGTAGGAGACTGAAGGGAAGGATAAGATTAAAATCAAGGTATTTCTGCTCTGGCTTCCTCCCTTCAGGGTCTCCTTAGGTTAGATGTCTCCCTCACCAAAAGGTCACCATGATTCTCAAGGTGGCCTTCTCTCCATGATTCTCTCCTTCTGGGACTAGGAGCCCTTATCACAGAAGACCCTGAAAGTTTGACAAAAGTTTGCATCTCACAATATCTTCAAAATTCTCTTTTCTCAACTCTTTCATGTATACCCATCACTAAAAACTTGGTGTGTAGTAAAGGGTTAACTTGGCAGATTTGGGGTATTCAAGCCATATACATTCCATAGAAAGGACTGTCCCTTGAGTGACTCTTGGGAGGTAACCTCTAAGTCCTTTGACTATCTTGCCTGACAAGAGTGTCTTTGTATATATGGGGCTTTAGGCCATACCAGATAGTTTAAGCAAATAAGGTGATTTATGGTGGGGGCCTTGGGCCACATGGTATCAGTCTGACCTCCGGAAGGACTGGACAGTGAATAACTCAGGTCAGCTACACAGGCACCCCATGCCTAGGAGACTGGCCCTCCAATAAAAACTGTGGACACCAAGGCTCAGATGAGCTTCTCTGGTTGACCATACTCCATACATGCTGTCACACATCATTCCTTGGAGGGTTGAGCACTGTCTGTACAACTCTGCTGGGAGAAGACAACTGGAAGCTTGCACCTGGTCTCTCCTGGACTTTACTCTACGCACCTTTTATCTTTGCTGAATTTAATCTGGATCCTTTCACTGTAATAAACTATAACCCTGAGCATAACAGCTTTTCTGAATTCTATGAGTCCTTCTAGTGAATCATTGAAGTAGAAGGTGGTCTTAGGGACCTCAATTCACCTGGGAAACAACAAAACAGTCCAATCATAACTTACTGACATGGTGGGTGGCCACACGGGTAGAAAACAGAAATATGCTCACTCAGATGAGATCCAAGTGGATCTTTCAAGATGGGGAAACTAGGGCGGGGTGCACAGGTAGTCCGAAGACATTTCTAAACATCTCAAGGGGCTTCTGGATTGTGAGTCTGTTACTAATGTGATATGGGAAACACATTCAGGACCCAAACTTTGGTGCTCTAATTGGAGGAGAGATGCTGGGTTGAATGGGCAAGAGGGTCTAACTCAATGTGACATATCTCATACTCATGTGTCATGTACTATTTCTTTTCTTTCCAACACAAGTTTCAGGGGAAAAGGAAATACTCTGAGCCTGAGTCCTCTAAGAGAGAATGAAGCAGAAAAGAAAAATATAAATATCATGAAACATCAACTTAGAGAGTGTATATTCCCCTTTATAGGATCAATGCCATTGACACTTCCCCACAGTAGGACTCATAACCCTCTGCAGCTGCAGAGCTGATCATCAGACATAAGTGAACCACAGCATCCCACATCCAGTCCCCACACCAGCTGAAGCTCCCCCACTCACCTGGCCCCACTGACATCAACTCCGACCATCAGCTGCCCGTTCAGGGAGAGGATCTCATCCCGCAGTCGGACCTTCCCACTTTTCCCTGCCGGGCTGTTCTTCCTCAGCTCTGTAACCCAGATGCAGCCCACGTCCAGCACAGGGCCCTGGTGGGTTTTCCTCTTCTTGCCTCCTCTGCGCTTTTCACCATAGTCCCCGAAAACAGGGATGTTACCAAAACTGAGACCCACAGTCTCTGTGTCCCCCAGCTCCTTGGTGAGGTACACAGTACAGATCTCCATCCCTGGGGGGCTGTGGTCAGGTGGGACCGCACTCTCATCCACAGCAAAGTTCAGCTGGATGTACTCCTGCAGCTTCTGGATGGCCGCCTGGCAGAGCCGCTGCTCCGGCCCATCCCCACCCTCCCGCAGGCTGTTCTGCAGCCACTGGTAGAGGAGGGGCAGGTGCAGCACGGCATTGTCCTGGGTGATGGGCATGGTGCTCACTCCCGGACACCAACATCATGAGAGGACCTGCTCCTGGGGGCTGGGCCCCAAGGGGCCCCACGTCCCTTGGGAACTCTGGCTGTCATCAGCTTTACCTGTGTTCATGTTCAGGCTGGCAGACGAGCCTAAGGGACACCTACTCGAGACTGGGCTGTTTGCCTTGGCAAGAGGAGGACAAGACACAATTAGAACAACAGTGGAACAATTGCTACGCCCGGAGTGCTCAACAAGGGAAGGAAGGAAGTGTCCAAGAAGTCCTTGCTTGCTTCATTTCATAGCAGGTCCCACGCAAATGACCTGGAAATGAGGCATTCCTTCAGCAGTGACAGGGTGACCTCCTCCGGACTCATTCACATCTGGAAGAGGGAAAGACAAAAAATTCCAGTCACAACAGTGAGCCTTCTGACACAGGACATATGGCTTCTTATATCATAGAAGGACCACGTTTGCTTTTTGAGCCAGAAACCTAATGTCTCTCCCCATTCCTCAGCTGAGATCCCTCCACTCTGTACACACAGATGCACAGACTCACATACAAATACACAAATGCACATACATACACACACACAAACACCCACTCAGACAAGAAGCCTCTGGAACGCAGACCTTCTCCAGGAAGTTTCCTTATCAGCAGGGAATGAGATGACTATTGCCAGGACAACACTCATCAAATTCACATCCAACTAGCAAGCTGTGTGACGAGACTCCTTAGAATATTGTAGAGGAGTTCTGGACATGTTTAAGAGCTTATGTGCCTAGGAAGTTAAAATCTATGTCCATTTGCCTTCATCAGCCCAACTGCATACACAGGAGGTCTCTCCATTTCAGAACTATGTTCTGACAATTCTACCAAGAGGAGGAGCCAATCAACACCACAGAGAGATTCAGGCTCTACCCTAGGACAACACCAGTCCTAAGCTTAGCCATTGGTTCCACCTTGATCACATAGATCCAGAGGGAATCACAGCCCTTTGCATCCTACAGCTTTTAGCCTCCTCTCTTCTTTTCCTTTGGTAAACTGAAAGTGACCTACTCTTGGGCTAACCCAAAAGCCATCTTCTCCAAGCTTCTGGGGGAGAAGACTTGGCCCCTCCTTGGCTTGTCCCTGAACACACTGCTTACAGCAGTGATGCATTCACAGCCTGCATGGCCAGCTGCAGCAGGTGTGTCCCCTGAGAGAGCTGGCAGCAGCCTTTCCCTCTCTGAATTCTGCACAGTGCCTGGCACAGAGTAAGTCCCCCCAGTGAAAGGTTCATTGAATTCCATCGCCAATTCTCCTTCTCTACCAAGGAAAATTTTCACCTCCATCGTCTGTAAACGCAGAAAAATGACCCCTTTCATTCTCCTCTCTGAACTTCACTTTTGCCAAGACAAAGTCAATATAAACCGTGCCATCTAAGATGGAAAACATTCTCTAGCCTTCTCAGGAAGTGATTTAACAAGGAATCATAATAAATGGGAGAGGCGTCAGAAGCCATGTCAATAATAAATGACCTTATTACTCAGTAACCATAAAGAAATTTCCAATATAGTAAGTTTTGAGTTTCCAAAGAACTTGAGTGCCAGCTATTAACTGGTTCCAAATAAATCAAAAACTTAGCAAATATCATCTACATAATCACATGCCTATTAAAAAGAAATGCAAGATCAAAGAAAAGATAATCCGTACATGTACAAAAATTGAATGTCTTCTTTGGCCAAAATAAGTAACCCTTCTCACTAAAAAGTAATTCCACACAGACATATTAAAATCTTATGAATAAATCAAAACATTTTCCATCAGGGCTAACAACCTTTATGAGTCTCCATTTCCTCATCTGTAAAATGAGAAAGTTAAGCTCAATCATCTCTAAGGTTTCTCATACTCAGTGGAGAGAGAGATCCTTAAAGACAGTGACAGTGTCTTATTCATCAGTATACTCCCTACCCCAGCACAGTGCCTGTCACCTTGTAGACTCTCGACAACCTAAAACAATTTTTCAAAGGTTCTTTAAATTAAAATTTTGATGGTCTGTAATTCGAGGTGTTAGTCACAGTTCAGACGGGTCCATAATATGAAAACAGGGTAAATATTTTGGGCAAGACGCTCTTTAAATAAGTCTGATTGAAGAAACCCAAACTTAAGACTAATAGAGAATTTTTTTCCTGATGTTAACTTGTATTTATTGAATATCAGTTAAGAACCAGGCCTTGAACCTGGCACTGGAAATAGACTGTCAAATTCCTTGGA